>NC_045778.1:64452264-64766728 GCF_008692025.1 Phocoena sinus | reverse complement strand
ATATATAAATGCCATCTGTGCTGCAAAACATAAATAAGAGCAAAGAGTGAACATAAAGGTTGCATAGCTCAGAGCAAAAAAGCAATGGCCTTCTTTGTAAGACACAGTAGAGGCAAACACTAGGATGCATTTGTGATTCTTTTTTTGACTATAGAGGCAAGGGAGATCTAAGATTGCTCTTCCCCAGGCCTGGAGCATGGGGAATGTCTGGCATCATCGCAAGTGCGTTTCCATCACCTCCTCACTCTCCCTGGAAGCAGGTTCTATGTCCTTTCATTGGTCCCTGTTAGATCTTGAGCACTAGAGCTAATGTCTGAATTGCTGTGGTGTGTCTGACTTTCTGGAGTCCAAGCAAGCCCCACTCAGTCAGAAGTCCTTGCTCCCTGCATATCAGATCCAAGTTCTTCTCTGTGTGAGGACTTCCTATGGGCCCACAATTTCTGCCTTCTCCCAGGCTGCATAGGTTCCCTCACAGGTATTTGACGGTATGTCTGGCTCTAAAAGCAGGTAATTTTACTCAGTAGGCATTAATCACAAGGCTGGCTCCACAGCCTCTGATTGTGACCCCAGTTAGCCTAGAGTGTTCTGTGTTGACTGAGCAGGGCTTGTTCTTATGAGACATTGATCCTCAGGCTTTAGGTCCTTCTGTCTAGATCATCAAAATTAGCTTTGTGCTTTCCTCCTTAGTTTATCTCGTTTCTTTAGGGCTAGTTCCTTTCCTATATGCTACTGTTGGCCTCTATTTTTCCTAGACACTTGTATTAACTACCAACGACCTATTGGCTCCTTCAACTCTGTTTTCCCATACTTGGCCAGCCCTGTCCTATTACAGTTAAAATCCTGAAGCAACATTCTTTCTGGAAGCCTGGAGGATTTCAATTGATTAGGGGCATACTCTAGGACATAAGTACTTGGGTGTCAATTGTGATGCTGTCCCTACAGGTGCTGGTTCTTGGTACTTCTAAATATTCTCAAGCAGAGATTTTGTCCATGTGCATCTTAGAGGTGGATGCTTCTTCTCTCCTGAAAAAACCGGGAACAGCATTTTATGTGTTCTGTGGCAAGATTAGAGTCAGAAGTAGTAATAAGATCGGAAATACCTAGGGTACTTGACAGCTCCAGTCCAGACTGTTACAACGGTCACGCTCTTACATCTTTTTCCAGCTCCAAACACGGGTGTGAGTAGACCCTTATAACAGAATCCACATCTGTCTAAATGTCCCCCTGCTTGTCTAGGAAGCTTTGTCTTTGGATGAGAAACACAATGTGGCTCCCTGTGCATTGAGGATCTGTATCTCCTGGGGATGCTCCTCATGTGTTTGTCCCAATGAGATGAGCATTATGGGATCTTGATGGAGAGCTTGGCTGGGAGCTTTGGGAAGAGTAGGGGCCAGATTTATTCAATCCTTAATAGATAAACCAAGGCATTGGGTTACCATCAGAATATTGGGCTATTTTTCCTAAACAGCCTGGATGACTCCAGAGTTCGACCACTTGTGGTTGATAGGCCCAGAGCACCCTCAAGAACTTGGAGATTATAGGTTATAATATCAATAGCTTGGGTTATGGCAGATGCCTCTATGTATTCCAAATCAACTCATGATGATGGCTGTACTCTATTTGGCTTTTGCCTTGAAGAAAGACAGAATGAATGGGAAATAGGCAGTAGGAGATATAGCCTAGAGGGAACTTTACTTTTATTTTAAAATAATGTTTATTGCTAGCATATAATCATTAATTAATTAATGTGGTAGATATCTAGTGCATAATATTCACAAAGTACAGAAAGAAAAGCACTCAGATACAAATAAATACCACCGAAATTCCACCAGAAAAGGATGAATACATTCTCTTGTAAATCTTTTTGGCTCTTCATATATGCACGTATATAAGAATTCATGGTATATAATGACATAAAATAACATATGAGTTTTCTAGCTAGCTAACTGACTGGATTTTTAACAACAAAAAATGAGTTTATTTTGGTTTCATAATTCTGTATAGACTTTTTCTTTGCTACAAGATCTATTGGACACTTTCTTCTGTATTAATATGTAGCAATTATTATTGTTTTGAGGCTACTATAACTATTTCCTCTCATGTCTTTCAAAACTTTTCCCAGTTTTTTGTTTACTTTCTACTTTGCTTAAAGATGATGTGTATTTTTGTTTATATAATTATTTTACTAGTGAGAAGAAAGAGAAAAACATTGTTTTCTAAAATAACTATTTACAGCTTGAAAATTCAAAGTTCATATACTGACAGAAAAGGTTGTTATTACAAAATGGGTTTCCACAGAATAATGTGTTTGGCATTTGATTCTTTATCTTTGCCATGTTTCTGGACAAGAAGCACACCTAATTCACAGCCTATGTTCTCTCTGCTCAGCAGTTAAAAAGATTAATGTTCTTGCATGCAAACAATAAATCTATAGGGAAACTGACCATAAAGTCTCTTTCAAGATTTTTAGTGGTGTAGACTTCGGCGTAAAGAGAAATTTCAACTATATTGTTTCAAAATTCTTTGAGAAATCAGCAGCTGAGATTTGATTGATGGGCATTTTCCACATCATTTATACCCAATGTCTCTGCAGTTTGATTCTGAAAACTCTTAACACATTTTCCCAGAAGAACTGCATAAAGTGCTTTTTCAGGTTATGAGATCTTTTTACTTCCTGTTTCTAATGCAGACAGCAGACAGGTTGGAAAAAAGACCAAAAGAAATGTCAGGCATAGATAAAAGAAAAAAGAAAAATAAACAACCATAAAATTAAAACAAACAGATAAAAAGACATTTCGACATTCAGCCCACAGCTATCTTTAAATGTCTTTTAAGTTCTTTTTCTTGTATCTCTACTGTACCAGATGACTTGATTCTTGCCTATTCAAAGTTCAAGAACACCATCAGTTGGAGTTGACCAATCTGGGATACAAGTAGAAGTGTTTTGTCCTATTGCAAACTTAAGATTGAATCCATTCCTTGGCCATCATTAGAAAGTCTACAAATAACAAAAGCTGGAGAGGGTGTGGAGAAAAGGGAACCCTCCTGCCCTGTTGGTCGGAATGTAGATTGGTGTAGCCTCTATGGAAAACAGTATGGAGGTTCCTTAAAAAACTAAAAATAGAGTTTTTATATGATCCAGCAATCCCACTCCTGGACATGAATCTGGAGAAAACTCTAAGTCGAAAAGATACATGCACCCCAATGTTCATTGCAGCACTATTTACAATAGCCAAGACATGGAAGCAACCTAATTGTCTATCAACAGAGGAATGGGTAAAGAAGATGCGGCACATATATACAATGGAATATTACTCAGCCATAAAAAAGAACAAAATAATGCCATTTTCAGCAACATGGATGAACCTAGAGATTGTCATACTGAGTGAAGTGAAGTAAATCAGAGAAAGACAAATATCATATGATATTGCTTATATGTGGAATCTAAAAGAAGGGTACAAATGAATTTATATTTACAAAAGAGAAGTAGAGTCACGGATGTAGAAAACAAGCTTATGATTATCAGGGTATGGGGAGGAGGGGTAAATTGGGGGATTGGGATTGACATATACACACTAGTATATATAAAATAGGTAACTAATAAGGACCTGCTGTATAGTACAGGGAAGTCTACTCAATATTCTGTAATAGCCTATATGGAAAAGAATTTAAAAAAAAGAGTGGATATATGTATAATTGATTCACTTTGCTGTATACCTGAAACTAACACAACATTTTAAATCAACTATACACTGATAAAAATTTTCAAAAAAAGAGAAAGGCCTTATCCACCCCAAGATTATAAAAATAAATACCCATATTTTCTTCTTAAGAAAAGGATGTGGTACATATATACAATAGAGTACTACTCAGCCATAAAAAAGAATGAAATAATGCCATTTGCAGCAACATGGATCAACCTAGAGATTATCATACTATGTGAAGTAAGTCACCCAGAGAAAGACAAATATCCTATGATATCACTTATATGTGGAATTGCAAATATGATACAAATGAACTTATTTACAAAACAGAAACAGTCACATAGAATACAAACTTATGATTTCCAAAGGGGGATGCAGCAGGAGGGATAAATTAGGAATTTAGGATTAGCAGAGACAGACTTCTATATATAAAATACATAAACAGCAAGGTCCTACTGTATAGCACACGGAACTATACTCAGTATCCTGTAATAAACCATAATTGAAAAGAATATGAAAATTAATGTATATATCATGTATATATATATACATATATAACTGAATCATTTTTCTGTACATGAGAAACTAACATAACATTGTAAATCAACTATGCTTCAATTAAAAAAAAAGATTGAATCCATTCTCACATAACTTTTTTCCTCAACATCTTGCACTGATATTTTAAATCATACAATCTTAGCAATATAAGGGCCTTATAGGTCTTCTAATTAAGCGGTCCTAACAAAGAAGATCGAGACTATAGCTCTGTGCTCTTGCCCGTCCCAAGTGAATGCAAAATCTTCTGTCTTGGGACTAGAAAATAATGGATTTGCCAGATCAATGGCCACATGCTATGTACCTAAAGATCATGTTAGTTTGCTTCAGCAAAGAAATCACATTTGACATAGGAGCTGCAGTTGGAGATGTTATCAAATTGAGTTTGTATAAGTTCAGTCAACTCTTTGCTTCCAGGTGATTTTTCTAGTGATTGGACTGGTACACTAAATGGGAATATGATCAGAACTATCAACAAACACTTCATCATTTAGGTCTCTAAGGGTGATACTAATCTCTGCTTTCTCCCCAATAAGACAGTTTATGGTCCTTTCACTTGGTTTTCTCCACTGTGATAGCTAGGCCAAGGAATCAGCATGGGGGTTTGTAAGCTATCAAACTTGTGCATTGTAGTTATAAATTCTGAGTCTTTGGCTGCTCTGGGTCTTAGTTGCAGCATGAGGGATCTTTAGTTGTGGCATGCGGGATCTAGTTCCCTGACCAGGGATCGAACCTGGACCCTCTGCATTGGGAGCACAGAGTTTTAACTACTGGACCGCCAGGAAGTCCCTACACCTGCTATCTTTGGATTGAGTGAATTCTCTGTGAACTGGACCTGGATCATTACTCCGTTTATTAACTGGTAGCTTACTCTAATTAGATGAGCATAATAACACTGTGGATCCCTAGATATTAATGTCAATTAGGTCCATGTACCCAGGAGTTTTGAAAGTATTTGGATAGTGCCCTTTCCCCAGTGTATGGTGACCCAATTGTATGGTCACAGTTCCTTTTGGGGAAGAAGTAGTATATCATATGTACTTACTGTCATTTTGTAGGTCCTTTCTTGTGGGCAGTAGGCCTCTTCTTCGGTCAGTTCATTCTGGTTCTAAGAACTGGCTCTGGTCTGGAAACTGGGAAAATTTCCTTCAGCCTCATAGTTATTCATCCACTGTTCCTTGGGAGCCTATAGATCTACCTTGGTATTACAGATGCTGTGTTATATGAACCATCTACAAAGCTCTCTGCAGGTCAAGCCTCCTTGGCTTCTATTCTTACCTTGCTACTAAGCTCGTTATAATCATCCCCACTTTATTCTAATAGTTAAATACCATAAGCTGGCCTTTATTGTTTTAGGACCTTACATTTTCAATGATATAAGTGAAACTGTTTCTGTAATAGCATCTCCTATTGTTAGCTCTGGCCTCCAGAGGACAGCTACTACTGACTTGGGTGTCTCTATATTTCCCCCTTCATCGCTCTCAACTTCCATATAGTTTCACATTCAGACTCATGGTCAAGTAGATATTAAACAATTGTTGGCAAAATATACATAGGTTTATGCAGAGTTGGGGTTGGCACCTAATACAATGAAGGGAAGGGTTGACATTAATAGTGTTTGCAAGTGAGTGAGTATGAGGAACCATGGAATCTAACTGGGTGAGAAGGGAAAGATGTCTTGATTTCAGTTCCTTTGGATATGTACTCAGAAGTGAGACTGCTCATATGGTAGTTCTACTTTTAATTTTTTGAAGAACCTCCATACTGTTTTACACAGTGGATACACCAATTTACATTTCCATCAACAGTTAAATCTCTACTGAGGTGGCACCTCTGCTGAGTCTTCCTGGTATGCGGAAAGGACTAGAAAGCATCCATCACTTTGTTATATTTACCCTCCAAAGGAAGGAACTGACTGGAACATGGTGACTACCTAAGAGAATACACTGTGGCAGCCAGGATCTTACATGGATGATGAGCCAAGATTCAGAGTAAGAGTCCAGAAGTTAAGCGGGGTCAGAATTTAAGGAGGGCAATGCTTATGGAAAGCTTGAATAGGATGGAGCATTTTGAGAAGGATCTGCTTCCAACATGAATAACCACAACATCTCCCCGGACATCAGAAAGCTATTATTCCCTTGTGTCATCCTGTCTCTTAAAATAGTTTAGCTTTACCTTCAGATTTCCCCCTTGGAGTTCCGGGTGGTTTGGATATTTTGCTAGTTGTTCTTTTAGAATTGCTTTTTTAAATAGGAAATAAAAAATGGTCTGTAGGGGAACAGAATATCTATGGGGTCGATTGCTTTGCTGAGGAATATGCATTGTAAACCATACCACCTCCCTCCAAAGTACTCTCAGGTCTCCCCATAAAAATTTGACTATGGGATCAATTATTCACTAATGTTTGGAAGGTACCTTGTTTTGTATTCAAACTGACATTCAAAAAGGCCAAGCACTGGCTACAAAGCAAGTTTCATGCCCAGAATAAAACATGCGATAGTGAGTGATAGATAATGAAATGATTAGAACAGGGAAAAGTGGAAAAAATAACTTACTTGTATAAATCTTGATGCATTTTGTATTAGTGGTCATTATTCCCTGTTTTACAGATGAGAGAAAAAAACAACAAAACTAAGGACTTATCACTAAATCAAATATATCAGTACACCAGACACACATCTCTCATCTCCAAGTCCAGTGTATCATCTATGGGCTATATCAAATTGCGTCTAAGAACAAGCTGATGTAGATGTAAACCTCTATATCAAGTTTCTTCTAACTTTTCTTTTAACTTAGAAAAAGTGCCTGAGCCCTGATATCCACAGCAGTGTCTCCCCAGACAGCAGAACACTGGTGCAGAACTATTATAGCATCTTTCTGTACTGTTCTCTGTGCTTCACTGCCCTGTGGACCCCAAGGCTGGAGACCTGAGGTATTTTCATGTTCAGAGAATTGATTTGGAAATCTGTAGCACTGATGAGACTCATCACATTAATGCAACTCAATTTAATCATTGCAGGGATTAAAATGGTCATATTTCCTTTGCTTTGCAATTTGGTGACCAGAGCACATTATTATTATAAATGTGTCTCCATACCGTCTAACAATTTATATGAGCACAATGAAATGGTAAAACATTGTGTCACCTGTCTTAGACATCTCCTTCTTAGTAACTTGCAGTCAACTCATTCAATTGTTCTCTGCCTCTCTCAATGATCATCTATTCAAGCTAATAAGAGGTAAGTGGCATGCAAGTTATGGTCCCTGGCTGTGCAGGACTTCCAAAGACAGTGAATGCAGCTGGGAAGCAGGTCTGTCAGGTTTCCAGGGTCAAAAATGTCATGCGCAAAACCTATAGAGGTCAATGAGTTAAGTGACACAGGTAAAGAGAGGATTTTAGCATTCGCCTGTAGCCCACTGACAATTATATTTGCACAATAGTGTCATAATTGACATCCATAATCCTTTTTAGATTTGTCATTGTCTCTAGATTTAATGATGGGAACTTTGAGATTATTGGGTGTTTTAAATCTGGTTCCCTATAAGAAGAGTATTATACAGGGATCCTTGTGTAAATGACATATTGAGGGGGTGTTCTCAGGTGAAACCAGTAAAAGAACAAAAACAAAAAAACAAAAAGTGCAGGAGCAGAAGCTTGGCAAATGTGTTTTAGAAGTCCAGCCTCAGCTTGATCCCACCTAGAGGTGTGGGCTGGGCTGTGATAGACCTTCACTGGTGAGTTAATGCCTGCTTGTCAGGACCATGGGAGGGAGATGGGGTATATCCTCTTAGGAATCTCAAAATTTACAGCTTCAGTCAGGATAAGAATAAGTCTAGAGAAGAGTCAGGATACAAGCTGTTAACAGACAACATCTGCAAGAGTTGGGAGCTGAGTACATTTGCTGATAAAGTGGATGTGGTTGAACCAATATCTGCTACATCAAGATTATGTACACTTAATATTTCTAGGAGCTCTTTTCTGGTTTAAAGATCTACTGTACCACTTTCATATTTTCAGGTATCTCAACAGGGTGTAACATATCCTTGACTTTAATAGTTGGATGGAGATATAATTTACATACCGTAACAGTTACCCAATTTAAATGTACAACTAAATACTTTTTAGTGAATTTTTGGAGCTGTAAACCATCATCAAAATCCAGTTTTAATATATTTCCACATATAAAAATATCCCTGTGCCCAAATACCATCAATTTCTGCCCTACCATCAGCCACAGGCAAACATTCATTATTTGCTGTGTTGCTGGATTTGTGTTTTCTGAACATTTCATATACATAAGGCCGTGTCATATGTTGTCTTCTGCCTCTGGCTTATTTCATTTAGCATAATGTTTTTCATCCATGTTGTACCATGTACCAACGGTTCACTAATTTTTATTGTTGAATAATATTCTATAATACAGATATAACATGCCTTTTTATGCATTCATTGAGCAGGCTATTTTCATTTTTTGGCCATTTAAAATAATGCTGTTATGAACATTGATATATATGTACAAGTCTCGCTGTGTTTTCTGTTTTAATTTCCTTAAGCGGATTCCTAGGAGTGGGATTTGTGAATGTTATGGTATATTTATTTTTAACTTTGTAAGAAACCGACAAACTTTTTTCCAATGTCATGCACCACTTTACATCATCACCAGCAATATATGGTGCTTCTTGTTTCTGTACATCCTTGCTAGCAGTTGTTGTCATCTGACTTTTACATCATAGCTCTTGGGGGGTGTGAAATAGTTCTCACTGTGTTTCTTTTAAATAAATTTTTTTATTTTAGAATAATTTTAGATTCACAGAAAATTGTGAAGATGTTTCAGAGAGTTCCCATATACCCCACACCCAGTTACCCATTATTAACACTTTATACTACTATGATACATTTATGTATGTTACAATTAATGAACCATTATTACTAACTAAAGTCTATACTTCATTTAGATTTCCTTCAGTTTCACCTAATGTCCCTTTCTGTTCCAGCATCTCATGCAGGATACTATATTACATTTTATTAATTATGTCTCTTTAAGCTACTCTTGGTTATAAGAGTTTCTTAGATTTTCCTTGTTTTAGATGACCTTGGCAGTTTTGAAGAATACTAGTTGGTATTTTGTAGAATGTACTTCTATTTGGATTTGTCTGATGCTTTTCTCATGGTTAGACTGGGGTATGGGTTTGGGGAGGAAAACCACCATTTTAATTACATCATATCAAGGGTACCTACTATCAACAGGACTATCATTGTTAATGTTGACATGATCACCTGGCTGAGGTCATGCTTGTCAGCTTCTCCCCTGTAAAGTCACTCCTCCCACCCTTTTGCATACTGTACTTTTTGGAAAGAACTTACTATGTATGGCCTACATTTAAGGAGTGGAGAGTTATGCTCCCCCTCCTTGAAGATAAAGCACCTATATAAACCGTTTGGGATCCTTCTGCATGAGAAAAATGCTTGTCTATACTCCCCCATTTATTTATTTATATCAATATGGATTCATGGATATTTGTTTCATATTTTGGGTTATAATGCAATACTAATTTGTTGCTCAGATTGTTCTAGTTTTAGCCATTAGGAACATTATCAGTTGGCTTTGATATACCCCCTTGATATACCCCCATCTTTGTGTGTCCCTTTGATATACCCCCATCTTTGTGGGGCATCTTTTCCTTTTTCCTTTCCTTCCTTCCCTCCTTCCTCTCTTCCTTCCTAACTTCCTTCCTTATTTAATTCCATCTTTCCTTGCCACATTGTCACATGATAAGCCACTCTAAAAGTAAGTAGTTTAAAACAAGAAATATTTTTTATGCTCATGGGTCTGCAGTAAAACTGGGGATTGGCTACTCTAATCCTCCTTGACTCTAGGCTGCAGGTTTGGTTTAGGTCTGTTCCACATATGTTCATCATAGTGCCCAGGGACAGTGGCTACCTGGAGCGTGATCTTCTAATGGGAGATCAGGGGAACACAAGAGAACAAGCTCAACCATGCAACACACAATACATTTCAAGCCTTTGCTTGGGTCAGATTCATTAACATTCTGCTAGCCAAAGAAAGCCCTATGGCCAAACATAAGTCGTTTGAGGTGAAGTACACTCTACCCACCATGAGGAGATACAAAGGCTGTAGATGTTTAACAGGATGGTAAATAATGGGAAGAGATAATTCAATATTCTGCAGCATCTTTTCCAAGCTGGGCTAATTAGAATCAGACTTCCCTACCACAAATACGAGGCAATAGTTGTCTTCTCTTGTCCTTCATTAAGATCCCGCATGCTGCAACTAAAGATCCTGTATGCCGCAACTAAGACCTGGTGCAGCCAAATAAATATTAACCTTTTAAAAAAAATAAAGAATCCTTCACAAAATCACTTGTATTGTTTGTAGTAAATCTAAGTCGTTTTTGTTGTTATTATTTATTTGTTTGGCTTTGTTTTGGTGGAGTCTGCATAGAGTGTAGGAATAGAACCATGGAATCAGAAAGAGTTAGATTTAATCTGAGATACACAATTACTAGTCATATAACTAGCAATTTACTTTACCTCTCTAGGCATCAGTTTTCTCAACTGTAAAATGGTGATAAATGCTTATGGTAGAGGTGTCCTGAGGATTACAATAAGATGACATGTGCAGAGTACTTAACACTACTCTGCTTACTATATGGAGTAAATACGTATAGAAGGAAATGAAGGGCATCACTTCATGACTTTCCAATTTTATTTTTGTAATAGTCATGTCTACATCTCTCACTAGACTAGAGCAGTTACATTTTTCTCTAAGCCTTTGAAATGGGTGTGCCATGTTTTCATAGAATGTTTGAACTACAAAATCCTTTTAGACGAGTTCATTTAGTGTAATTCTTTTATTTAATAGAAGAAGAAATTGTGACCTCAAAAGGTGAGATGATTGCTCAAGGTCATTTCTCTAGGTAGTAGCAGAGTAAAAAGTTGAATCTATTCCAGGCATCTTCCATTCTGTTACACTACTTAACAGCTGAAATTAAAGATATCATGATTTTTTCCCCTGCGTTATCATCCTGCTAACTTTTAAATTAACGAAATATAAAAGAATCTGATTTTTCTTTCCCACTTCATCTTGGTCCAGTATTATACACCTAAGTTTTAAACCACAGGAGAACAGAACAGGTCAAATTATGTTTGTATTTTAGAGACCAGCAAGAGCTAATCAATACCATATGACCCAAACATTCTTAAAAAAAACAACCTTCTTTGAAGAGTCCACCCAGGTTCCAGTAAAGAAACACAGGAGCCCTCCCAGATCACTCACAGGGCCAAGAGCACACAGCAGGAGGCTGACAGCAGGACCCAGAAAGGAGGCTAATTAAAGCACACAGCAGGGGAGTTGCCAATATACAGCATTTGTTTAAATCAGAAGAAAGAACAAGTAGAGAAAATTCCACCATAGTAGCTGTTCCAAAAGAAGCCTGCTGTGGTCTCTTTGATGTCCCGCCAGAGGGGATGTCCCACCAGCTAGGCCTGAAAACAGAGCTGTTAAGTTAGGAGTCAGCATTAGGATGAGATGATATTAGGAGATACAGACCTGATGATTTCTACGTGTGTGACTTGAATGCAGAGCAATACTGTTTTCAAATGTGCAGCAACCACCTCTGTATCATGCACTGAGGTGGCCAAGACAGTGGCAGAAGCTGGACCATGGTCTCCTTGATCTAGCTGGAGAGACAAGGCAACTCCACACTAAGGATTCTGACCGCTAGAAACATCAGACTTCAGTGTGCAGTGGGTGAGATAGCAGTGAGAACAGGAAGAATCCAGCTGAGAAGAGATTTCTGGGGGTGGAGGTGAAGGAGACATTACTTAGGAGGAAAGGTCCTGACTCTCTCCCCCTTCCTGATCACCTCTTCTTTGGCCTTAGTGGGTCTTCGTCCTAGCAGATCAGTTGGGACCATTACAGTATCATCCACAACTGGCTTCTTCATGTTCCTACTTAGAGTTACAAAGTATTGGGAACATAAACTCCTGCGTCTGTGCCAACTCCTGTTTTCCCAACACTGGCCAAGGCTGTATGGGAAATTCTTTATCAACTCAGCCTTAACACACGAAGATGATGATGGTGTCATGATCCTGCTTATACACTTTTCAGCCTCCAGATTTTCCTCTCAGTGAACATTATTCTCTCTCATTTCTCTAAGTTTTCATGATCTCTTTCCCCAACAATGCCTCTGGACTAGCCTCCTTTTCCCAAAAATGACTAGCTTATTTATGTGCTTAGGGACTCTTGCAACCACTGGGATTTCTGTTCACCAGTTCCCTTTACTTGTGTCTTTAAATAATACAGCTTCTGGATTATCAGTGATTTGTGCCTGTCTAGTAACACCATTGCATCTCTTCCCTTTATTATCCATATTTAACTTGGATTTAAAATCACAGTTAACTATCTACTATGTAAGATAAAAAAGATGCTTTAAGAACCTCTTAATTTTCCCAAGACATATGTTTGTGTTTGTTATTCTTAAGTATTATTGTGTTATTTAACAGTGCACTGGCTGCTATGAAAAACAAAGATGTGTTCTTTTTCCAGTGGATCAACAGTATAAACCAGAAAAATAATATACTCTTAGAAGTCAAGGAAAGTATAGTAGGAAATGGACAAAATGCCAGGAGATGGGTCATTATTTATTTATTTATTTATTTATTTTTGCTGTACGCGGGCCTCTCACTGTTGTGGCCTCTCCCGTTGCGGAGCACAGGCTCCAGACGCGCAGGCTCAGCGGCCATGGCTCACGGACCCAGCCGCTCCGTGGACATCGGCAGGCAGACTCTCAACCACTGCGCCACCAGGGAAGCCCTGATGGGTAATTATTTTGTAGAGATATGTGTCTCTGATCATGAGCTTAATTAATAAACCTAGGAACCTACTGAAAGGTACTTGTGAGGCCCTTTGAGTGATGTTTTGATGACTTAAAACAGGCAACAAACTAGTTTTTAGTTGAAAAAGGTTTCCTTCACTCAGTTAAACAATCAGTGTTAATTGTTCTAATCATTTTCAAAAACAACTCACAGGTCTCTGGATTCTGGTGGTTAATCTCTGGCCATTCAGATAGGACATACCTTGCTATAAACAGGCCTGTTTCTGAGCATAGGCTGTGACCTACACAGCCATTTTTCCTACAGAAAGGAGTAAGTTTACAGCATGCATAAGGCATTAATAGGCCCCAGAGATATGGTGATGAGCAAAGCAGACAAAGTCTCTGTCCTCATGGAGTTTACAATCCGGTAGAATAGACACACTTACATGTGTACATGTGTGATTGTGTGTCTAATTGTACTTGTTCTGGAGGCAAAGTCACGACAGGGACCTGACCTAGTCTGGGAAGAGAGGTGATTGAAGAATGTTTCCCTGAAGATGGAATAATTAAGCAATGGAATGAGAGGTGTGAAGCATGGAGGTGTGCAGTGTTTTAGAAAGCTGACGATGGCCAGTGTGGACAGAATGCAGGGAAGACTGGCCAGAGGCAAGGCTAGAGAGAGAGAAACAGAAACCAGATCAGGCAGGATCTTGTGAATGGTGTTGAGGGTTTTGAATTTTGTCTGGAGAACAAGGGTAGTCATTTTGGGGGGTGTGGAGTTAAACAGGAGAGTGACATGATTAGAGGTGTCCTTGGGGGTCTGGAAACTATGACATTAAATCTATACTAAATAAAGCAGAGATTCTGATGAAAGTGTACCCTTGGCAAAATGAAGAAAAACCTATATGATTACCAATCCTACTTCTGGATTTGTTTTTTACAACAAACCCCTAAGACATGAAAACTTTATGACATCCATCTGGAAACTCTACTATTGACAACTCAGACAAGTAGGATGGAAAGAGTTTGGCTCTATCTTGGCTCTAGAGACTGTAGGACCCCCTTGTGAGCTGCTCTCTATCCTTCTGTTAATTCCCTCAGATATTCACTTTGAGAACCCCAAGTTCAAAAATGGATACACATGGGTGGTGGGGAAGGGGGTGAACTTGGAATACAGAGGCTGGTAAGGATCTGTGGAAAAGCAAGAGCTATGTTACAAGTTGGAGGAAAGTAAAGCTGCTCCTCTCATCCCCCTCCGCATCTCTCCTCAGCGTTGATGTTCAAGCTCTCCTATGCAGGTTAACATGGATAGCTATGGAAGGATTTTTAAATGGATTAAACATCGATTTCAGGGTAACAACCAGGGAACTGACCAAATCCATAGCGATTCTTGAGGTCAATGCCTTGAAGCACAGAAAGAAGTAGAATTAGGGATGGAGTTTACTGTTGATTCTGGGCTGCTGCCACCTCCTTAAATCTATTCTGAAGGAATGGATTTCCCAACTAGAACTTTCCCAACAGAACTTGCTTTTAGCGGTGCGCCTTCCCCCAACCCCTACATGCGCAACTATTTTTTTTAATGTGTTTGTCACTGTCTGCCTCTTCTGTCCTCTCCCATCAGCCAGCAAAACTCCCCATCCTGCATTCTTTCTTATCTTTCCCAACCACTTCCTTTTCTTCTTTTTCTCCCTCCCTCCCCTTTCCCTCCCTTCCTTCTTTCCTTCTTTTTTTCTCTTTCTCTCTTTCTTTCTTTCTTTCTTTCTAAAATTCACATTGATTTTTTATGGAGGTGTAATTAAATAGAAGAAAATATATGAAGAAATGTATACAATAATATTATGTCAAAAAAAACGAACAAACTTCCTAAGAGTCAATTCCTTTATATGATGGGATGAGTTCCCAGGAGAAATAATAAGAGGCCAATCACTTGAGTTTTTTGAAACACAAGTGGACAAAATTACCGAGGATGTGCTGTCAGGGGACTTCTAGCTTCAGCTGTATTGTAATGAAGAGAATGATCCTAATAAGATTTTTCTCTCCTCAGCTCAGTTTTTCTCTAGAATGAGTTCTGTAATTCCTGCTGAAATTAGCTATATCTATACTAAGTAAGATTCACTGCTTTTCTCTTGGCAAATTTATCAGAAAGTAGAACAAAAGAAGGGTTGGATATATTCAGCACACTCTTCTCAAAAAGAAACCTGTTCTTTTGGGTGAAAAATTGACTTGATATTGAGAGACCCCAGTTTTTACTGTAGTAAAACTGTGATCAGGAAGGGAAATTCTAACACTTCACGACAAAATTTCCTGGTTATACTTCACTTCCTGAAGTATCTGAGTATAATTTTTTTCATATTGAGTAAAGCAGTAAAGCTTTCTCCCTACAAAACACCTGTTTTTCTTATACAATTTTATGGCACTTTCTTTGAGGTCTACATCTTCTTCTTTTTTATACACTAGCCCTGTAGATCATTGCATAAATCTTTTAACACAAAGTCTGTAAATACAAACATTGCTACATTGGTGCAGATCAATGTCCTTACTGCCTAGAACTCTGGGGTAGGGCTCATGGAAAGGTGTTTCTTCATCCCTTCATCCTCCTGAAACTTAGATAAAAACCTACTTTGATTTCATAAGCCAATAGGATATTCTGTTTGGAATACATACTTTATGAATCTTTTTCATAAGTGTCATCTCAGTTGATCTCTTTTATCTGGGTATTAATTAGGCCATTTTGTAGATGAAGATCTTAGAGCTGAAAATGGGGGAAATAATTTGCTTGGTAACACAGAACTAGCAAATGGCAGGGCTGAAACACAATCCCAGATCTGTCTCCAAAACCCTGTAGTCTTCTCTTTGTACCACCCTGCCCTTCTCAAGCCTTTTTGGGACCTCAGCCTAGAAACCTACAGATGATGAGCTTTATATGCTGAATATCCCCTGTGCTGTGTTATATGCCTGGCCAGATAACCACACACTCTGTTTTAATCAGCCTCAAAATCTCCTTGTCTGTCTGTCATTTTTCATTCACAGGGAAACAAATGCAGATTTCTTTGGACTTTATGCCTCTGGGTTGAACAAATTAACACTACACCTGATTAGCAAAGAACTGGATCCATTCTGCCTACTCTCTCTGTAGATCCCTCTATCCGCTATCTCCTTAGCCAACCCCACCTACCCCAGCAGACCAGGACACTGAGGGTGTTTGACTTGGCTTTGAGAAAGCAGCTTGATGGGTAACAACTTACCCTTGACAAGGTTTAACAGGAAGCTCAAGCAACCTGTGCCCTCACTTTTTTTTTTTTTTTTTTTGGAGGAAGGAGCCTATTGTCTTTGTAGCTTACCAGGTCCCACAACCAAATCCAGGGAACCATCCAAACTCAAAATTCTAACCATAAGGATGAAGAGTACAATAAGTAAGCTGATGAACCTGAAATAAATTCTCTGAGTATTGTGAATATAGCACAGGAGGAAAAGGAACTTAAGTAAAGAACTTAAGGGACTTTGCTGACAGTCCAGTGGTTATGACTTCGCCTTCCAGTGCAGGGGGTGTGGGTTTGATCCCTGGTCGGGGAGCTAAGATCCCATGTGCCTCACAGCCAAAAAACCAAAACACACACACAAAGAAAACAGAAGCAATATTGTAACAAATTCAATAAAGACTTCAAAAATGGTCCACATCAAAAAATCTTAAAAAAAAATAATAAAGAACTTAATATGACCCCCACTCAATGCTTTTCAAAGATGAACTACTCTATGTTCACTTCTCATGTTGCTCTGAAAAGCATGAATCTCTCTTTGTCACCTGCCAAAGCTGTCTGTAGTATCAGTGCCCCTGAATTAATATATAATATCTCTTCAGCTGTATATTAATTCCTGTCCTATTGGCCCCTTCTTTCTAAGTTACAGGCTCCTGCTAACAAAACTAAATAAATAAAAAGAAATAATGCTTCTTCCATTGTTTGTTTTGCAGTTTCCTCTACTGTTGTGGTCCTCTGAGAAAAAGGTGGACTTTCTAGAAATTGGCTCCCTCTGTAGCCTTACCAAGATATCTGGAAACCCAGAGGCTAGAGCAGAGTTAATCATCAGGCAAACCCTTTGGTTTCTCTGGAAGGAACTAGAAGATGGAGTGCTTGAAGCTGGTACAGCAAGGCTGGACCTATTGTAGTAGTGGTAATAGTAGTAGTTGAATGAGAATGATTAGAATAATAACAACAAAGCCACTTTTTAATGCTAAGCACGGTAATAAGTACAATAACACATTGTCTCACTTTAAACTCAAAAAAGCCCTTCAGGCAGGTACTAATAGTTCTGCATTTTTCAGATGAGGAAACCAAGGCTTTGTCAGGATCTCATGATCTGCTCCACTATTCACATGTCCTTCAACACGAGGGTGAAATCAACGGGCTGTCTATCCAGTGCCCAAAGTCAATGGTATTTATCTTCTGTTTCCTTTACTTCCTCCATACTCCGGTCCTGGATGTGTTGTGGTTGACTCATTAAACTGCTACTGTTCTTTCCAGGTGCAGGTAGAGAAAGCTGGAAATGCTACCCAGTGCTATTGGTCCTCTTCTAGTTTACTAAATCACACTCCTTGTCTATAGATTCTTTATTTCCCTAGTTAGAAGTAGTGTGAAATGGGATAGGATTTGGAATTTGGTAACCTTGACCTCTGGTCTTCCATCTTGTCATGTGATCTTAGGCAAGACACTTCACCTCCTAGATGGCAGTTTGCTTGTATTACACACAAGGGATTGAGCTAGAAGATCTCTAAGATTCTTGTCTGCTATAGAATTGTGTATTTATATGAACATACTTGCTATGATCTGAGCCTGTGCAAACTAAGCCAGGGCCAGGGTTATGAAGGACGACCAATTTACAATTACATTTAAACCATTTCCCCTGGTGGGCCAAGACTGGATTTTTGTAAATAAGCTTCATGTAGCAATTAGCTCAGCAACTTAGTCCTTATGCCTCTCCTGAGGCTGGCTGAATACTACCATTTCTGGCCAGTGCAGATTCGTCTCATTCTGGCAGGTTTGGTAATGTTCATACTCTTGGATGGAAATATTGCCTGCCACTGACTCTCTATATAGAAAGAGAGTCAATCTAGCTGGAAGTGGACACTACCAAAATTGTTTTGAAGCTTCCCCTTTAAGGAGTAAATGGCTCAGTAAGTCTAGCCCTGTTATTCACACTTCCAGGTGAATCAGTACAATTAGGTTGCTTTCCTCTACAGCTGTACTTCTCAAAGATCAATAAGCATCAGAATCACCTGGAGGCTTGGGCTGTTTCAGGGTGTCTGATTCAAGAGACCTGAACTGGGGCCAGAAATTTTGCATTTCTAAAATCTCTCAGATGCTGTTGTAAAAAACTACATTTTGAGAACTACTGCACCAATTCTTATCTGCTTCCATGGAGAAATGAATGACTGGCAGCTTTAGCATTCCTGGGTGTGCTCAGAGAGTGAGTTTTGTGGTGAGGAGGCGGGACAAAGTGGGTTAGAGAAGACCTGGAAATGGAGACGGGAAGCACTCAGTGTCAAACTTGCTCCCTGGTGACAACTGAAAGGCAGATGGGTAGTCATTTGGATTGCAGAATGAAGTGGAAAGCAAGTATCAATGCTAAGTGTTTCTACACTGCTGTTGCTCTGTTTGGAAAATGCCATTAACTGAAGGGCTATGTGCCAGTAATTGAAATTCATCCTTTTGACTGCTATGTGAGAATGGATATGGGCCCTTTAAGCATTATCCCTTTGCCAGCTAGTGAAGCTTTGTCTATAGGGGGCACTGAGAGACTTCTAGAGCAAAGGGTTTTGCGTCTTGGTTCTAGTGTCCTGTTTGGCAGGATCCTGCAGAATTCATGATTTTCTAGCACCAGATTCCTGCACTACAATGGCAGCAAGCAACACCCAGTGACCAGAGCTTTGCTGGCACCCGCTCAGGCAATTTTATTAGCAAAGTGTCTCCAGTGAGACACCTCTCTGTGAACCCCTTTCCCTAGCACCCTAGTGGGCAGAGTCCCAGAGTCTATGGGCCACAGCTGTGCCCTGTCAGCAAGGTCTGAATCTCAGCCCTGAGTGATGTGTGGCGGTGAGGGTGCTCTTCTTTGGGACCTCTATCTCAATCCTTGGGGTAGTGGCAGTTCCTTATAACTACTGTCCCTGTGTTCCTCGGATTTTTTTTCTTTTTTTTTTTTTTTTTACTTCTTATTAGCCAAGACCACATGACTCTAATTCCACATTATTGTTAATAATTCTTATCATCAAACTTTCCCTGTTCAAATTACTCTGTGGTTTCTCTCTCCTGATTGGACCCAGACTGATACAGGTGAGGAATACATGTTGTTTCCGGTTTTCCGCTTTCCTTGCCTTATTACCCTCAGAAACTCAGAAGCATTTGGAGGAAGGCCCCAGGTTTAGGAGCGTGTGCTGCTCCTGTATCTGCCTGTTCTTTTAACCCAAACACTTTCCAAATGTGTGTTTCAATGACCTCTGTTTGAGGTCCAGGACTTGTAACCTGGTACTTGTTTACATTTGTAAACATTTGCTTCTTGCATGCAAATTCCAGCTTTTTCCATTTCCCATTCTTTGCAAGTCAATTTGCAAGCTTGGGACCTAAGAATTTACCTAGTTTACAAAACATTTGCTGAGTGCTCATTGTATGCAAGGCACTAAGCTAAATGTTTTTATATGTATTATCTTATTGAATTGAAGCTATACAACTACCCCATGGAAACATACTTTTATATATATATATATATATATATAATTTTATTTATTTTTTATATAGCAGGTTCTTATTACTTATCAATTTTATACATATTAGTGTCTACATGTCAATCCCAATCTCCCAATTCATCCCACCACCACCTCCCCAACACCTCCCTCCCCCAGCACTTTCCCCCTGGTGTCCATAAGTTTGTTCTCTACATTTATGTCTCTATTTCTGCCCTGCAAACTGGTTCATCTGTACCATTTTTCTAGGTTCCACATATATGCGTTAATATGCGATATTTGTTTTTCCCTTTCTAAACTTACTTCACTCTGTATGACAGTCTCTAGATCCAATCACGTCTCTACAAAAGACCCAATTTCGTTCCTTTTTATGGCTGAGTAATATTCCGTTGTATATATGTACCACATCTTCTTTATCCATTCGTCTGTCGATGGGCATTTAGGTTGCTTCCATGACCTGGCTATTGTAAATAGTGCTGCAATGAACATAGGGGTGAATGTGTCTTTTTGAATTATGGTTTTCTGTGGGTATATGCCCAGTAGTGGGATTGCTGGGTCATATGGTAATTCTATTTTTAGTTTTTTAAGGAGCCTCCATACTGTTCTCCATAGTGGCTGTATCAATTTACATTCCCACCAACTGTGCAAGAGGATTCCCTTTTCTCCACACCCTCTCTAGCATTTGTTTGTAGATTTTCTGATGATGCCCATTCTAACTGGTGTGAGGTGATACCTCATTGTAGTTTTAATTTGCATTTCTCTAATAATTAGTGATATTGAGCAGCTTTTCATGGGCTTCTTGGCCATCTGTATGTCTTCTTTGGTGAAATGTCTATTTAGGTCTTCTGCCCATTTTTGGATTGGGTTGTTTGTTTTTTTAATATTGAGCTGCATGTGCTGTCTATATTTTTTGGAGATTAATCCTTTGTCCGTTGATTCATTTGCAAATATATTCTCCCATTCTGAGGGTTGGCTTTTCGTCTTCTTTGTAGTTTGCTTTACAAAAGCTTTTAAGTTTCGTTAGGTTCCATTTGTTTATTCTTGTTTTTATTTCCATCACTCTAGGAGGTGGATCAAAAAAGATCTAGCTGTGATTTATGTCAAAGTGTTCTTCCTATGTTTTTGTCTAAGAGTTTTATAGTGTCCAGTCTTACATTTAGGTCTGTAATCCATTTTGAGTTTATTTTTGTGTATGGTGTTAAGGGAGTGTTCTAATTTCATTCTTTTACATGTAGCTGTCCAGTTTTACCAACACCACTTATTGAAGAGACTGTCTTCTCCATTTTATATCCTTGCCTACTTTGTCATAGATTAGTTGACCATAGGTGCATGGGTTTATCTCTGGGCGTTCTATCCTGCTCCATGGATCTATATTTCTCTTTTTGTGCCAGTACCGTATTGTCTTGATTACTGTAGTAGCTTTGTAGTATAGTCTGAAGTCAGGGAGTCTGACTCCTCCAGCTCCATTTTTTTCTCTGAAGACTGCTTTGGCTATTCGGAGTCTTTTGTGTCTCCATACAAATTTTAAGATTTTTTGTTCTAGTTCTGTAAAAAATGCCATTGGTAATTTGACAGGGATTGCATTGAATCTGTAGATTGCTTTGGGTGGTATAGTGATTTTCACAATATTGATTCTTCCAATCCAGGAACGTGATATATCTCTCCATCTGTTAGTAACATCTTTAATTTCTTTCATCAGTGTCTTATAGTTTTCTGCATAAAGGTCTTTTGTCTCCCTAGGTAGGTTTATTCCTAGGTATTTCATTCTTTTTGTTGCAGTGGTAAATGGGAGTGTTTCCTTAATTTCTCTTTCACATTTTTCATCATTAGTGTATAGGAATGCAGGAGATTTCTGTGCACTAATTTTGTATCCTGCAACTTTACTGAATTCATTGATTAGCTCTAGTAGTTTTCTGGTGGCATGTTTAGGCTTCTGTATGTATAATATCATGTCATCTGCAAACAGTGACAATTTTACTTCTTCTTTTCCAATTTGTATTCCTTTTATTTCTTTTTCTTCTCTGATTGCCATGGCTAGGACTTCCAAACTATGTTGAATAATAGTGGCGAGAGTGGACATCCTTGTCTTGTTCCTGATCTTAGAGGAAATGCTTTTAGTTTTTCACCATTGAGAATGATGTTTGCTGTGGGTTTGTCATATATGGCCTTTATTATGTTGAGGTAGGTTCCCTCTATGCCTGCTTTCTTCAGAGTTTTTATCATAAATGGGTGTTGAATTTTGTCAAAAGCTTTTTCTGCATCTCTTGAGATGATCATATGGTATTTATTCCTCAGTTTGTTAATATGGTGTATCACATTGATTGATTTGCATATATTGAAGAATCCTTGCATCCCTGGGATAAATCCCACTTGATCATGGTATATGATTCTTTTAATGTGTTGTTGGATTCTGTTTGCTACTGTTTTGTTGAGGATTTTTGCATCGACGTTCATCAGTGATATTGGTCTGTAATTTTCATTTTTTGTAGTATCTTTGTCAGATTTTGGTATCAGGATGTTGGTGGCCTCATAGAATGAGTTTGGGAGTGTTCCTTCCTCTGCATTTTTTGGAAGAGTTTGAGAAGGATGGTGTTAGCTCTTCTCTACATGTTTGATAGAATTCACCTGTGAAGCCATCTGGTCCTGGACTTTTGTTTGTTGGAAGATTTTAAATCACAGTTTCAATTTCATTACTTGTGATTGATCTGTTCATATTTTCTATTTCTTCCTGGTTCTGTCTTGGAAGGTTATACCTTTCTAAGAATCTTTCCATTTCTTCCAGGTTGTCCATTTTATTGGCATAGAGTTGCTTGTAGTAGTCTCTTAGGATGCTTTGTATTTCTGCGATGTCCATTGTAAGTTCTCCTTTTTCATTTCTAATTCTATTGATTTGTGTCTTCTCCCTTTTTTTCTTGATGAGTCTGGATAATGGTTTATCAATTTTGTTTATCTTCTCAAAGAACCAGCTTTTAATTTTATTGATCTTTGCTATTATTTTCTTTGTTTCTATTTCATTTATTTCTGCTCTGATCTTTATGATTTGTTTCCTTCTACTAACTTCGGGTTTTGTTTGTTCTTCTTTCTCTAGTACCTTTAAGTGTAAGGTTAGATTGTTTATTTGAGATTTTTCTTGTTTCTTGAGATAGGCTTGTATTGCTATAAACTTCCCTCTTAGGACTGCTTTTACTGCATCCCAAAGGTTTTGGATCATCTTGTTTTCATTGTAATTTGTCTCTGGATATTTCTTGAATTCCTCTTTGATTTCTTCACTGATCTCTTGGTTATTTAGTAACGTATTGTTTAGCTTCCATGTGTTTGTGTTTTTTACGGTTTTTTCCCTGTAATTGATTTCTAATCTCATAGCGTTCTGGTCAGAAAACCTGCTTGATATGTTTTCAATTTTCTTAAATTTAGTGAGGCTTGATTTGTGACCCAAGATGTGATCTATCCTGGAGAATGTTCTGTGTGCACTTGAGAAGAAAGTGTAGTCTGCTGTTTCTGGATGGAATGTCCTATAAATATCAATTAAATCTATCTGGTCTATTGTGTCATTTAAAGCTTCTGTTTCCTTATTTATTTTCATTTTGTATGATCTGTTCGTTGGTGTAAGTGAGGTGTGAGGTGTTGAAGTCCCCCACTATTATTGTGTTACTGTCGATTTCCTCTTTTATAGTTGTTAGCAGTTGCCTTATGTATTGTGGTGCTCCTATGTTGGGTGCATATATATTTATAATTGTTATATCTTCTTCTTGGATTGATCCCTTGATCATTATGTAGTGTCCTTCCTTGTCTGTTGTAACATTCTTTATTTTAAAGTCTATTTTATCTGATATGAGTATAGCTATTCTAGTTTTCTTTTGATTTCCATTTGCATGGAATATCTTTTTCCATCCCCTCACTTTCAGTCTGTATGTGTCCCAAGTTCTGAAGTGGGTCTTTTGTAGACAGCATATATATGGTCTTACTTTTGTATCCAGTCAGCAAACCTGTGTCTTGTGGTTGTAGCTTTTAATCTATTCACATTTAAGGGAATTATCGATATGTATGTTCCTATTACCATTTTCTTAATTGTTATGGGTTTGTTTTTGTAGGTCGTTTTCTTCTCTTGTTTCTCACTTAGAGAAGTTCCTTTAGCATTTGTTGTAAAGCTGGGTTGGTGGTGCTGAATCCTCTTAGTTTTGCTTGTCTCTAAAGCTTTTGATTTCTCTGTCGAATCTGAATGAGATCCTTGCTGAATAGAGTAATCTTGGTTGTAGGTTCTTCCCTTTCATCACTTTAAATATATCATGCCACTCCCTTCTGGCTTGTAGAGTTTCTGCTGAGAAGTCAGCTGTTAACGTTATGGGAGTTCCCTTGTATATTATTTGTCTTTTTTCCCTTGCTCCTTTCAATAATTTTTCTTTCTCTTTAATTTTTATCAGTTTGATTACTATGTGTCTTGACGTTTTTCTCCTTGGGTTTATCCTGCCTGGGACTCTCTGCACTTCCTGGACTTGAGTGACTATTTCCTTTCTCATGTTAGGGAATTTTTCGACCATAATATCTTCAGATATTTTCTTGGGTCCTTTCTCTCTCTCTTCCCCTTATGGGACCCCTGTAATGCGTATGTTGTTGCATTTAATGTTGTCCCAGAGGTCTCTTCAGCTGTCTTCATTTGATTTCATTCTCTTTTCTTTATTCTGTTCCACAGCAGTGAATTCCACCGTTCTGTCTTCCAGGTCACTTACCCGTTCCTCTGCCTCAGTTATTCTGCTCTTGATTCCTTCTAGTTTATTCTTCATTTCAGTTATTGTATTGTTCATCTCTGTTTGTTTGTTCTTTAATTCTTCTAGGTGTTTGTTCTTTAATTCTTCCAGGTCTTTGTTAAACATTTCTTGCATCTTCCGGATCTTTGTTTCCATTCTCTTTCCGAGGCCCTGGATCATCTTCACTATCATTATTCTGAATTCTTCTTCTGGAAGGTTGCCTATCTCCAATTCATTTTGTTGTTTTTCTGGGGTTTTTTCTTGTGCCTTCATCTGGTACAAAGTCCTCGGCCTTTTCATTTTGTCTGTCTTTCTGTGAATGTGGTTTTCTTTCCACAGGCTGCAGAATTGTAGTTTTTCTTGCTTCTACTGTCTTCCTTCTGGTGGATGAGTCTGTCTAAGCGGCTTGTGCAAGTTTCCTAATGGGAGGGACTGGTGGTGGGTAGAGCTGGGTGTTGTTCTGGTGGGCAGAGCCCAGTAAAACTTTAATCCACTTGTCTGCTGTTGAGTGGGGCTGGGTTCCCTCCCTGTTAGTTGTTTGGCCTGAGGTGACCCAACACTGGTGCCCACCTGGCTCTTTGTGGGACTAATGGCAGACTACAGGAGGGCTCACACCAAGGAGCACATCCCAGATCTTCTGCTGCCAGTGTCCTTGTCCCCACAGTGAACCACGGTGACCCCCCGCCTCTGCAGGAGACCCTCCAACACTAGCAGGTAGGTCTGATTCAGTCTCCTTTGGGGTCACTGCTCCTTCCCCTGGGTCCCAGCGTATACACTACTTTGTGTGTGCCCTCCAAGAGTGGAGTCTCTGTTGCCCCCAGTCCTGCCGAAGTCCTGTAATGAAATCCCGCTAGCCTTCAAAGTCTGATTCTCTAGGTCTTCCTCCTCCCGTTGCTGGACCCCCAGGTTGGGAAGCCTGATGTGGGGCTCAGAACCTTCCCTCCAGTGGGTGGACTCCTTTGGTATAAGTGTTCTCCAGTTTGTGAGTCACCTACCCAGCAATTATGGGATTTGATTCTGTTGTGATTGTGCCCCTCCTACCGTCTCATTGTGGCTTCTCCTTTGTCTTTGGATGTGGGGCATCTTTTTTGGTGAGTTCCAGTGTCTTCCTGCCGATGATTGTTCAGCAGTTAGTTGTGATTCTCATGCTCACATAAGAGGGAATGAGTGCACGTCCTTCTACTCCGCCAACTTGAACCAAGATACTTTTATCTTCATTTAATAGATATGGAAACTACAGTTTAAAGTGGACAAATAATTTACTCAAGGCATTACAGAATTTAAAATACAGAGCCTAGCATATTGTAAAGACTGACTCCTTTCCATTCAAGTTTTGGGGGATGGAACCTATTGTCCTGTCAATGCATTCCCTGTTTCCAAAGTAGGGTTTAGTGTGCATGTATTTGTATATTCCTCATCTGTAGCATGGAGATAATACCTCATTAAATTTTAGGACTGATTAAGTGTCTAAGTATATAAAGTTCCCCTGGCACATAGTGAAACTCTTATAATGAACAGAATCTGATACATAAATAAAAATCCCCTCCATTTATTTACTCCTTTAAATTGACAGAGTGCACTCATATCACATCATTTCATCCTCACAACAACCCCTTCAGCTAGCAGATATTCTTATCTCTTCTTGCCCATGCAGTTTATAAATAAAATGGCTCATTCAGCTGATTTATCTAGATTTACAATCCAGAGCTTCTGATCCACCAACTGGAGAAGCCAACAGAGGTTCTCCAAGTCCTGTGAGACACAGGAGATCTACTCAAATCTACTCATGTGGGAAAGTGCCCATAGAACAAGATGGTCCCTACAGAATGCCTTGAGGCTAAATAAATTCTCTCATTTAGTTTCTAATGTTCAAAGGCTATAACAGTCATTGAAGTTAAACATATTTGAAAGAAAAATAAATAATTGCAAATAATTCAATCTGCTATCTTAATTTCTTAATGAAAATTTGGAAAGCACATTATTTTTTCAATATTTAACCCTGAAACACTTTGGTCAAGCCCCTGAATGAATGGCATTTTGAAACTTCCTGGTGTAAGGTGAGGTCACTGGTAGAAGTTGCCTTGCAGCAGGAGAACTGTTTCCTCCATGAAGAGGAAGGGAAAGGTTGAGACCTACTGCAGTAGTCACTTGGTCTGCTCATAGATACTATGTTCTTCTCCCATTTGGCACATGCCAGGATTACTTTTCCCTCCCTCTTCTAAAGTGGGTGTAGCCATATGAATTACTTTGGCCAATGAGATGTGTAATAGTCAAGTGCTCATAATTGCCCATAACTCACCCATTGACTTGAGTTGACCAAACTTTAGTCTTCTCTCCTCCCCACAGACCCCTGAACTGTGGTTTGACCACAAGGTTAGGCAAGTACTAAGATGCAGAATATACCCCCCACCCCTCTCCTCTACACCCTTAACAGCTCGTTCCGAGAATCAATCCACCACAGGGAAGAACATTTCCTGTTGAACCACCACCATCACGCTGTTTGCTGGTCACCACTGACTGCTCCCTTCCCCAGTATGCTGCTGCTATCCCTGCTTTGCTTCTCTATAAAAGAAAAGCCTTTTTCTGCTTAACTTTGAGATACTTGCAGATTCTGAGGTTGAAGCAGAGAATGCTCTACTGCAACAATCATCTTGAAAAAAGTCTCCTCAATTAAGCTTGGATTTGTTTTTCTGTTTGACAGTAACTTCCAAGTAGAAATGTTGAGGCAAAGAATGATCAAGTATAAGTGATAATTAATCCTTTTGTGACACTACATTATTTTTACTTATATGACCACATATAAAATGTCTGGTGTGTGTGTGGGTATATATTTTGAGAGAGAGAGACAGACAGAGAGAGAATGAATATATCTTATATGTCTTGGTACTTTCTTTTTCAACTGAAAAATAACAGCAACATTTGTTAGAAATTTACTACACTGAGCTGCTTAAAGGGCATCATCTCATTAAATTCTGACAAAACTGTGTGACGCATGTCCCAGAAATATTTCTATTTTATAGGTCTTAAGAAACTAAGACCTAGAATATTTAAATGTATTTAGCAAGTTTTCACAATTAGTAAGTTGCAAAGGTGTTTAATAGTAAAGTTTGTGCTTTTAGTACTCATTCTGTATTGCTTTTCTCTGATTGTACCCGGTTTGTTACTAAATTACTGTTTTTTTAAAATCCTATTTTTATTTAGAAAGAATGAATTGAATTAGTTTTTTTTTTTTTTTTTTTTTTTTTTGCAGTACGCGGGCCTCTCACTGTTGTGGCCTCTCCCATTGCGGAGCACAGGCTCCGGACGCGCAGGCTCAACGGCCATGGCTCACGGGCCCAGCCACTCTGCGACATGTGGGATCTTCCCAGACCGGGGCACGAACCCGTGTCCTCTGCATCAGCAGGCAGACTCTCAACCACTGCGCCACCAGGGAAGCCCTGAATTAGTTTTATATACAGGATTTTAGTGGGGAGTTCAAAAAGCTGAATGGACCTCAGAATGTTTTTTAAGAAGTTTACCATTTGTAGAGGAGATGAGATATTTATGAGTAAGTAACTCTAAAGTGAGGCAGATTATTAATAACATAGGAAAGGATAAACAAAGGACTATGGGAGTCCAGAGGAGGAAAATATTCTTCCTAGTGTTGGAAGAGAAACTTTTAATTGTGCTTTTGTAGTGCATGGGATTTGGAGTGATGAAAAAAGGCAACAGTGTAATTGTGAAACTGAGACTCCAGGCAGAATATTCAATATAATATTTAGAAATTATGTGTGATCCATAAGACTGTCATTAAAAATGAACTCAGGGTAACTTATAAAATTTAATTTATAGGTGCATAATAGTTAAAAGGGTTGTGAAGATGAAATGAGCTGGTGCTGGAGAGATGACAAGAAATTAAGTACATTGCAAAGTGTACCATGCTAGATCAACGTCCTATGGGATGGCTAAATTAGATGGCTGTGACAGATCCGAATCCCTGATGACATTTTTGAGGCAGAAGTTTAAATTTTCCTGCTAGCTATTTTTAATACATAGATGCAGAATTTAGCATCTCTAGACAGTGCACAAAGAGGAAAATGTCCTCTGCAGTGTGTGATTTAAAATGTGGCTTCTCTGGTGGCGCAGTGGTTAAGAATCCACCTGCCAATGCAGGGGACACAGGTTCGAGCCCTGGTCTGGGAAGATCCCACATGTTGCGGAGCAACTAAGCCCGTGCGCCACAACTACTGAGCCTGTACTCTAGAGCCCATGAGCCACAACTACTGAGCCCATGAGCCACAACTACTGAAGCCTGCGTGCCTAGAGCCTGTGCTCTGCAACAAGAGAAGCCACCGCAATGAGAAGCCCACGCGCTGCAGCGAAGACTAACCCCCGCTTGCTGGAGCTAGAGAAAGCCTGCGCACAGCAACAAAGACCAAACACAGCCAAAAATAAAAATAAATAAATAAATTTATAAATAAAATAAAATAAAATGTGGTCTCACCCTAGGTTAGTTACCTAGTGACTTTGGCACCCCACTCAGGGAAGGACTGGGGTTTTTCTTGCGTAGGGCACTTCTATCATCTGGTGTCTTCTAGAAAATTACCAGCTCCTGTTAAGAATCCAGTTTTTCAGGATGCTAAGTAAGAGAATCTGATGTTGCTGTGAAGATGAGACTTTGTATTTCGATGAAGGTAGTACTTTTGACTCATTGCTTTGACTGAGCTTTAAATATAATTTGATAGTAATCCCCTGCCTGAGGCATGTCTGACATATAGGTTTGGAACTGCCAATGAAGCCACTGGTTGGCCTTCTCTTTGATGGAAATATTACTCCTTGGTGCTCCAATTGTATTATGTATTCCCATCTCTTCTCTAGTGACCCTTCTCTCACCTCATTATGCCTTAGTGCTTTAAGTCTGAAAAAGGGTGATTGTGTTTTAGTGGATGTGATTTTTCTCCAGTCCCTGACCAATATTAGTGAGACTCTGGGTTTAGGCTTCCTGGGTTAAAAGCCCCAAGTCACCTCTTACAAGAATGAGCTACATATTATTATTTGAGGCAGTGAAAGATAAATGGGCTTTGGAATCAGGCATACAGGCTTGTGTTAAAAACTCAGCTCTCCCACTTAATATATGGGTACCTATGTTTGGTGATCGATGTATAGATGAATTTTGTTGGTTGATGTTCTGGGAGAGTGAATATCACATGGGGAAATTGGTGACTTTGGCAGTGAGAACCAAATTCTTATATTCCTAGTGTTTCCACTTCTGACATGTGTTCACTAGGCCACTTCCAGGTTCTCAGAAATTACTTTTGTATCTAATACATGCCCCTTTACTTTGCTTTCTCCAAACCTGCACTTCCATGAACATTCCTTAAGGGGAGAAATGTCCTCTCTAAACATTTTGAACAGCATCTTAACATATCTTTTTACTGATAATAGAAAAATTTTGCTTTATATTAGATTACTTTTTTCTTTCTCTTCCAGGAACATTTTTATAGCATCTGAAGTGGGCCTAATTTTTTTTTTTTTAAGCAATAACAACAACAACAACAACAAAACGCTGGTAGCATAAAATGTACATATATAGGTGTCTTAGCTTGGGCTGCTATAACGAAATATCATAGACTGGGTGGTTTAAGCAGCAATAAACTTCTCATATTTCTGGAGTCTGAAAAACCTAAGACCAGGGGCTGGCAGATTCAGTGCCTGGTGAGAACTCCCTTACAGACTTTCAGATGGCTGCCTTCTTGCTGTCTCTTTACATGGAGGAAAGAGGATGGCCTGGTATCTCTCCCTTTTCTTATTAGGGCACTAATCCCATCATGGAGACCCCCACCCTCATGCCCTCATCTAAAATTAATTACCTCACCAAATCCCCACTTCCTAATGGCATCACTTTGGGGGTTAGGACTTTAACGTGAATTTTGGAGAGATACAAACATTCAGTTCATAATGATAGGTAAAAAAATTAGGGCTGGTTACTCATTTATCCAAAAGTAATTCCTACTGGGTTAAGTGTTGATCATCCTGGGAGCATTTCAAATAGTATTTTAGTCATAAAAATGAGGTTGCCCACAGCCATCTAGGAGCACATCAATTGAGTTGATTGATGTCTCCCTTTCTTTTCGCTGTTACTGAGCTTTATTCCCAGACAGCTGGGCAGCTTGTCTCTCAAGAGGGCTCCCAGGAGCTGAATCGCACCTTTCCTGGGAGCTAAGGGAATTAGTATGTGGAATCAAGGGTATCACACAGTGATAGGTAATTACGGATTAAAGAGATGAACAATCAAATTACATTGTGTGGCAAGGGCATGCTATTCAAAATGTTTCCAATTTATGGACACAGTGGCTGATGTAATTCTCTCTGCCTCCTATTAAAATTAGCTTGAGTTAAGTTCCAAAACCCCAACCTGTCACAGGGCAAGCCCTTCCCACTGTTTGCCCTTTGCAATTATCATTTCTATTATCTGTGAGCTTAAAAGCTGCAAGACTAAGAATAGAGGCTTGGGGAAATTTGATTTTGCCTACCTACCTCTTTATTTTGCCTAATTACTTACCTGCTCTAACCTACTTTCTTGCCTAATCTAATTATCTACCTACTTACCATATTTACCTACTTATCAACTTTTCAAAATATAAAGATTATTTATTAATGAACTTGCTGACTTCTTTTTTCACACATTTTTAAGATTTGATTAATATTACTTTGACCTTGAGTCTGGGACCATTTGCTCAGGTACATAATTATTTTTGGTATGTTACTAATTAGGAAAAAATCTTAATTGAGATGGATGGGCAGACTTGATTGTGTCAAATTCTTTATGAAATAGATATTATTGTACTCATGATGATGATGATGAGAAGGAGGAGGAGGAGGAAGAAATTATTTCTAAGCTTGTGGCAGATTTTCTATTAACTCCATATGCAGAAACATTCACTCATATAGTCATTCCTTCTTTAGTGTACTAATTTCTTCCTCCACATCTCCTATTTTCTTTTTCTGTATCACTTATTAAATATTTATTTTTTATTTTAATTTTTTTTACATCTTTATTGGAGTATAATTGCTTTACAATGGTGTTTAAATATTTATTAAATGCTCAATATGTGCTGAGCACTACTCAAGGTGCTATAAAAGAAGGCATAGTTAGATTCCAAAGAAATACACATCCTGACACCAGAAACTTGATGTTTAGCTCAACAGAAAAAAGGATACTCCCAAATTTTGTGTATTTTAATAACATATATAGAAAAATATACAATATTGGTAAAGAGGAAAAACAATCACCCAAATTTCAATGTACGAACCTAAGAACTGTTCAATGTGTGAACCCAAGACTGAATTCCCTCCAATCTTTATCCAGTGATAATAGTTTTACTGGTTGTAACCATAGCAAAGTGTAATTTTGTATCTCTGGTGGATATTTGTTATAGTTTTTGAACACAATATATCCGACCGTTGTCTTACTTTGGAGAATTCCATAACAGACAGGATCCTCCTCCCATTATAGTAGTTGAAAATGCCACATCCTTGCTTTCCTTACATCCTCTGAACCCAAAGTCCTGCCCAGAAACAACCAGACACCCTCACCTCAGGCTGAATCAGAAACTGGTGACTTGAGGTTACAGGGACTGTGCAAGGTTCCACCCAATGGGGTGGTGGTGGAAATGTCATACGGTTACATCTAGTTTCCAGAGGAGCAGCAGAAGTGATTCCAGGCTCATGTTGACACCCCAGCATTAGCACTGCCAGCACTGCAGGGGAAATGTTTGTGCCCAATGACAAACAGCATAGCCTCTTCCTTGGACTAGGTCTGTCACATTCCTGCCTGTGTAGTTTTCAGCCTTGTTTTCCCAGTCCCCAGTGACTAAAGTTATTTAAATAAATTCCTCATATTGCGGAAATTAGCCAGAGTTTGTATTATTGATTACAGGTAACGCCCTGGCTGATACGGTGTCCTGCTCTTTTAGTTTTATTTATTTATTTATACATTTTTATTGGAGTATAATTGCATCACAATGCTGTGTTAGTTTCTATAGTACAACAAAGTGAATCAGCCATATGCATATATATATCCCCATATCCCCTCCCTTTTGAGCCTCTCTCCCACCCTCCCTATCCCACCCCTCTAGGTCATTGCAAAGCACCGAGCTGATCTCCCTGTGCTATGCTGCTGCTTCCCACTAGCTATCTGTTTTACATTTGGTGGTGTATATACTTCGATGCTTCTCTGACTTCGCCTAAGCATCCCCTTCCCCACTCTGCCGTGTCCTCAAGTCCATTCTCTATGTCTGCATATTTATTTCTGCTCTGGCACTAGGTTCATCAGTACCATTTTTTTTTTCTTTTTTTAGATTCCATATATATGTGTTCACATACGGCATTTGTTTTTCTCTTTCTGACTTACTTCACTCTGTATGACAGACTCTATGTCCATCCACCTCTCTACAAATAACTCAATTTCGTTTCTTTTTATGGCTGAGTAATATTCTATTGTATATACGTGCCACATCTTCTTTATCCATTCATCTGTCAATGGTCATTTAGGTTGGTTCCATGTACTGGCTATTGTAAATAGTGCTGCAGTGAACATTGTGGTACATGTCTCTTTTTGAATTATAGTTTTCTCAGGGTATATTAACATTATATTATAAGCAAAATCCATGATGCTACATATTTCTGACCACAGTTTAGAATTACTGCATAATATATGTGTCAACATATATTGATAGATGTAGCTATTACCCTACTGTTAGAAAAGTAACATTTAAAAACAATCATGTAGTTGATATTTTGTGTTTATAACTTTAAAAAAAGCATTGATGATTATAAAAAATGTATTTACTGTGTCAAACATTATCTCATGTTATATGCCTTATTATAGTGTCTTCTTGAAAGTTGATAATTTATTATGTTGCCAGCAGTGTATGGGAGTGACAATTTTATTGCATTTTTATGTACTTTGGGTATCATCAATGAAAAATAGTTTTGTTAATATTCTAGGTGAAAAATTGTACCTGTTTGAGATCTATCTATCTCTATCTACCTATCTATCTAATTTGTCTGTCTAACTATATTTCTATATATTAACATTTTTGGAGTTATTCATCTGGCTAAACAAATGCACAGTGATTTGATAGATGAATTTCAGGAGGGTTAGTTGGAGTATATATCCTGAGTTTTTCAATTCTGGGATTTCTTTGAATCTAGTTGGAGAGAAAGGAAACACTGAAACATGTTATGTATGCAAGTGCTAAATTCAGAGTAGAAGAAGCAATGATGGGATTTAAGTTTTTAAAAGTATTTCGCCTAATTCATTCAATTTTTTCTTATCCTTTTTTCTCCCCCCCCCAAAGGATTAGATCTTGATAACATTTTTTTAATGGTCACTTTCTGAGTACCACCTTTTGAGAACTGCCAAACTTTAAGCTGGTGTTTGCTTTTTATGCATCTCTAGAGTCTCAAGATCCAACTTTGTGGTTCTCAGCACTGAATTTTCATCAGAGTGGAACCCTGTTTCTTTTGGAGGCAGGTAGCACAGGAAGAGATACATGTGTATGTGAGAAACAGGTTGTGTAAGAGATAACCTGAACTGTGGAGCAGATAAAGGCACTGGAAGCTTTTGGAAGGCAGGATCAATTCAGCAGTTTACTTGACTAACTGCCTATGATGACCTGATAAGAAAGACCACATACTCCATGGGAACCCTAACATTTACAATTATTCCTGGGAAATATTTGGGCCATCGTAAAAGGAAAACAGTTTTGTTTGATTTTCTCTCTAACTTCACATATAGATTTGATTGCATGAAGGAAGAAAGACATTTAGTATGTTTTTTGTTGTTTGCTTATTTCCAGGAAGCCATCACTCTGAACAAAATGCCAAATTAATAATGGGATTCAATCTAAAATCCTTCATATTAAGGACTAGGTTGCATAATGTTGCTAATCACTTTCCCCATGTTATTAATTATGGGTTTGCGATAATTGAGGACACATCCCTCTTAGTCCTCACAGGAAAAGATACTTCGATCTTTCTATTAAAAAAACATCAGTAGATCAAACAGAATCTTTGTGCCTGCACATGTCCATCCAGTGGTCAGCAGAGTCAGCAAGGTTTTCCTACTCCAAATAGGCTTGGCTCAAGCCATTATAAATGGAAATCAAGTAGCCTGATATCATGAAATGCATAGCAAATGAAGAGTATAAATATACCTGAGTTCCCGTTCTGGCTGTACTACTGACTTGCTAAGTGACTATACATACTCCTTTATGTGTCTGGGCACCAGTTTTCTCAACTGTAAGATGGAAGAGCTCAAATGGATAGTCTCTAGAAAAAAGTCCCCTCTGAAATTCAGCGAGGCAGCCATTTTCCTGCCTTAAATTCTTTAGGAATAGGAGTCTCATATTTTCCTCATTAAATCTTTCCTCAAACTTGACTCAGGATACATCTGTGTTACACCCAAGCCAGAAGCTCATGTTATGGATTGCAAAAGAGATGGATCTGAAGATTTTAATGCATACGCTGTCTCTGATTCTCTACCATATTTGGCAGTTGTTATGTTTTCCTAGTCCTTAATGAGTAGGTGGATGTGTGGTACCTAACTCTCTTGTTAATAATAAAAGTTAATACCTACATGTTATACTGCTTAGGCTGAATCATATGACCCGAGTTGGGTTCTGAATCAGATGACCTGAGATGGACTTTTATTTCCCTAACTGTTAAAATTACTTTAGTTGAGTTATTTAACCCCTTGAGACTTCTCTCCTGTCAATCATAAAGTAGGGATTATGATAATATCAACCTCATCAAGTAGTTTAGAAAGTCAAATATGACAAGCCACATATATAGTATATACTGGGAGTGCAACATAGTCATTATAGCTCATCATCCAAAACCCTTAAGAAGCTGCACTTACAGTAACATCTAGAGGAATGGAAATATTAAGACTTTTTTCTTTATATTTTTCTTTCTACTATGGTGAATGTCAGCAAGTCTGGCTAGCACACAAAGACCAATGTTCCCTACCTATATCTTACTTTGTTCCCGAAGAATACTCCATTGATGAGAAATATATTGACGTATATAAATTTTCATACCTGCAGCAGATGTGAAAAGATTATATGGAAATTGTCAGCTACATCTATTTTTGATTAGACATATATGTGTGTATATACACACATAAACAATCATATACATACACATATGCACATATGTATAACATATATAGTTACACATATTTAATATATAAATAAATATTCCATATATACATATACGTCTATTTATTTTTTTTTTTTTTTTTTTTTTTTTTTTTTTTTTTTTTTTTCCATTAAGGATATTTATTATTTGTTGTAGTTTTAAAATATTTTTTTTTTTTTTAAACATCTTTATTGGGGTATAATTGCTTTACAATGGTGTGTTAGTTTCTGCTTTACAACAAAGTGAATCAGCTATACATATACATATGTTCCCATATGTCTTCCCTCTTGCGTCTCCCTCCCTCCCACTCTCCCCATCCCACCCTTCCAGGCTGTCACAAAGCACCGAGCTAATATCCCTGTGCCTTGCGGCTGCTTCCCCCCAGCTATCTACCTTACTACGTTTGTTAGTGTGTATATGTCCATGACTCTCTCTCGCCCTGTCAAAACTCACCCTTCCCCCTCCCCATATCCTTAAGTCCGTTCTCCAGTAGGTCTGCGTCTTTATTCCTATCTTACCCCTAGGTTCTTCATGACATTTTTTTCCCTTAAATTCCATATATATGTGTTAGCATACGGTATTTGTCTTTGTCTTTCTGACTTACTTCACTCTGTATGACAGATTCTAGGTCTATCCATCTCATTACAAATAGCTCAATTTCATTTCTTTTTAAGGCTGAGTAATATTCCATTGTGTATATGTGCCACATCTTCTTTATCCATTCATCCGATGATGGGCGCTTAGGTTGTTTCCATGTCCTGGCTATTGTAAATAGAGCTGCAATGAACATTTTGGTACATGACTCTCTTTGAATTTTGGTTTTCTCAGGGTATATGCCAAGTAGTGGGATTGCTGGGTCATATGGTAATTCTATTTGTAGTTTTTTAAGGAACCTCCATACTGTTCTCCACAGTGGCTGAACCAATTCACATTCCCACCAGCAGTGCAAGAGTGTCCCCTTTTCTCCACACCCTCTCCAGCATTTATTGTTTCTTGATTTTTTGATGATGGCTATTCTGACTGGTGTGAGATGATATCTCATTGTAGTTTTGATTTGCATTTCTCTAATGATTAATGATGTTGAGCATTCTTTCATGTGTTTGTTGGCATTCTGTATATCTTCTTTGGAGAAATGTCTATTTAGGTCTTCTGCCCATTTTTGGATGGGGTTGTTTGTTTTTTTGTTATTGAGCTGCATGAGCTGCTTGTAAATTTTGGAGATTAATCCTTTGTCAGTTGCTTCATTTGCAAATGTTTTCTCCCATTCTGAGGGTTGTCTTTTGGTCTTGGTTATGGTTTCCTTTGCTGTGCAAAAGCTTTGAAGTTTCATTAGGTCCCATTTGTTTATTTTTGTTTTTATTTCCATTACTCTAGGAGGTGGGTCAGAAAGGATCTTGCTGTGATTTATGTCATAGAGTGTTCTTCCTATGTTTTCTTCTAAGAGTTTGATAGTTTCTGGCCTTACATTTAGGTCTTTAATCCATTTTGAGCTTATTTTTGTGTATGGTGTTAGGGAGTGATCTAATCTCATACTTTTACATGTACCTGTCCAGTTTTCCCAGCACCATTTATTGAAGAGGCTGTCCTTTCTCCACTGTACATTCCTGCCTCCTTTATCAAAGATAAGGTATCCATATGTGCGTGGGTTTATCTCTGGGCTTTCTATCCTGTTCCACTGATCTGTCTTTCTGTTTTTGTGCCAGTACCATACTGTCTTGATTACTGTTGCTTTGTAATATAGTCTGAAGTCAGGGAGCCTGATTCCTCCAGCTCCTTTTTTCGTTCTCAAGATTGCTTTGGCTATTCGGGGTCTTTTGTGTTTCCATACAAATTGCGAAATTTTTTGTTCTAGTTCTGTGAAAAATGCCAGTGGTAGTTTGATAGGGATTGCATTGAATCTGTAGATTGCTTTGGGTAGTAGAGTCATTTTCACAATGTTGATTCTTCCCATCCAAGAACATGGTATATCTCTCCATCTATTTGTATCATCTTTAATTTCTTTCATCAGTGTCTTATAATTTTCTGCATACAGGTCTTTCGTATCCTTAGGTAGGTTTATTCCTAGATATTTTATTCTTTTTGTTGCAATGGTAAATGGGAGTGTTTTCTTGATTTCACTTTCAGATTTTTCATCATTAGTATATAGGAATGCCAGAGATTTCTGTGCATTAATTTTGTATCCTGCTACTTTACCAAATTCATTGATTAGCTCTAGTAGTTTTCTGGTAGCATCTTTAGGATTCTCTATGTATAGTATCATGTCATCTGCAAACAGTGACAGCTTTACTTCTTCTTGTCCAATTTGGATTCCTTTTATTTCCTTTTCTTCTCTGATTGCTGTGGCTAAAACTTCCAAAACTATGTTGAATAAGAGTGGTGAGAGTGGGCAACCTTGTCTTGTTCCTGATCTTAGTGGAAATGCTTTCAGTTTTTCACCATTGAGGATGATGTTTGCTGTGGGCTTGTCATATATGGCTTTTATTATGTTTAGGAAAGTTCCCTCTATGCCTACTTTCTGGAGGGTTTTTATCATAAATGGGTGTTGAATTTTGTCGAAAGCTTTCTCTGCATCTATTGAGATGATCATATGGTTTTTCTCCTTCAATTTGTTAATATAGTTTATCACATTGATAGATTTGCGTATATTGAAGAATCCTTGCATTCCTGGAATAAACCCCACTTGATCATGGTGTATGATCCTTTTAATGTGCTGTTGGATTCTGTTTGCTAGTATTTTGTTGAGGATTTTTGCATCTATGTTCATCAGTGATATTGGCCTGTAGTTTTCTTTCTTTGTGACATCCTTGTCTGGTTTTGGTATCAAGGTGATGGTGGCTTCGTAGAAGGAATTTGGGAGTGTTCCTCCCTCTGCTATATTTTGGAAGAGTTTGAGAAGGATAGGTGTTAGCTCTTCTCTAAACGTTTGATAGAATTCACCTGTGAAGCCATCTGGTCCTGGGCTTTTGTTTGTTGGAAGGTTTTTAATCACAGTTTCAATTTCAGTGCTTGTGATTGGTCTGTTCATATTTTCTATTTCTTCCTGATTCAGTCTTGGCAGGTTGTGCATTTCTAAGAATTTGTCCATTTCTTCCAGATTGTCCATTTTATTGGCATAGAGTTGCTTGTAGTAATCTCTCATGATTTTTTTTATTTCTGCAGTGTCAGTTGTTACTTCTCCTTTTTCATTTCTAATTCTATTGATTTGAGTCTTCTCCCTTTTTTTCTTGATGAGTCTGGCTAGTGGTTTATCTATTTTGTTTATCTTCTCAAAGAACCAGCTTTTAGTTTTATTGATCTTTGCTATTGTTTCCTTCATTTCTTTTTCATTTATTTCTGATCTGATTTTTATGATTTCTTTCCTTCTGCTAGCTTTGGGGTTTTTTTGTTCTTCTTTCTCTAATTGCTTGAGGTGCAAGGTTAGGTTGTTTATTCGAGATGTTTCCTGCTTCTTAAGGTGGGCTTGTATTGCTATAAACTTCCCCCTTAGAACTGCTTTTGCTGCATCCCATAGGTTTTGGGTCGTTGTGTCTCCATTGTCATTTGTTTCTAGGTATTTTTTTATTTCCTCTTTGATTTCTTCAGTGATCACTTCATTATTAAGTAGTGTATTGTTTAGCCTCCATGTGTTTGTATTTTTTACAGATCTTTTCCTGTAATTGATATCTAGTCTCATGGCGTTGTGGTCGGAAAAGATACTTGATACAATTTCAGTTTTCTTAAATTTACCAAGGCTTGATTTGTGACCCAAGATATGATCTATCCTGGAGAATGTTCCATGAGCACTTGAGAAAAATGTGTATTCTGTTGTTTTTGGATGGAGTGTCCTATAAACATCAATTAAGTCCATCTTGTTTAATGTATCATTTAAAGCTTGTGTTTCCTTATTTATTTTCATTTTGGATGATCTGTCCATGGGTGAAAGTGGGGTGTTAAAGTCCCCTACTATGAATGTGTTACTGTTGATCTCCCCTTTTATGGTTGTTAGTATTTGCCTTATGTATTGAGGTGCTCCTATGTTGGGTGCATAAATATTTACAATTGTTATATCTTCTTCTTGGATCGATCCCTTGATCATTATGTAGTGTCCTTCTTTGTCCCTTTTAATAGTCCTTATTTTAAAGTCTATTTTGTCTGATATGAGAATTGCTACTCCAGCTTTCTTTTGGTTTCCATTTGCATGGAATATCTTTTTCCATCCCCTTACTTTCAGTCTGTATGTGTCTCTAGTTCTGAAGTGGGTCTCTTGTAGACAGCATATATAAGGGTCTTGTTTTTGTATCCATTCAGCCAATCTGTGTCTTTTGGTGGGAGCATTTAGTCCATTTACATTTAAGGTAATTATTGATATGTATGTTCCTATTTCCATTTTATATATTGTTTTGGGTTCGCTACTATAGGTCATTTCCTTCTCTTGTGTTTCGTGTCTAGAGAAGTTCCTTTAGCATTTGTTGTAAAGCTGGTTTGGTGGTGCTGAACTCTCTCAGCTTTTGCTTGTCTGTAAAGGTTTTAATTTCTCCATCAAATGTGAATGAGATCCTTGCTGGGTAGAGTAGTCTTGGTTTCAGGCTATTCTCCTTCATCACTTTCAGTATGTCCTGCCACTCCCTTCTGGCTTGTAGGGTTTCTGCTGAGAGATCAGCTGTTAACCTTATGGGGATTCCCTTGTGTGTTATTTGTTGTTTTTCCCTTGCTGCTTTTAATATGCTTTCTTTGTATTTAATTTTTGACAGTTTGATTAATATGTGTCTTGGCGTGTTTCTCCTTGTATTTATCCTGTATGGGACCCTCTGTGCTTCCTGGACTTGATTAACTATTTCCTTTCCCATATTAGGGAAGTTTTCAACTATGATCTCTTCAAATATTTTCTCAGTCCCTTTCTTTCTTTCTTCTTCTTCTGGAACCCCTATAATTCGAATGTTGGTGCGTTTCATGTTGTCCCAGAGGTCTCTGAGACTGTCCTCAGTTCTTTTCATTCTTTTTTCTTTATTCTGCTCTGCAGTAGTTATTTCCACTACTTTATCTTCCAGGTCACTTATCCGTTCTTCTGCCTCAGTTATTCTGCTATTGATCCTATCTAGAGTGATTTTAATTTCATTTATTGCATTGTTCATCGTTGCTTGTTTCATCTTTAGTTCTTGTAGGTCCTTGTTAACTGTTTCTTGCATTTTGTCCATTCTACTTCCAAGATTTCGGATCATCCTTACTATCATTATTCTGAATTCTTTTTCAGGTAGATTGCCTATTTCCTCTTCATTTGTTAGGTCTGGTGGGTTTTTATCCTGCTCCTTCATCTGCTGTGTGTTTTTCTGTCTTCTCATTTTGCTTATCTTACTGTGTTTGGGGTCTCCTTTTTGCAGGCTGCACTTTCGTAGTTCCCGTTGTTTTTGATGTCTGTCTCCAGTGGCTAAGGTTGTTTCAGTGGGTTGTGTAGGCTTCCTGGTGGAGGGGACTAGTGCCTGTGTTGTGCTGGATGAGGCTGGATCTTGTCTCTCTAGTGGGCAGGTTCACGTCTGGTGGTGTGTTTTGGGGTGTCTGTGGCCTTATTATGATTTTAGGCAGCCTCTCTGCTAAAGGGTGGGGTTGTGTTCCTGTTTTGCTAGTTGTTTGGCATAGGTTGTCCAGCACTGTGGCTTGCTGGTCGTTGAGTGAAGCTGGGTGCTGGTGTTAAGATGGAGGTCTCTGGGATATTTCCACCGTTTAATATTATGTGGAGCTGGGAGGTCTCTTGTTGACCAGTGTCCTGAAGTTGGCTCTCCTACCTCAGAGGCAGAGCCCTGACTCCTGGCTGGAGCACCAAGAGCCTTTCATCCACACAGCTCAGAATAAAAGGGAGAAAAAGTAGGGAGAATTAGTAGAAGTATGAGTAAAGAAAGAAGGAAAGGAGGAAAGGAAGGAAGGAAGAAAGAAGCAAAGAAGGAAAGAAAGGAGGGAGGGAGGGAGGGAGGGAGGAAGGAAGGAAGGAGGGAAAGAAGGAAAAAAGACAGAAAGAAAGATGATACAGTAAAAATAAAATAAAGTATAATATAGTTATTGAATTAAAAAATATTTAGAAAAAAAAAAAAAAAAGGGACGGATAGAACCTTAGGACAAATGTTGGAAGCAAAGCTATACAGAGAAAATCTTACACAGAAGCATACACATACACCTTCACAAAAAGAGGTAAAGGGGGAAAAATCATAAATCCTGCTCCCTGAGACCACCTCCTCAATTTGGGGTGATTCGTTGTCTAAAGGAGGGAGGGAAGGAAGGAAAGAAAGAAAGAACGAAGGTAAAGTATAATAAAGTTATTACAATTAAACTTAATTATTAAGAAAAAGAATTTTTAAAAAAAAGTCATGGACGGATAGAGCCCTAGGACAAATGGTGGAAGCTAGAGTATACAGACTAGATGTCACACAGGAGCATACACGTACACCATCACAAAAAGAGGAAAAGGGAAAAAAATCATAGATTTCGCTCCTAAATTCCACCTCTTCAATTTGGGATCATTCCTTGTCTATTCAGGTATTCCACAGATGCAGGGTATATCAAGTTGATTGTGGAGCTTTAATCCGCTGCTTCTGTGGCTGCTGGGAGAGATTTCCCTTTCTCTTCTTTGTTTTCACAGCTCACAGGAGCTCAGCTTTGGATTTGGCCCTGCCTCTGCGTGTAGGTCGCTGGAGGGCGTCTGTTTTTTCGCTCAGACAGGACGGGGTTAAAGGAGCCGCTGATTCGGGGCCTCCGGCTCACTCAGGCCGGGGGTTGGGGGATGGGGGAAGGAGGGGCACTGCGTGCGGGGCCGGCCTGCGGCGGCAGAGGCAGCGTGACGTTGCGGCAGAGGCCGGCGTGACGTTGCACCAGCCTGAGGCCCGCCGTGCGCTGTCCCGGGGAAGTTGTCCCTGGATCCCGGGAACCTGGCAGTGGCGGGCTGCACAGGCTCCGCGGAAGAGGGGTGTGGAGAGTGACCTGTGCTCGCACACAGGCCCCTTGGTGGCGGCAGCAGCAGCCTTAGCGTCTCCCGCCCGTCTCTGGGGTCCGCGGTTTTAGCCGCGGCTCGCGCCCGTCTCTGGGGTTTGCGCTTTCAGCCGCGGCTTGCGCCCGTCTCGGGGGCTTGCGCCCTCAGCCGCGGCTCGCGCCCGTCTCTGGGGTTTGTGCTTTCAGCCGCGGCTCGCGCCCGTCTCGGGGGCTCGCGCCCTCAGCCGCGGCTCGCGCCCGTCTCTGGGGTTCGCGCTTTTAGCCGCGGCTCGCGCCCGTCTCTGGAGTTCCTTTAAGCAGCGCTCTTAGACCCCTCTCCTCGCGCACCAGGAGACAAAGAGGGAAGAAAAAGTCTCTTGCCTCTTCGGCCGGTGCAGGCTTTTCCCCGAACTCCCTCCGGGCTAGTCGTGGTGCACTAACCCCTTCAGGCTATGTTCAAGCCGCCAACCCCAGTCCTCTCCCTGAGCTCCGTCCAAAACCAAAACCCGAGCCTCAGCTCGCAGCCCCGCCCGCCCCGGTGGGTGAGCAGACAAGCCACTCGGGCTGGTGAGTGCCGGTCAGCACCGATCGTCTGTGCAGGAGTCTCCCCGCTTTGCCCTCCGCACCCGTCGCTGTGCACTACTCCGCGGTCCCGAAACTCCCCCCTCTGCCTCCCGCAGTCTCCGCCCGCGGAGGGGCTTCCTAGTGTGTGGAAACTTTTCCTCCTTCACAGCTCCCTCCCACTGGTGCAGGTGCCGTCCTTATTCTTTTGTCTCTGTTTTTTCTTTTGCCCTACCCAGTTACGTGGGGAGTTTCTTGCCTTTTGGGAGGTCTGAGGTCTTCTGCCAGCCTTCAGTAGGAGTTCTGTAGGAGTTGTTCCACGTGTGGATGTATTTCTGGTGTATCCGTGGGGAGGAAGGCGATCTCCGCGTCTTACTCTTCCGCCATCTTCAAGGTCCCCCCTATACGTCTATTTATACATATTGTAACTTTTAGATCTTTGTTGGGTACAGAAATTAGCATGCTATTGTGGAGTTATTTGCTGCCTCTCCATAGATGTGTTTTTGCCTAGACTCATACTCTTGGTGGGCAGTATGAGAGGCAGGATGTCTCAGCGGAGGGTATGTCAACTAAAAAAATATAAGCACGATGTGAGAGTTAAGAGTTAAGTTTTATTTGGGGCAAAATGAGGACCGCAGCCTGGAAGACAGCGTTTCAGATAACTCTGAGAAACTGCTCCCAGGAGGCGAGGGGAGGAGCCAGGATATATAGGAGTTTTGCAACAAAGCACAGGTGGTCAGGAACGTCAAAAGATTATTGTTGGGGCTTCCCTGGTGGCGCAGTGGTTGAGAGTCCACCTGCCGTTGCAGGGGACACAGGTTCGTGACCCGGTCCGGGAGGATCCCACATGCCGCGGAGCAGCTGGGCCCGTGAGCCATGGCCGCTGGGCCTGCGCGTCCGGAGCCGGTGCTCCGCAACGGGAGAGGCCACAACAGTGAGAGGCCCGCGTACCACACACACACAAAAAAAGATTATTATTAATTAAAGAAAACCAGACATCTCAAGTTAAGGAATTTAGCGCTTTTCTCTGTATGGGAAGATGCAAGGGTCCGGGCTCACTGAAATCATTCCTCTGATACGCAGCTCAGCTATCTGGGGCCAGTATCCTGACACACTCTGAGTATCCTCAGGGCTCACCGCACGGAGTGGCTGCAGTCTGATGGCTGCTAGATGTCAGGTATTCTTTTCAGCCCTGAGTTTCCTTGACTCACTGGCTCACGTTGGAGGGCTGCAATCGTTGATGACTGTGACATCCTTTGTTTATTTATATGGCAGAAAATATTCCATTTCTCAGGTACCAGATCCTTTTCAATAGAGAGTAGGTCTTACTGGGAAATTTTCTTCATGTGAGCTTATAACCTTGGAGAAAACAAAAATGGGTGGCAGAATACCATAGTCAAATAATAATATTTAATTAAAAAATATATACACACGTTTACTAACAATTTTCATACCTACTAACACATTTCGCATATCTTTAATTTAGGGGGAGGGGGCTTTTGTAAGGGTGATAAAGATGAATAAAAGGGAAAAGATGATTTTCTTCCCTTCCCCTTCATAACACATCTCTTTGCGGGCCATTGTGGGCCTGAGCTGAGTTCTTCCTCTAACCATTGCAACATGGAATAATTTCTCCAGGTACCAAATAATGTCCAGTCTTCAGTTTTGCAATGCAGAGTTGTGTTCAAGGTCATGAGCCTCATTCCCTCTTGAAATGTGGAAACATGTCTCTGGGAGCCTCTCTCAAGGTGTCACCATTTATTTTTTCCTGGAGATTAGAGAAGTTTTATTATTCTTACAGAGGAAGTCAATTAACTAGACAAATAGCTACCTCAGATCCCAAGTGAATTTTATACTGCTTTGTTTAAACTGTATAAAATTTTATTCTGTCTTTGCAGTTTCTTGCAGGATACATGTATGCATTATTGTGTTATGCTTCCTCAAAATACATTGTTTTTTAAAATGTCCATATTGTGTGATGATAAATAAAATTGCATTTTTATTTCTGCAGTATTTTAAAAGTGTGATCTCATGAGAATCCTCGGAACAGTCCACGAGATAGGAGCTATTGTTATCCCCAGTTTTTACAGGAGTGGGGTCTAAGTTTCAGCAAAGGTAACTTTCTCTAGGTTACACAGCTAGTAAGTTGCATGTCTGAGACTATGTTTGACTTCAGAATCTGTGCTCCTCAGATCTCTATGACACTGAATCTATACCAATGAGATGTCATCTCAAAGGTGACAAAAACAGAGGATCAGGGATAAGGGATATTAGCAACCTTGGTCAAGGCTTCACAGAGTCAAATTCAAGATTTGAATACCAGCATTCTAATTTCTGGATCCAGGGCTCATTATTAAAAGGGGATTCAGGTGGGGACAAAGAAAAGTTTGACTTTGAAGCCAAGCAAACGTTACTGGAAACAAAACAGTAATACCTCAACTATTCTAAAATAGAATTGGATTCTTAGAAGTAGTGGAGCTGGAGACCGTCTCTACTTATCTTTGACCCTTTGTTGAGGACTATGAACTGCTCTTTCTAACTCGCAGACTGTTGCCATTTGAGAAACTCTTGGTGCATTGCTTGTACTAAGGTTAAATACTGCTTCCACTTTAGGAAATATGCCCATGTGTTTGCAGTCATATCATCCCTTGTGCAGAGCATACAGGCTTTGCATTTGTAAGGATGCCTGTTTGCCATTTTCTATGGGCATGAGTCTCACTCAACATTAAGGACACCATCTTGGTATTAGTGACTTGATATGGAATGTCTTTCCAGACCTCTCCTTAGAATCTTTAGTGTGGATCAGATTATGTGTGCAAGGATGAAGGCATGATTACAAAGTTTTCTGTCCATCAAAACTATCAAGGATTTTCCTAGTATTCCTCTCTGTGATAGGTTATGGTGTGTTTCTATACTCAAGAACCTTACTTATGTTCTAATTGGGAAATAAATAGCAATAAAACATTTATTGCATCTTAGAAACATATAGATCAGAGGTCACAAATTTGGGGATAAATAGCTGTCTCCAACCAGTAGATTGATATGTTTGATTTGGCTCTCAAAAAGTTTTAAAAATATTGAACTATTGCCTGCATGTAAAAATATTTAGTCCTAAGTTGTCATAAAAATAAATAAAATAAAAAATACAATATTATTATGTTTATGTATTGTTATAAACAATAAAATAATATTTATAAACAATATTATTATGTATATATATTGTTATATATATATTATATATACCAATAGCATAATATATTATACTTTTACTTTCTTGGTTTTAATGGAAGTAAACTTATTAATATTTTCAAAATCTACTTTTTTGCTTATCTCATTTTCTATTGAGGGAATTGCCATGTTTGACAATTTCTTTTGACCAAGTAGTGATCTTAGGTAAAGACGATTAACTTCATCTTTAATGAAGTTAATTATTTGAATTAGTTGATTAAGCACATTAAATGAATTTACTGAATTTCCATAAAGGTAATTCTATGTGCCCATTTTTCAATTTTCAAATATTTTTGATTACTTTAATATTCTGGAAAAAATAAGCATTACAATGCATAAAAGCATGTGTATGGGGGGGCACACATTTTTCTTCTGACTCAATCTCCATTATTGATCTTGACACTGATCTTTATTTAAAACTTTGGTATATTGTTCACCAGAGATTTTTTGCATTTTGATTTTTAGAAATATTGAATTAAAATATGATTTATCTTGATTACTGAAGTTTTTGGCACTTGCCTCACTTGCTTAACTTGCTTCACCCTGATCCTGGCCCCACCTTGGGGCGAGTTCTACTCCATCATTGAGACTTTCGATACTGCAGTTCAGTTCTGCAGGATGACAGGATGGCTCCCACATCCACTGCCAGTGAGCTCACAGGGTAGCCTTTCTTTCCTGCGTTTTTAAATACTGCTTCTACTTTAGGAAATATGCCCATGTGTTTGCAGTCATATCATCCCTTGTGCACAGCATATAGGCTTTGTGTTGTACTTTACTGTACTTGGCAGATATTGCATTTTTTACAAAGTGAAGGTTGGTAGCAACTCGGCATTGAAAGAGTCTAACAGCACCATTTTTCCAACAGCATTTGTTCACTTTGTGTCTCTGTGCCACATTTTGGCAATTCCTACAATATTTCAAACTTTTTCATTATTATTATATTTGTTATGGTGATATGTGATCAGTGCTTTTTGATGTCACTATTGCAATTCTTTTGGGACGCTAAGAACTGTGCTCATATAAGATGGCAAACTTAATTGATAAATGTTGTGTGTGTTCTGACTGCTCCACCAACCAGCCGTTCCCTCATCTCTTTCCCTCTTTTTGGGCCCCTCTATTCCTCGGGACACAACAATATTGAAATTAGGCCAATTAATACCCCTGCATTAGCCTCTAAGTTTTCAAGTGAATGATAGTTGCATGTCTCTCACTTTTAATCAAAAGCTAGAACTGATTAAGCTTTTAATCATGAGGAAGACATGTCAAAAGTCAAGGTAGGCTGAAACCTGGGCCTCTTGTGCCAAACAGTTAGCCAAGTTGTGAGCAAAGGAAAAGTCCTTGAGGGAAGTTAGAAGTGCTGCTCCAGTGAGCAGACAAATGATAAGAAAGCTAAATAGCCTTATAGCTGATACGGAGAAAGTTTTAGTGGTCTGGATAGAAGATCAAACAGCCACAACATTTCCTTAGACCAAAGCCTAATCCAGAGCAAAGCCCTACTCTGTTCAATTTCTGGAAGGCTAAGAGAGGTGAGGAAGCTGCAGAAGAAAAGTTTGAAACTAGTGGAGTTTGGTTCATGAGGTTTAAGGAAAGAAGCCATCTCCATAACATGAAAGTGTAGGGCGAAGTGGCAAATGCTGATGTAGAAGCCGCAGCAAGTTATTCAGATCTGGCTGAGATAATTAATGAATGTGACTATACTAAACAACAGAATTTCAATGTAGACGAAACAGCCTTATTTGGGAAGTTGCCATCTAGGACTTTCATAGCTCGATAGGAGAAGTCAATGGCTGGATTCAAACCTTCGAAGGATAGGCTGACTCTCTTGTTAGGGGCTAATGCAGCTGGTGACTTTAGGTTGAAGCCAATGGTCATTCTGAAAACCCTAGGTCCCTTAAGAATTATGCTAAATCTGCTCTGCCTTTGCTCAGTAAATGGAAAAATAAAACCTGGATGAAAGCACATCTGTTTATAGCACAGTTTACTAAATACTTTAAGTCCATTGTTGAGACCTAGTGCTCAGGAAAAAGATTCCTTGCAAAATAGTACTGCTCACTGACAATGCACCTGGTCACCCAAGGGTTCTGTTAGAGATAAACAATAAGATTAATGTTGTTTTCATGACTGCTAACACAGTATCCATTCTGCAGCCCCAAGGATCAAGGAGTAATTTCAAATTTCAAGTCTTATTATTTAAGAAATGTTTCATAAGGCTATAACTGCCACACATAGTGATTCCTCTGATGGATCTGGGCAAAGTCAATTGAAAACCTCCTGGAAAGGATTCACCTTTCTAGATGCCATTAAGAACATTTGCGATTCATGGGAAGAAATCAAAATATCAACATTAACAGGAGTTTGGAAGAAGTTGATTCCAACCCTCAAGGATGACTTTGAGGGGTTTAAGACTCCAGTGGAGGAAGTAATTGCAGATGTGATGAAAATAGAAAGAGGACTAGAATTAGAAGTAGAGCCTAAATATGTGACTGAACTGCTGCCATCTCATGATAAAACTTGGACAGATAAGGAGTTGCTTCGTATGAATGAGCAAAGAAAATGGTTTCTGAGATAGAATGTATTCCTGGTGAAGATGCTGTGAATATTGTTGAATGACAACAAATGATTTAGAATATTACATAAACTCAGTTGATAAAGCAGTGGAGGGTTTGAGAGGACTGACTCCAGTTTTGAAAGAAGTTCTACTGTGAGTAAAATCCTATTAAACAGCATTGCCTGCTCCAGAGAAATCATTCATGAAAGGAGAAGTCAATCGATGTGGCAACTTCATTGTTGTCTTATTTTAAGAAACTGCCGCAGCCATCCCAGGCTTCAGCAACCACCACCCTAGTCAGTCAGAAGCCATTAACATCCCGGCAGGACCCTCCACCAGCAAAAAGACTGACTCACTTAAAGGCTCAGATAATGATTAGCATTTTTTAACACTAAAGTATTTTTTAGTTAAGACAGGTATGTTGTTTTCTTAGACATAATGCTATTGCACACTTAACAGACTACAGTGTAGTGTAAACATAACTTTTATATGCAGTGGGAAACCAAAAGATTCATGTGAGTCACCTTATACTTGCTTTATTGTGGTGGTCTGGAACCGAACCTTCAGTATCTCTGAGGTGTGCCTCTATTTGACTCATGGCTGCAATGGCACATGAAAATAAAGGCTTGGTGGGAAATTCTCTCCAGAGGAGGGTGGGTGTTTTGTATTGAGCATATTTTCCTTGGGATTCAAGCTGCTTGCTTATGAAAAACAATCTGGTGAGCACTAATATAGCAAATCTGATGTGTACCTAGATGTGATCAATGTACCATGACATTCTCACATCATTTTATAGTTATCAACACCCTTTTGTATTATTTTGCCATTTTCACTTTGTGAGCATATTGGGCACATTTTATTCCAACCATTTTCAAGATGAAAAACTGAGTGTCAGAGGATTAAATGACTTGCACTCCATCTCCAATCATCTTCCTTACAGCTGCTGATTTGAAGTCCATACAATATGAAGCTTACTCTGTCCCACCCTTACTTAAAACTGCAGAATTAGTACAAAACTCCTTAGTGTGACCCATGGGTACTTCTGTGCTCTGGCCATTTGCCCCTCCCTCAGCCCAAACTCTTACTACTTCATATTGTGAACTCTTACCCTACCTGTCTATCTACTTACTAGTAATAACTGACTGATGAACACTCACTATGTACTCCATGCTGTGCTAAGTGCTTTATACATTGTATGTCTTTTATGGCAAGACATGAAAAAGCTAATATTATTCTTCCCACTTTATATTTAATTTATTTATTCATTCAATCATTCTTTCAATAAATAGCAATTATTCTAGGTGATGGTGATACAACAGAGAACAAGAATCACATAATTCTGCCCTTGTGTGGGGGGAAAAATAATTTCTCCTCTACCCTTCTAGGTTACAGAGACCACGCTGTAATAAAAGACAGTTGGGCAGGAGCAAAACAGAAGTTTAATAACATGTGTACTTCCTGTATACATGGGAGAGACCCAGTAAAACTGAGTAACTCCCTGAAATGGCCCAAGCCACCACCTTAAATACTATCTCCAACTAAAGACAAAAAAAGACGTAGGGGTGGGGGAGCCAGATATGGGACGTTACCAGGAAAAGCGCAGTGAAAAAGGATATGGTTGTTATATGGTGCTTGCCTTCTCTATTGCTAAGAGTTTCTAGAGATTTAGTCATCCTGGTACAGAGAGGGAGGCACCTTCACAAGTAGAGGTTTCTCTTATAACTGTAAATATCTCTTACAAAAGAGTAACTTCTACCTGGTTTTCAGAGTTTCTCCTGTGTCTGCTCTTTCTTAAAAATAATCAGCCTAAAATTATCCTTATGCCGAAGAGGCCTTTTTGGGGGTGGATAATTCCGCTCTCCTTTACCCTCATGTTGCTTACATTCTGGTAGGAATCAGATAAATAAATAAATAAGTAAAGTAGGTGGTAGATTAGAAAGTGATAGAAAAATAAAGCTGTGGAGGGGATTAAGGTGTGCTATGAAGTGCTGACGGAGAGGTAGACAGCAGAGGGTTTGGGGAGATATTAGGCAGGCAAGATCTGTAGAACACATGGTTAGTTGGATTGCCCAGTAGTTGAGTAAGGAAAAGCTGAGTGTTGGAGATGATTCCCGGATTCACAGCTTGCATGACTGAGTGGAAAGTGGCACTATTCATTACGATGGGAGCACAAGTTGAAGAGCAAATGGCAAGGGCAAACTGTGAGTCCATTTGTGAAGTATGTGCAAGGTGTCTAGCATGGGTGGTCCATATCTATGGAGTTCAGAGGAAACACCTGTGCTGGAGATTTAAATTTGAGAGCAACCGTAAGAAACTCTTATTTACTGTAGGGTTCTCAAAGTTGGCTTGGAGCACTATTATCAGAAACCCCTGAGTATCTCCCCTGTAGCTCAGTGGTCCATAGACCTTCTTTTGCGTCAGATTCCCCTGGGTGTAGTCCAGTGGGGAAGATGTAGACTTTGCTGTGTTTTAATCCCAGCTCTTCCATTTACTACTGTAAATGTAAGCAATGTATTTAACCCCTCTGTGTCTCAGTTTCTTCTTCTGTAAAATAGAAATACCATACCAAGCTAACAGGGTGTATAAAAGTTAATTAAGTCCATGCGTATCTTAAGCTCAAGTAACACTCAATACAAGTTAGCTATCATAATTATCCCAAGAGCTTGCTAAAATACAAGTTTATGGATCCTGATCCAAGATACTTTATGCACATCACATTACAGGACAGATAAGCATCTGAGTGTGGGTTTGGCTGAGTTTCTGTTTGCAGGTGAAGAATGGAACATAATCCATGATTCTGGGGCAGGGAGAATCAGAATCCTGGTAGACTCCTTAAAAGTACTTATCCTTAGATCTTAACACAGACCTCAGAATCAGTCTCTGGGTTCAGAGCCCAGGAAATCTCTAGTTTTTAAAATAAAGCCCCTAGAGTTTGGTAGTGATGATCATCAGGCAAGTCTGGGAACACTACATTAGAGGATGTGTTACGATTCTTTTTATGTCCGAGATAATGATATATCCACCAAAATCTGTGTTTCGCTTTCAAAGTAGAGCTTATATGCTTAGAATTGGCTGTCCATCTTGCTTCCTTTTTTTTTTTTTTTTTGCGGTGCGCGGGCCTCTCACTGCTGTGGCCTCTCCCGTTGCGGAGCACAGGCTCCGGACGCGCAGGCTCAGTGGCCATGGCTCACGGGCCCAGCTGCGCTGCGACATGTGAGATCTTCCCGGACCGGGGCACGAACCCGTGTCTCCTGCATCGGCAGGCGGACTCTCAACCACTGCGCCACCAGGGAAGCCTGGCTGTCCATCTTTCGATGGACATTTCCAGGCCGGTGCACAGGTGACTGTTTTTGGATAATGGCATGTAAGCAGATCCAAAGCTTTTAAGAAGGTGTCCTGCCCTTTCTGCATGCTGCTTATCCTTCAGCTCTAAGGATGGTGTTTCGACAAGACGGAAGGAATTTAGGATTCCTTGAAATGCATGAAAAGAGGGTGGTCTATCCCATGAACAAGAAAGAGACTTATAATGTATTAAGTCGCAGAAGTCATGGGGGTTCTTTGTTACAACAACTAGGGTTACCCTAACTGCTCTTCTACGTGAATTCTCCTCTAAGGGATTATTAGCATTCGAAGCCCTTTGAGGAAATGTATCATACCAGCAGCATCAATGTGCTAGACAGACCCCGAGAAGACAAAGAATAAGTGTCTGTCATTTGATTCCTATAACATAAAACCATGTTTAAATAATGCCAACATTTCAGTTGTTATTCCTCTTTATTTTATGTTGATTGAGTACATAGTAATTAGGAAAGTGTGCATTTGGAAGACATTTCTTGATCCCCAAATACCATTTGAATATAAATTATTGAAAATCAGCAGCTTTCAGATCAGCCTCACCTTCTTCTGTATTAGCTCAGATGCGGTTTAGTGGTTTTGTTTATCTTTAAATAGGAGATGGGTCGGTATTCTGTTATCTCCTCAGCCAATCACCTAGCTCTATAAAATAGAAAAAAGCTGCTTCCAAACCGTTAATTAAAGGCATGAACCTCTCACAGATTAATGGCGTAAGCATAAATATTCACAAATTATTTATTTTTAAAGCAAGCTGGCTAAATTTACATATAGCTTACATTTGAAAAGTATGAAATATTATTTTCTTTCATCCTGATGGCTTAACACAACTCATTTTTAATGGTTGTAGTCCCTGGACAAAGTGCCCCTGGTCTTTCCATCTACCTGGATATGTGAGAGCCCTAGTCCTGGGCAGAACTCACAGGGTTAATTGGCAAATTTCTTCAAGAAGGCAGGGAAAGAGCGTGTTGGAGAGAAATTGATAAGTGTGAATCAGAATAAAGTGGAATTGATTTATGGGGCTTGAGAAAGTCATGCTAATCCTGTCTACTTCTCCTTTCAGAAAGAAGTTTATAGATGGGGTGGGGAGACAGTTATCAGGGCTTCATATTTGGTACCAACCTTTGGTTAGCATAATCTCATCTTGACCTTTGATTGGGAAAGATAAGTATTTCCTTTCTACACACACACACACCCTTAGACCAGGCTCTCTCACCCAGCCTGACTATGTGTAGTTCTGAGGCTGAGCCCTTATGTTCTCTTTTTATCTCTTTAAAGCAGAGGTTTATAAGGACCATGGATGAGTGACATTAGCATCACCTGGGAACTTGCTAGAAGTGTGACTACTCACTGCCCTCCAGACCTACCAAATCAGAAACTTGGGGGGTAGGTCCAACAGTTTGTGTTTTACACATCTGATTCTGATGTACAGTAAAGTTTATGACCTGTTACTTTGGATTATCATATTTCTTATATCTTTCATTTACGACTTTGGTTTCAAAACCAAATGTCTTTGCTCCTTCATTTTTTCCAGACTGTATTATTTAGCAGACTCAGCTTGTTGACATAAGTTGCTCCTTCAAGGAACAATCCTCCATTATGACCCATAAATTGAGCACTCTGTATCAGCAGTTGACAAGCTTCTAATTCACAATAATTTCCTCTCCCTATTTTCTCTCTTCCTGACTCTACTACAGCTCTGGTTCTCCCTTCCCCTTTATCTCATGACTGTGTGATCTTGGCCCAGTCACTTGAGCTCTTGGAACATCAGTTTCTTCAACTATGGGGTGGGTTGTATTATCAATGTTCATATAACTGTGATAATTAAATGAGACTGTCATGTCTTTTTTGCTCCGGGTCTGCATTTTCTTCTGTCTTATCATGTTATTTCTCAGAGGACCAGGAATGGGGGTTTTTAGACTTATAAAGTGTGATGATTAATTTTATCTGTCAACTTGACTGGGCCATGGGATCCCCAGACATTTGGCCAAATGTTATACTAAATGTTTCTGTGAAGGAGTTTTTAAATGAGATTAACATTTGAATTGGAAGACTGAGCAAAGCAGATTGCCCCTCCTAATGTGGATGGGCCTCATCCAATCAGTTGAAGACTTGAATAGAACAAAAGGGCTTAGTAAGAAAGAATTCCTCCCACCTGACTGCATTCAAACTGGAACATCAGCTCTTTCTGGGTCTCAAGCCTGCTGGCCTTTGGACTGGAACTACACCATTGGCTCTCTTTTGAGTCTTCAGCTTGCAGAATCATCCTGTAGTTCTTGAGACTTGTCAGCCCCCATAATTCCATAGGAATTGGCATGGTCCAATTCCTTATAATAAATTGCTTTTTATATGTTTATATATACATTCTTTCTGTTTCTCTGGAGAACCTCAACTAATGCATAGAATAACCTGTCCAGCATTAGATGTTGTATATTTGGCCATTCCCCCAAACCATAGGGTGGGAATCCTTCCCTCACTAATGGGGTGAATAGGAGGTGATTAAAAAGGGGGGTGAGGTAGCTTGGGAGTAGTAAAAAGAACAGGTGGTACTGATTGATCAACACACTATGAACAGAATGTTGGTCAATCAGTCGGGGAATATTATTCATTATGCTGTTTCTCAAAATGTGGATCCAGCCTATGAGACACTTCTCAGATTCCTAAGCCTCACACTGGCCAATTGACTCATTCTTGGAGGTGGGGTCTGGGAAGTTGCTAATTTAATAAGATTCTCGGATGATCCTGAAAATACCTGGTTGAGTGTGTGCCCAGCTTTAGAGTAGCTTTGAAAAAATGATAATAAGCAAAAGACTCAACAATTACCTGTAATGAGTTTTTAGTCTTGAAACAGAACTGATAATTCCCATCCTTTTTCCCCACCTGCTATCCCCACCCTCCTGCCCCAGCCCCATGGCTGCACTGGGATGGAATGAACAGACCAGTTCTGACTCTCCCCTGCCTGGGTCAGTGGTAGAACACAGCCTTGGTACAGAAGCAAGTGTGCTTAAATCACTTTAGATCCTTCTTTGCAAGAAGGCAGGTAATAACTTACAGATAAATATTTGAAAAAGGGAAACAACAAAAGCACTTTAAATTGAGCTATAGGCCTCCAGCCTTCAAAGCCAAGGATCGTCAGTGGGGAAACTCACAAATAAGTAGCAAACCCTGCAAATAGCCCGTGGAATAGCACCAATGCCACAGAGCAAGTGTGAAATAAAATCTTTCTGTTGGCTAATAATGTAATCTCTTTATTAGTTCCAAGCCACTAGCTGTAATTGAAGTACTTGTTTATTTCCCCATCTTTATATGTATTTTAACACAATTCTCTCTTAGCACTGACTACTATATTTTGGACTTTTGATTTTGCGCTGGATAAGAAACATGCAACAAACGAGCTCATAAATGTGTTCTGAACCTTTCAGAGCATGAGAATTTATTCATGAATCTAATAATTAATGATATTTTATATCATCATTAGAGACTGTTAGCACATCAATATGGTGTTTGTTGAAACTGACAAAGTAATAAATTACACTCTTGCTTACTATTTCTTGCCCATGGTTGTTGGATATACTAATGAAGATGGATAGATATTTGCACTACTAAATTAAATGCTGGTTTTTCACAAGTACAGTAGACTGATTTGCTGACTCCTATGCCCAGTGCTAGAATACTGACATTGGACTCAGAATGATCGGAGTTAAAGCGAATGAAAATTTAGGTGTTCTCATAGGAGGAAGGAGGTGCTAACCATACTACATGGGAGTCTTTTCCAAACCCTATTCCACTAGAATCTTGGAATCCTGATGAGATTCCTCTAAGAGCAGCTTGTCTACAGCCCTTCTGCACCCATGGAGACTCACTGCCCACAATTCATCTTTTCTGAGATGTGCATTTTCAATCATTTCATCATATTTATGCCAGAAAAATAATTGAGAACTATAAACTTTCTGAGCCCAGTTTTCTCATCTGAGGAATGAACATCTCATTGTGATTGTGAAGACAATTCACAATGCCTAGAATCTGTGCTCAGTTGATTATATTTGCTTTTTTGAACCATTGGTTGCCCGAGGCTCCTACTGCATCCCAGTTGACTTATTCCATTAAAACCACCTTACCTCTTAATGCCCATTTTCTCACTTCTAATTTTTCTATCTAAACCTATTCTTGTAAAGGACTAGAATCATTCCCTTACATTATATCTAAATGTCATTCATTTTCAGAGTCTTTTATCCCTTTTCTGATTTTTTTTTTTTAACTTCCCGGCATTAGAAGGAAAGTGTAGTTTACATTTCTATATGGGGTGCTGGACTGTGCTCCTCTAAGGCATTTTCAGTATATGTTCTCACCAAGGTTTAGAGCTAATTTACTTCCCATTATTTTCATCAATAGTTAGACTTTTTTAGTTGTTCTTTTTTCCCCCCAATCTAATGTCTACCAGTTATAAAACACCACCACCTACGGAAAAGCAATGTTTTTCCAGGTTGTTAGCAGCTTGAGTCTGGTGAAGCAGGTAAACGTGTGCAAGGTGGTGGAGGTTCAGCTGGTGAGTGGAATGTGGGGACGAAATAATTTTCTGCTCAGTAGTTGGGTCACAAGTGGGGACATAAGATCAAATGCCAGTTGGCCCTCTGACAAGGGCAGGATGCAAGGATGCAGCACAATGATTTATTCTCATTTGGTAACTATAATGGCTTTGCTCTGTTCTAGGATGGGGGTAGCCAATCTCTGAGCTTGTCGGGTCAGTCAGTTTTCTTTGGAGCCTGCAGTGAACCCCACATGGTTCTGGGGGCTGCAGGAAAGACAAAGGAAGCAGAAGACGATCTCCTGTTTTCAAGAGTCTGTGGCTCATTGAAGCAAAAACTAACAGAACTTGGATAAGTTTGACTGATGGCTTTTTTTTTTTGCCTATGGAGTGTTTGCATTATTGTAATTAGTTAGTCATTTAAAAATCAGCGTTTCATTAAAAATGCAGATTACTATCATATCTTGGCAAATGGGAGATCTGGCATTACACTTAGTCCCCTGCATACGAATGAGTTCTGTTATGAGAGCGTGTTCGTAAGTCTAATTTGTTCTAAGTCCAACAAAGTTAGCCTTGGTACCCAACTAATACAATCAGCTCTACAGTACTGTACTGTAATACGTTTATAATACTTTTTACACATATAATGCATAAAAAACAAACAAACACAAAAAATAAAGAAAACATTTTTAATCTTACTACAGTACCTTGAAAAGTACAGCAGTACAATACAACAGCTGGTGTACAGGGGCTGGCACCGAGTGAACAGGCAAGAAGAGTTACTGACTGGAGGAGGGAGAGGAGGTGGGAGATGGTAGAGCTGAAGGATCGTCAGCAATATGAGATGGAGGGCAAGCTGTAATTTCACTCACGACTGATGTTGATGGCGCAGGTTCTGGGTCTTTGCTGGATTCAGTTCTATCTACCCTCTTGAAAAAACAATCCAGTGATGTCTGGGTAGTAGCTTTTTTTTTCTCATCATAGATGACACAGTAGCACTGGATTGCATTCTGAATAGCGGTTGCAACCTTCATGTACCGTTCTATATTCAGATCTTGTGCCTCAAAAACTAACAGTGCCTCCTCAAATAAAGAAAACCCCCTTGCCATTTCCTGCATCGTGAATCTCTTCGGTTCTTCAGTTACTTCTTCTTCCTCTTGTCTCTTTTTGTCCATTCTCTGGGCCTCCAACTTCATCAGGTCTTCATTAGTAAGCTCCACGTTTCCATCTTTGAAAGTTCGCACCTTGAAAGTTCATATGTAGGGGACTTACTGTATTGGGCTTAACTTCCTCTAATGATTACCTTGAGCTGAGAAGCCCACATGGGTATGAACTCTTCAGTTTTTTACAGTCCATCCCCCCCACAAATATCATACTCAGTCTGCCTCATTCGTATTCACTATCTGTGAGGGCAGAAGTTTTGGTATATTGGCTTAGATACTCGAGTCAGAATGCCTACAAGAGGTCAGTGTTAACAAGAAGGAAAAGATAAAACTGACCTGGATTCTAATTGACTTATAGGTCTTTCAAATCAAAATGATGTTAATGAACCTTTTAAAAGTCTGGCATTTAAATGGGATCATATTATATACAATATTCTGAATCATGTTTTCTTTATTTAACAATAAACAGTAACAACATGTAATAGTCTTTCAATGTTTTTTCTTCTGTGAAATGAAGTCATGTTTCTTCTAATATGTTTCCTATTGCTTTTTAAAATTTATTGTTATTTTGGTTATAAGATCCCATCTTTTCTACCGTAAAATTTTCACTCATTATGTCTTGTCTGTCCTTTTCCCATCTACCACCTACGATTTGGGACTTGGGAAAGCAGTATGGACTCAGATCCAGACTGTCCAATTTAAATCCCAGCACCGCCACTTAGTAGTAGAGTGACCTTGGGCAAATTATGTAGCTGAAGTTTCCTCATTTATGGGGTGGAGATAACATTTTGCCTACCACATCAGGCTGTGGTGGGGATTCAATGAGTTAATTCATGTAACACATTTTGAACAGTGTGTGATATATAATAGATCTTATTATTCAAGTATTCAATAATTATTCAGTAAGAAGATCTATTATCACTTATTACAACAAGTTAACTATTTCTGTTATTTTTAGGGGTGCAAGATATTTTGGAAATGTTAAATGTAAGAATTTTAATAGTCACTATTTATTGCTCATCCTATATAATGGCAGCTACATCGCTTAGCTTATTTCATTTTATCCTCATAACACTAAATCACTCCACTGTCATTCAGTATATTTATTGAGCATGTACTTCGTAACAGACGTCCCTTAAGGCACTAGAAATTCAGCAATGAAGTCATCAGACAAAAAGCTGTCCTCTCACAAAGCTTACATTTCATTGGAGGAAAACAGAAAATTTTTGTTTTAGTAAAGAAATAAAATATCATATTAGGAGTCTATGAAAAAATAATAAAGGAGATATGGTGGATGACAGATCTGATTTTCTCCATTTCTGTAGAGAAACTAGCACAGAGAGAGAATGTTATTAATTGTGATCATGCTTCTTTATAGGACATCTGCCCCGGTCCTAAAGATCTCTCTTGTTTTCTAGAATGTTCAAAGAAAGACAGGACATTGGCTGTCTTTGTGTTCTATGTGTTATGCTTGGTCACTGTGGATTGGAATAGAAGAGGTTGTTTGTTCCTAGCTAGGCCAATCATATTGTTCCTCTTGAGAATTTTGTAATTTGAGTCAAAACGCTCATGTATTGCAAGTTGGTAGGGGTTATGGACAGTGCCTGTCTGAGAGTGAATGCAAATGATGGGGCTCACACACATTAGCTTAAGTGAAGAAATTATAACTGAAAGAATATGTTAACAGAGGTGTAGAAGATATTGACACATCTACTGCAGCCTGAGTGTCCTGCAAACCCATGGAACTAGCAATGCACCACGGTGCTGCAGTTGTCCATTTAGCACTTCTGGGTGTGTGAGCCTCGCGTGGTAAATATAACACGGCTCACAGCAACTGAACAAGACTCTCCTCAGGGAGCTGAGCATGTGAGCATGTCCTCCACATAAATTCCACGGAGCCCACCAATAAAAACTGAGACACCTCAATGCCACAGTCTCTAGTTGGTAAGATATTCCAGTACACTTTCCTATTTGCTTGCAGTGTTTACTATTACTTGAGAACAAAAGAACCTATTTAAAATACACATATATGTATATGCACATATACATACATGCATGCATACATACATGGACACATACATATACACATATACGTATATATGCATACACACAACTATTAAGTAGCTGTAGGGACTTGAACTCATATCTGTATGTTTTCTGTAAGTACTTATTTTGAAGAGTAGGACACATAAACACTGTGTTTATTTGAAGAATAAAATGCTGTTTATCTCATTAGTATTTTAGGAGATTAAAATTTTTTTCATTTCACAGTTTTTCGTGTTAAAAAAGCCATCCTAAGAATTTAGAAACATTTTCTTTTCCTCTTCCTCACTCCCCAGTTACCAGTGCACCCATTCCCCGGTTCAGAAGACTTTCTTAAGTATCCTTGGATTCCATCCATCTTTTCCAGAGGATTTTTAGAAAGAGCAAGTTACCAACAACAGGCCAAGAGGAGGAATGAGCTGGTGCCTCCCTGCGACTGCACACAGAAAGGAGCTGGCCTTCACATGCAGTTAGTTCCTTGTATATGCGTGATTCCACAAGAGTGACTGATACTACTGGGCTTCTCTCATTTCAAAAGATCATTTTCCTCTGCAAATTAAAGTCAAGGACCCCAGCTCTCCAGCAAACTTCTGCTGTTCCTCGATAGTGCTGCCAGGCAGTTATTTTTGACTCTTCACTCTGCTCTGACATCTTCTGTGTAGTTGCATCCCTGAAGTTGTTTATTCTGAAAATACATGCTGAGAGCCTACACTAAATAGTACAGATGTATCAAAAGTTACTAGCTAATTCATTGCTTTCCGGCACTTGAATGGCTTTTACTGATGGCTTCACCTACTGATGGTCTAAGTATGTCACTCATTACGTTTGGGGAAAATGCATATTAAGGTGCTTCGGAAGTAGCTTGGGAAGAAACGTATTTATCTATATTTTACAAGATGCTAATGGACATGCATTTCAAATCTGAAAATTTTATTTGGGGGGATGACTGCCACAGTGTGTGTTGTGTTGCATCTCCCATAGGAGCTTTAGGAGTGCTTCCTAGGAAAGTGGTTGGTTTTCATGTATTCATTCTTTGCCCTGCTCCATTAGATGTTCTGTGGATTGTTGATTTTCCATTTTAATTCACAGAGAAGGCACACAGTACAGTGGTGCTGGAGCAGCCAGATCAGAGTAGTGCAAGGAAATGAGTACTGGATTGAGGCACTAATAGCTGTGTGACCTTCCGTGAGTCACACAATCACTCTAAGACTCAGTTTTCTCATTGGTAAATAAAATACCTACCCTCATCTCAACGCAGGTTGTTGCGATTCTTAAAGGAGAGGATGTATGTGAAAACACAGCTTCATTTGAGGGATTGAGTAAATTACTAGATATTTTGTTTGATTACAATTATTTGTTATTTTAAAAAGCCACTGTATATCTTTCAGTTCATGCTTTTTTAAAAAAATATTGTTAGGATAAATTCCCAGGAAAAAGATTTCTGCATCAAAGATTATGAACACTAGACAAAACTTGTTGTATTGACAAAGAGTGTTCTCTAATTTTTAGAGGTTAACACTCAAGATGTCCTGGAGATGAAAAGAAACATTTTAGTTCCTCCAGTTTATAGATAGAAAAACTGAGGCTAAGATGATTCAATGGCTATTCAAGGCCAGATGGAATACAAGAAGCAAAGTGAGGCCTAGAACTCTCTGCTGGCCTAGGGATTTTCTCAATCTGGGGAAAATAAGGAGATTGTTTCTGGGTGTTTTTTTGTTTTCATTTTTTTATTGATTACTTTATATTTTATATTAATTCAGTATTTATTTACTCATAGAGGAAAGATAGCAAAGGAGGAATGATTGGTACTTTTTGTTTCAATGGATTTAGATAGACATTCATGATACAACAATGGAACAAAGCTACAAAGCAATAATACTAATGGTCATTTATAAGAAGAGGAGGAGAAAAAAAGAGGAAGGGTGCCTCCAGCTTTGTTCTTAATTTTTAAGATTGAGCTGGATATTTGGGGACAAATTTTAGGGTTGTTTTTTCTATTTCTGTGAAAAATGCTATTGGAATTTTGATAAGGATTGCGTGGAATCTATAGATGACTTTAGGTAGATCGGACATCTTAACAATATTAATTCTCCTGAGCTGTTAATACATCTGTGAGGGGGCTGCCAAGAATAGGGCCCTTTCAGTGGTCTTATTGCTTCTTGGAAGACTGGCTTTCTGAAAATAAATGTAGCAGGAAAAATCATATTTCTCATTGAACTGACCTCTGAAGAAGTCATATAATTATAATCTCTTATATTTTAAAATACCCTTATATAGTTTTAAGAGTGTTTTAGCAATCATATTGAAAAGAAAATCAGGCAGGTTTAATTATTGCTATTGTTATTATTCCCGTATTCCTGAGGGACAGCTGAGGTCCAGAGATGTGAAATGACTACTCAAAGTCATATAGCTTTCCAGTGGTAGAATAATTCAGGTCTTCTGGCTCCTGGGCTAGTCCTCTTTGCTTTTCACTATTACCATATCATATCCCAAGTATTCAGGAGCCTTAATTGAGTATCATAAGATAGATATTGTACCTCCAATAGGAGGTGGTTCCCACACTCCTAAGTTTCAGGGAAGGAAGCAGGAGGCAACTCAACTTTTCACTGCAATGTTCTCCATTCTGTGATATGAGATGGCCTAAAATGTCACTGTCCATCCATTGCAGAAATCTTTCCTATAGCATCTGTTACTGAAGCCATCCAGTCTCTGATGGAATGTTTCTAGTGGTAAAGTGATTTGTTTCATTTGGGGATAATTCTCAGTTATTAGAATGAATTAAAATGGGTCTCTCATGGCTTCAAATTGGTTACAGGATAGCCATCTGTATTTTCATTTCATATGCTTGCAGGTGTCAAAAATTTTTTTGATTAGATGATTTAAAGTTTACTCTAACTCGAAAATTTTAACTAGAAACAATTCTTATATTAGAAATGTATCATTTTATTTTTGCTAACTATTTCCACATAATAAGTCTTGACCCTCTAGCATATCATCATACGTCTATACTCTCATGTTGGCTAATTTTATTTGTCAGCACCTTTAGTATTTTTCAAAATGTGCAATCGACAGATCTTCTCAATATATCTGTCTAGTGGAGAAATGCTTGAATGTTACGGTGAAGAGATGGGAACATATTTAGAGCACCTATTTGGGAAATTATTACAAAGGGCTTCATGCTTTACAAGGTTTAGTTGAAAGATCTTTTTTGTGATAAAGGTAGAAATTAAAGTTGGTACATAGATGTGGAGGACATGTGAAGAGAATGATAAGAAGCTGTGCTTTACCTCCAAAAAAAAAAAAAAACATTTAGTAGGCTGTATTGATCAAAAATAAAATGCATTATCCTAATTGATGGAAAAAGATCAAAGTTGATAACTAGAAAGAAAGAAAATTGTATTAGTAAATTTAGGGGAAAAGCCCTATAAACTGTATAATGATCATATAAGAAATTGACAAAATAAGAAGATTTCAATATTAAGCCTTCTTGGTACAATAAGAGTAGAACAAAAAAGACCTCAGTCAGAGCCTAACCAAATAATCTGAGGACCTGATTCATGGTAAACTGTATGTGCCCCACTCTCTGTTACTCTCAGTGACCCCTCACATGCAAAAAAGCAAAGCCATGTGCAAACATCAAAAACATAACCTGGGTGAGTAAAACTCTTATTCTGGCTAACTCCACATTGGGAGAAGGTCTGGAAAGAAATTTGAGAGACTTGAAAAGAACCATCAATATTGACAAACTATTACCTAAACAGACAAAGAAAAATAGGGAGAACATAAAATAATACCCAAATCAGTAATTAAAGAGATGTCATTACCAATCCTACAAAAATTAAAAAGACAGGATATTTTATGAATAACCTTATATCAAAAATTAGACAACTTAGATGAAATAAACATCTAAGCAGGCACAAATTACCAAAACAAGGAAAAAGGAAGATCTGAGTTGACCTGTAACAAGTAAGAACATGAATTAGTAATTATATGTCCTCCTACAAAGCAAAGCCCAGGCTTAGAGGACTTCTCAGATTGAATTCTAACAAATATTTAAAGAAAAAACTAACATGGACATTTTACAAGCTCTGTCAGAAGAAACAGTAAGAGAACATGTTTAAATTCATGAATTGTTGAATAAAGCCAATTAGATTTTCCAATTTACATGGTTGAATTTTGTTTTTTAACAGAGCTTGGTGTCGATTTTAATGTCAAAACAAACTAAATTTCCTAGTGTAAGATTTCAAATATAAATTATGATATATAAAGTAATGAAATATTATCAATCCAATGAAAAATAATTCAGAATTTTATTTATTGATATGGAAAGATGCTCATGGGTAATTGTTGCTTGACAAAAGCAGATAGAATAAATTGCATGTACTACATAATATACCACTTGTACTTCTAAGTACAGAGAAATGTCTAAGGATATTCAAAGAGTTAACAATAATTATAACTGAGTTGTGGGATTGGGTATCCCTTTTTATCTTTTTCTTTGAATTCTGGGGCAAGGGGTTATGATTTGAATTCTTTAAATGAGTATATATTGCTCTAAAAATAACCCAAAGCAATGTACTTTAAAAGATAAAGATACAGATTTTGATTCCATGTGTCTCCTTTGGCTATATTAACTGGGTTTTTTTTTGTTTGTTTGTTTTTGGAATACTCCATCTGGCCTTTCTCTCTCTCCCTACATGTGTAGTTTCTGGCAGTCCTGGCCTGGGATTCTTTGCCTTCATTTGTTAGTTCTGCATCTTGTCTTACTTTCTACGTGAATGGAATCCTGAAGTTTTCTTATCCATCATTACAGTTAATAAACATAAGATTAGAGGACATTGTCTTAATTTCAAAGCACACCAGCTGTATGACAGGGAATCAGATTTGGCAGTTTACACTCCCTTCAGATAAATTTAAATTTTATGTTCTTGACTGAGCTGCTCTCTGATTTAGTGGCACTAATTGCCTGTTTAAATGTGTGAATGACGGGGGCGTAATCATGCATCTCAAGAAACAACGATAGACAGGCTACTCAGCAAGGAAAATGAGGTCTTAATGTGAATGTTAATTTTCAACACATTTCCATTGTGTATATTTTTAGGAATAAGATGTCAATGTTAAGAAATGTTTTATTTTTTAATTAACTTTTAATTTTAGAGTAGTTTTAGATTAACAGAAAATTTGCAAAGAGAATGCAGACTTCTCATCTACTCATACCTCGTTTCCCCTATTACTCACAACTTGTATCAGTATGGTGAATTTGTTACAATTAATGCACCAATATTTTTACATTATTTTAACTAAATTCCATATTTTATTCAGAGTTCCTTAGTTTTTAATTAATGTTCTTTTTCTGTTCAGGATCAACCTAGGATCCTGTATTACATTTAGTCCTGTGCCCTGACGCTCCTCTTGGCTATAGCAACTGTTCAGATGTTACTTTTCTTTTTAGGACTTTGAAAGCTTTGAAGAGTACTGGTCAGATATTTTGCAGAATGTTCCTCAGTTGAGGTTTGTCTGATGTTCTACTTATGATTAGCTTATGGATATGGGTTTGGGGAGGAAGCCACAGAGGTAAAATGCCACTCCCATTTTATCATATCAAGGATATATTCCATCAATATACCTTATTACTTTTGATGTTAAAGTACTTTTTAACACTGTCAAAGTACTTTTTCCCTCCTCTCTTTCCATGCTGTACTCTTTAGAAGGAAGTCACTATGTACTGCCCACACTTAAGGAGAAGGGAGTTATGTTCTACCTTCTTGAAGGCAAAGTATCTGCAAGAATTATTTGGAATCCTTCTGATGGGAGATTTGTCTCTTCTACCCATTAACTATTTATTCAATCATTCATTTATGTAAGTGTGGACTTACGAATGTTTATTTCATACTTTGGGCTATAATTCAATGCTGTTTAACTTTGTGCTCAAATTGTTTGAACTTTGACCATTAGGACCTTTTTCAGTTGGCTCAATGTCTCTTTGAAATGCCCCATCACGTGTGTTCCTTACTTTCTGGCACTGCAAAACGCTCTGGACTCATCTTGTGCATTTCCAGCCCCAGCTCTAGAATCAGCCATTTCTCCAAGGTGTCCTTCTTTCAGTGGTGGCCATGGCATCAATTATACATATGTAACCTCTTTAGGTATTGTCCAAAGCTCTTGGATGTTTTGTTTTCTTTTTTTCTTTCCTCTTTGCATTTCAGATTGGTAAGTTTCTATCGATCTACCTTCAAACTCACTGATCCTTTCCTTGGCTATGAATAGACTGATGATGGCCACTTCAGAGTGTGTTCTTTCTTACTTTTCGGTGCAGCTTGTGATTTTTGTTGATATCTGAACATTTTTTCTTGTGTAACACAATATGATGTAAACAGACCTCTAATGTGAGGATTTACATTAATCTGGCTATGAGTTGGTTGTATTTAATGCTCTTTGGAGCTGTAAGTGCCAGAGGCTTTACCTTCCTCTAGTGTCTTTAGTTTTATCTCCCCCATTGAGTCTGTGGTTCCCTACGTACTCTAATTAGAGAGAGAGTCCTTATCCTGCAGTTCTTTCAGCAATAGTCCACTGTTATTATACTTTAACTTTGCTGGTGTGATGGTATGATACTGGGGAAGGGTATGGTTATAGTCTCAGGTTAATTCTTAGCCTTTTAGTGGGCCCATCTCAGGGCTGTGACCTTCACAAAGGTTTCTATGCTGGTATTCAGTTGTATAGCTTCTTTCCCCCTCCTCCTCACTTGTTTCTCTGCCTGCAGTGTTCCCCATACTTATTTGAAAGTATTTTTCGGGTTGACTAGGTTTTTTCCTCTCTTATATGAGATAAGAAGGCTGTAACAAATTGACATGAGGAGGGATTCCTTTTCCCCACCTGAGATTAGGTTTCAGAATTGCACTGTGGCAAAATCTTCTGTCCTGGACAGTAGGTTTTGTTATGGAGAAGGCTCTGCATGTATTGCATAATGGTCACACTTCCCTGTCTGCTGCCTGAGTCAAGAAGGAACCTTTCCTGGATCCTCAGCATGAGAACACTGTGAGGTTCCGGGTGGAAGGGCCTATGACAGTGTGTGGGCACCCCTAAGACTGAATGTGCCAGGAGTTTCTCATTCTCAAGTTAGTCCATGCTTAGGTTCCAGCATTTTGTCAAAATTACCGTTTAAGTGTTCCTACCAGTTTATGGCTCCAGAAGCTTCTGCTCCAGATAAACAGATCCCAGAAACTGTGTCTCTCCGGACTTTTAAGGGTGGCCGTTTGCTTTATGACTTCAGTATTTTGATGGAGCTAAGAAAAGTGGTTGATTTTGTTTGTTCACCACCTGACAAGTATGGGAGTGACAACTTCCAAGCTCTTTACATGTCAGAGCTGAAGCCAGAAGCGGAACTCTTTATTTTTCAAAGTTAAGGGGAAGAGTTGAGATATTTAAATGTTGCTTCAGAAGGATACTGAAGAATGATGAGGCACAGAAATGGCTTAGATTTTCTTTAATGGAGACAAGATGAGTAAAACCCAGAAATTTAGGGGAAAAAAGTTGTTTTCTTTCTTTTTTTTTTTTGGTTCTAGTCTGGGCTCACTAGATAAGTATCTTTCATCTATATTCAGTCCCCTCAACTCCTAACCCCCATACACCAAAATGTTCATGAGAATGAAAAACATTTATCTTAACGGTATTCTTAGTATGCTCCAGGTAGTATGCCGTTTGTACTCATTATCTCACTTAATCCTCACAGTATAAATTGCTGTTTCACTTTTTCTTTTAGATATTTTGCTGCTGGTTACAGAAGTTTAATGATTTGCTCAATATCATTCAGCTAGGGAGTGGTTGACATTCTACTTTGAACCTGGATTCTCTGACTCCAAAACACAAATTCTTAACCACTGTACTATAATTATTATTTAATACGTCATAATAGTGAAAGCTGTTTGAGAATTCTCTGGAATGACATAGATCCCTTTTAAGAGATGAGGACAAGATTGCATATGCCCATGAATTACTTTGAATTGACCATAGAATTTATGCTTTGGTTCTACATTTGGCCATTAAAAGCCTCTCCTAAACAGCCATCTTATCCATTCTTGTATAGCAACTTTATCTTCAATTTCATAGAAAACTGATCTTCTAATTTGTCTTCCATGGCAATGGAAGGCAACTTGCCCATCCCTGTGTTTGGATTAGTACCAGAGGTACTAATTAGACACAGGAAGTCTCTAATATTGGCAGATAATTAAAGCTTAGAGAAGGGAGGTGTTGGGAAATAGAATTTCCCTGAATTTATGTGTTCTTCTGTAAAGCCTCCTGAGCCACAGAAACATAGCTACTATGAAATTAGAAAATGTTTGCTTTCACTTCTCCTATAAATATTTTCATATATCATAATGATTACATCTGTAGTTATTCATTTAAAACTTTCCTTATGTACCCAGAATCCAAAAGGTTTCATCCACATATAGGCACCTAGGTTATCTCTGAAGGTACAGGGTAGACTGGAGAGCTATCTTCCTAGGTACTACATTTTAAGGAAGTATGAGGCCTGGGGACTTGGAGACATCTTTAGCTCACAAAATCCAAGACTTCTGTGTATGTCTGGCTCCTGGAGAGATTTTCTTTACATTCCAAAGGGTTGGAGTTAGCAATCAGGCCCATTACATTTCCAAGTAGACCCTTTCAGGAGGGGAGAGTTATAGCTTCCTCCCACTCTCCACCTTTGTAAGCAGAGAAAAATCATTTCTTCCTTATCTTTCTTCTGTGGAGTGTCTGGTCACTCATGTAGGAAAAGTGTTCAGTGGCTCTCCTCTTGTCACCCCAGGGGGAAGGACTGGGAGAAGAAGTGGGAGAGGGAGAGGCAGCACACTTATTATTTACTGTGAAGTAATTAATAAAAAAATCTGTCTCTGATCCAGAACACCTTGTGTGTACGTTCAGGGTAAAGTTAATGAAGATGAATGTTAAAAACCCAACCGGAGGAAAGGGAGGTTGTTGTCACAGAATGGTAATGAAACTAAGGCAATTTGTATTGGATTAAGCTTCCTTCAGCTAAACAGTGTGAGACCACCAAGACCTCTAAGGCTAGCTGAGGGGTCTAGTGCCCCATCCAGGGCTGATCTTGGCAAAGATGGGGACAAACAATTGATCGTACAGTATTCCCACGCTCTCTTTCTACTGCGCCTCCTTCCTTAGTTCTATCTCCATCCTCCCCTCAACCCTCAGGATCCTGCTGCTTTCTCCCAGGATTTATCACCACTGTGTGCCTTGAACTCTGCTGGATGCAATATAATCATTCCCTCTTCCCAGCTAAGTAAGGTTTAAGGGACCTCCCTAGATTGCATAGCTAATGAGGGGCCAGCCCCAAGTCTCTGTTATTTTCTGCTTGATCATAAAGTCTGTGTTTTGTCCACATTGTATGCTCTCTTTTTTCATGACACCTTCACAATTAATATTTATTTTCAGAAGAGACATTGTCTCAGGTGTTTATACCCAGTCATGAAATTGTAAAAGGAAAATCAAAATGGAGTCAGTATTGCTAAGAGAATTCTCTAAAATGGAGCTGAGAGGCCACAGAGGATGTGTGACATGTATGTCTCAGCTCCGATGGACTTTGAACTTGAACCACTTACTGTCATGACACAGGCATCCAGAAAGGACATCTGCACGATATTCCAGAATCTCAAGATACTTACTGGACCCTTCCCCTACATAATTCGTGGTAGGCTGTCCCATAAGGACAAATATTTCCTATCCTGTGTTAGAGTCAATCATAATTCTTACCAGGCAACTTTAATAAAATTGTGGCTTTTGCCTTTATAAGCCCTTGCTTCTTTCTCTTCCCTAGAACACACGTTTGGTTTTACCCGCATCTGTGTCTCCTGAACTGGAATTCTTAAGACCCCAAATAAACCTATTTGTTCTTTGCAGACGATACTGATTATTGTTGGACAAAATTCGGTAAATGTTTTCCGCTTCTTAAGGGTATTAATTTTAAGTCTTCTATCTCAAAGTTAAATGAAAGTTTCAACTCCTTGCTTTAGATATTTTAAACATTAGAGAAGGATGATTTAGGTGCTTGGGCTCAGTAGGTCTTTTCCAGCTGTCTGAAGTGTCTTCACATAGGTAACTCCTTCTTTCATTTTATACAGTTTTATTAGGTTTGTTATAACAATCAAAGTGATAGGGAGGCTTGCAGTGGGCTTGTCTTTTTCCATAAAGAAGGATCTTTTACATATCTTGTCACCTATACAGGGTTGAAAGGCTTTGAGTCAATTGCAATGGCTATTTGTTTTTTTATTCCAATAATACAGAGACACCCAGAGTTGGTTTTGCTCCAGATTTGAATAATCTCTTTCTTTTGCGCAAACCAAGGGTCTCCAAATAATCTTGCTCAGGTGAGTTCTAAAATTTTTCATTTGGCTGAAAACTCTTAACCTTTCCTTAGGGGCAAAATTACAAATAACAAACATGACAAAAATTCCTAGTTTATCCAGGAAATTCCCAGTTTCATCTTTGTTTGACCCAGCATCCTGTCCTATTAGCATCCCCTTTCTCTATCAGAAGGGTTCCAGTTTGGCTGAATTGTATTACCAATCAACATATCTTTTTTCCGTGTTCTCCGGTAATTCCCCAAAGCCCCAAACAATCATGGTTTTACAGTACCTTCTAGGAAGAGATTTGGGGTCATAACAGAAAGTATCTCTTTTCCTGTTTGCTGTAGTTAGATTCTCCTGCCAACACAGACATTTTCATGTACTCAGAAGCCTACTAAACATGATATTTGCCTTATTGCTTTATAATGCAGAGTGTGCTGACGGGGCCAGAAGAAATAAAATTAAAATAAAGCTCCGTTGAATATCTAAATGGATTCCTACTTCCGGGAATCATGGTAGCTAAACATTATGTGGCTATAGAGAGCAAAATGGTTGAAAACAACACACCAGACCATTCATGCTTTCCAGGTTGCTAAGTGTGGCTGCCTCTCCCTGGAGTGGGAGCCCTCATTTCTCCCCACAAGAGCAGGGAGGCTCAAGCAATAATTTCAACAATGAAGCAGGGTCTGCAAATGTTGTTTCTTAAGAAGACAGCATGGTGTTTAAGAGAAAGGGCTTTGAAATGACTCAGATCCAGGTTTGAATCTTGTGATGAGAAATAATTTCTAAATAATAATTTGCACCTCAGTTTCCTAATATCTATGAAGTGGACAATAATTCCTCTCTTCTAGAGTTGTTTTGAGATAGTGAACACAAAGTGTCAAATATATCTGACAGCTAGTAGAAACTTAATGAGCTCTTGAGTTTGGGACTGCAGCCCTCTGTCGCCGCTGTCCTTACTCCTTGCTTTTCCTTTTCCTTTCTGGTTTTAGCCATGTCTGGGCTACCCATAGACTTTTTTTGCTGTGTGTAGCTTCAAAGAATATGTGGAGCTCTTTGAAAAAGTCTGTGTTTATACACTGTGTACTAATGCAGCTTCTCTGCTTCTTTTTCGTTTGGTGCCTCATTTTGAACGCTTAGCACAATTTATGGGGTATTTTCAACTTTCTTGATTTATGGGAGGGGGTGTGTATGTATTTTCTATTCAGCAGTCATGCTTCAAATATTTGTCTCATGCAGAAAAGAACGGTAGTATTATATACCTGCAGCCCTTTGGTTTGTTTGTTCCTTGCTTCTCATCTGACAAATGCCTCAGGCCTTCTCCTTATCCCCCTTTGTTTGGAATGCAAGCAAGCTTATATCTGTGATCATCACTATAACTACTAAACTGAGTTTTAGAACATTGTTACTTTGTTGGGAAGCACTGGGAGGCTGGATTTAGAAATCAGGGGCTCTCCTTGGGCAGGAATGGAGGCCCTATGAGTCTCTCTTTGGAACATAACTATATATCCAAGCATCCCTGTACCTGAAGCTGTAGACAAATGGAGTGAGAAGTGTCTGAGGAAGGAGGCAGCGAAATGATGAACCCAGTTAGAGGGGTGACCCCTTTGGGTAAAGGTGTTAAATACTGATGGCTTGGGGAAAAGAATGGTAAAGAAAAATTGAGATAAGAAAGAGCTCTCCGAATATCTTACCCCTCCCCACCCCCCAAAAAAGGTGCCAAAAGGTAGAGAGAAATAGTTTAGTGAGAATGATTAGGAGAAAGTTGAAAATGTGGCAGGCTAGGGGATAGGTAATATATTGGAGTCTTGCTATATAACACAATCTAGTTCCGAGCAAAATTCAAGACAGTGTAAGTTTTTCATAAATCCAAAGGTGAGGGAATTAGCATACTAGTGTATGGAACATAGAATAGATTTGTGTTTATATTTCTATTTCTGGATTCAGAAAGATGAGAATTGACATCCCAGCTCTGCTACTTTCTGCTTGAGTAACTGTGTGGGCAAGTTAATCCTAATTAGTCTTGGTTTTCTCACCTGTGAAATGGGGATTCTAATAGTTTCTACTTCACAGGATCGTGATGGAAGGAGACAGTGCATGAAAGGCACGTGGCACCCGAGTGCTTGGATTATAGAGAATCGTTAATTACTTGTAGTTATTATCATTTTAATGACCTTCTGTCCCAAATACTATGACAATGCTTTATATACATTAGCTTATTTACATACATACATGAAAGTAGGTGTTATTGCTAACCCCCTCCATTTTATAGAAAGGAAGATGGAAGATGTGAAGAAGTTCAATGATTTGTTCAAGACCAGATGCCCAGTAAATAGCAGAGCTGAACTGCATGTCTAGTCTGCATGCCTCCAAATCCTGTTTCTTTTTCCACCACATCATACAGTATTCAATACAAGATAGTTAAGTTTATAGTATACTGATAACTCCAGTTATGACTGTTTTCTAAATAGAATATATCATCAATATAGGTAGAAAATTTAAACAATGCAAGAAAACAATACAGCACTGTAAGTGCTGAGCATATTTAAATGAAACAAGCTCTAATGACATCTCTTTACATATTGTCATACTAATGCACAAAGATCCCCTCTTCAAAAGGTGTAAAATTCTTTTACAATTGTCATTTCTCTTAAGACAGAAGAACTGTGAAAGGGTCCTAAAAATTCTCTGCTTGTCCCTGTTTTCTAGTAGACAGATGCTCATCTGTGACTCAGAACAGCCAGTATTCCTATCTACATAAACCATTAGGGATGAAGTTTCACTTAATTCTTATAAATGGTATTTACTTAATATACAAATCTATAATTCGTTTCTCAACATGAAGTACTTTAAAAGGAGTTTTCATACATATCAATTCTTTTCATATTCATTCATTGTTTCAACAAATATTTAGTAAATGCATACTTCCTTTCAGTAACTGTTCTAAGTGCTGCAGACAGAACAGTGAATACAAAATAGAACAAAACACACACAAAAACTCCTCTGCTCTCCTGTAGCTTATATTCCAGTGACAGGAGACAGATAATGAATGGTGGGAACAAAATAAATATGTGCATTTTACAATGTGTTAGAAGATACCTGAAATGAGAAAAATAAAGTATAGGGATCAGCAGTGCTTGTTTGTGGGGGTGTCACCTTTATAATGGGTTGTTCAGGAAATGCCGTGTTAAGACGTGGCATTTAAGCCAAGGCCTGAGGAAGGCCAAGGAGTGAGCCACGAGGATGTCTGAGGGAGGAACATTATATTCGGAGGGTAGAGGTGGCAGCAGTGTGTATTCCATCCAGCTTGGTTGGGACTGAATGAGCAAAGAGAAAATTAGTAAGAGCTGCAGTGAGAGATAACAGGTCAGATTGTGTAGGGTATTTTTGCTCATTTTAAAGACTTTAAGGACATTTTACTCTGAGAAATGGGGAGCTCATTGGAGATTTTGGAGCAGAGAAATGACGTGATTTGATTTACCCTTCAGAGAATCTTCTGAGCAACTGTGTTCACAGTGGACTTCATTAATCAGCTTTTTCTCACCTCATTGCTTTTCCCACATCTTTCAGTATTTAGCTGAAGAATTTAGATACAGAAAGTTCTGAATTTTACAAGGACAATCTTTTTGAAGAGACAGTCTTTTCTCCATTATATATTCTTGCCTCCTTTGTTGAAGATTAATTGACTGTAGGTGTGTTGGTTTATTTCGGGCCTCTCTATTCTATTCCATTGATCCGTATGTCTGTTTTTGTGCCACTGCCATGCTGTTTTGGTTACAGTAGATTTGTAGTATTGTCTGAAGTCTGGGAGGGTTATGCCTCTAGCTTTGTTCTTTTCCTTCAGGATTGCTTTGGCAATTCTTGCTCTATTATGGTTCCATTTAAATTTTAGGATTATTTGTTATAGAACATTTTTTTTTTTTTTGCAGTACACGGGCCTCTCACTGCTGTGACCTCTCCCATTGCAGAGCATACACAAGCTCAGCGGCCATGGCTCAAGGGCCCAGCCGCTCTGCGGCATGTGGGATCTTCCCGGACTGGGGCATGAACCCGTGTCCCCTGCATTGGCAGGCGGACTCTCAACCACTGCGCCACCAGGGAAGCCCTAGAACATTTTTAATTAATTAATGTATATTTTCTGTAAATATAATTTACTGTAAAAATTTTGCTCTTTCTTTTTGCTGACTTCTTAAGACTAGAGACTCATTTAATTTCCTCTCTCCCTTTCCCCTTCCTTTTCTCCCTCCCTCCCTTCTTTCCTTCCTTCTTCCCTTCCCCCTTCCTCCCTTCCTCCCTCCCTCCCTCCCTTCCTTCCTTCTATAGATTTAAATGCCACTGGAGTTACTTTGATGAGATAAGAACTTCAAGATGTGATAATACAACCTGAGTGTGTAGTTTACTTGGATTCTGTACAAGGAATAAACTTTCTGCACAAGCTGTCTGCTCTCTCTTTCAAAAATGAGGTCTTCTCTTGCTCCCCACTGTGGAGAAGTCATTCCTATGTGTGACACAATATTAGAGAAATAAAAATCAAGGTTACTTTGCAACCTTTCTTCCCTTTTTTTGGTGCCAGGTAAAGTTTCTATAATCTTATATTAAAGTGCAGCTTTTAACATAATACTATCCTCCCTCCATCATTCTACCCCATCTGCACTGCAGTTCTCTGACATTTATTTTCTAAACATTTGCTGACTCTGCTCTCCAAGATTTATAGAGCTGGGTATAAGTGAAAAGATTTACATGGATATGGAAATGACTCTGAGAAGATTTTTGGCACTAAGCGTTTTTAAAATAGTTCATCTCAAGTTAAGCTGATTTACTTAAGGTCTTTGGAGAGTCTGCTTTGGTTCTATTATAATGGCAATCTTAGACTTATTAGAATAAGTTGAACAGAGTGATGCATTATATAATGACTTGAAATGCCATGAAGATAAACAGCTTTTAAAGAAAAGAACAAAGTTGTTTAAAATTATTCTTAAGCTTTGGGATCAGGGGTAAGAGTATAATTGCTGTCCACATGTAAATACAATTTTTAATTGAAGTAACATGGACAAAATTAAGGTCACAATTATAATGAATACTCACTGCTAGGAAGATAACAGATAATTTATGTTTTTGTATCAGCCCTGCTGTTGGACATCTGTCTAAAGAGGCCAACCCAATAAAATTCTCTTATTTGACATTGTGTGTGTTTGTGTGTGTGTGTGTGTGTGTGTGTGTGTGTGCGCGCACACGCACGTGTCTTGGCATATGCTTTAGGTGGACTGAACCCTGATTATTATGGCAACCTCTCAAGGCTACTGATATCCCAGCTACTGTAGGCACACAGACACACTATCTGAGACTTCTTTTTCTTTGTCCCTCTTGAGACTGATTAATCATTTCTAGCGTGAAATGCCTGGATTTGCAAGCACTGAGATAATGGTAGTATCTGATTTTACTATCACTGTCTAACACCTACTCTGCTTTACTAAGTCCTCAATTATGTGTTGGTGTTCAACATTTTCATGAGGGACTTCAACTGACACAATGTTACTGATCTTACCTGATTCCAATTTTGTAATGAAAAGGGAAGAAACCTTTTGATAACACCAGCATCAGAGCCTCAGAATTTTGGAGAAGATAGGGAACTTATAGAAAACAGACTTCAGAATACCAATTTTATGTTCGTAATCATTAAAGATTATTGTGTTTCTGTTTGTGCATGTATGTGGGTTCATCTTCAAGCCTTCAGTGAAAGTGAGACCGTGTATTTTTTTCTGATGTATCAAATGATTTGAAAACCCTTCCAGTAAATGACATAAAACAATATAATGAAATAATTTAGTATCTTGAGGTCTTTTCCTCCCTTTGTAAACTATCTGGTTTACTTCTCCATTGAGCATGGATTCCACACTTGAAAAGCAATAATAGAGTAGAGTTTAAGGGTGAAGACGCTAGGGCCAGGTGACCTGGGTTCAAATCTCAGTTCTGTCCTTTAGTTGCTCTGTGACACTGAATAACTCAGTTATTTCTCTGTGCTTTTGTTTATTTAGCTGTAAAAAATGGATAATAATCTTATTTCCCCCATAACGTTGTTTTAAAGGCAAAATGAGTTAATATGCAAAGAGGGTTTAGAGCAGTGCCTGGCGCAGGATGAGTACCCTATGAGTGGTGTTAGCTATTATTATTATTGTTCTGCCACAGCCATCTGCCGTAAATATGTGTTGTTTATGACAGCCACGCGTCCCTTTTTCTTCACTTTGGGAAAATCTCTTTAATTTTCTGCACGCCTTCTGCATACTGTCTGGTCTGGCTTGGACTCGTGCGCATGGCAGCAATACCACCGTTAGAGTCAAGTAAGAGGGATCTATGCCTCAGGAGCCCCCAAACTTTAGAATCCTCTGTGGTGCCTAGGAGCAGCCAACATGGCAATACCGTTCAGACAAGGTCTGAACCAATGTGTGGTTCATAAAAGAAAAATTTAAGAGACTGTACTCCATCAAAATTAAAAATGTTAATTATGCAAAAGATTGTATGAAGAGATGAAAAGATAGTCTACAGACTAGGAGAAATATTTGAAAACCATATATCTTAAAATAGATTTTAACCAGAATATATAAATGACCTTCAAAAATCAAAAAACAAATTTAAAGAAAGAACTAGTGTCATGAACACATACCTCCACAAAGAGGATATAAAGAAGACAAATAAGCACATGAAAAGGTGTTTAAAGTCATTAGCCATTTAAAATTAAAATCATGATGAGATACTACTATACATCTAATAGAAAGGCTAAAACAAAACATTCAATACCAACAGCTAACAAGGAATGTATAGCAACTGGAACTCTTCATAGATTGCTGGTGGGAATGGAAACTGGTACAGCCAATCCAAAAAATGGTTTGGCATTGTTTTGTAAAATTAACTGTACCCCAGGGCTCAGCAATCCTGCTTTTGGGAATGTATCTTAGAAAAATGAAAATATATGTTCACAGAAAAATCTCTACATGGATTTTTATAGCAGCTCTATTAGTTATAGATCCGAACTGAAAACAAACCCAATGTCCTATAACAGAAAAACAAACCAAATATGCTATAGTAGGTAAATGGACATCCACACAATGGAACATTCAACAATATACCAAAACAGAATTGTGATGCACACAACTTGTATGAGTCTCAAAGACATTGTAGTGAGTGAAAGAACCTGGTATCCAAAGGTTACTGCTGATTGATTACACTTACATAACATTCAAAAATGATGAAGCTGTAGGTATGGAGAATATAGCAGTTGTTTCTAAGGGTTATGCTGAGAAAACAGCATGAATATAAAGGGATAATACAATAATTTTTTGGAGTAAATGAACTTTCTATGCAATGATTATTGTGGTTTATACATGGACCTATAAACATACATTAAAATTCACAGAACTGTATGGTGCCAAGTCAATTTTTTTGTATAAATTTAAAAAATAAAATAAAGACATTGTTAAGTAAATAAAAAGATAAGACATAAACTGAGAAAAAATATTTTCAAAAGACATGTCTATTAAAGGTCATGTGTCTAGAATATATTAAAATTTCTCAAAAGTTTATAATATGAAAATATTCAACACAATTTAAAAATAAGATCGAACAATGTTTCCACAAAGAATACAAATATGCACATGAAAAGGTTCTCAGCATCATTCATGATTAAGAAATTTCTATTTGAATGGCTTAAAAAAATAGCTCACAGTGCTGCATATTTGTGACTATGCAGAGAATTTAGACACCTCATACATTGCTGGTGGGAATATAAAATGTGTTAGTATGATCCAGTAATTCCATTCCTAGGTTTTTTATCTGAAAAATAAAAGCTTATGTTTACACCGGCTGATAGGGTCTTGGTGCTCCAGCTGCTGTCAGGCCCAAGCCTCTTAGGTGGGAGAGCCAAGTTCAGGACATTGGTCCACCAGAGACCTCCTGGCCCCATGTAATATCAAATGGCGAAAGCTCTCCCAGAGATCTCAGTCTCTATGCTAAGACCCAGCTCCACTGAACAACCAGCAAGCTACAGTGCTGGACACCCCATGCCAAACAACTACCTAGGCAGGAACAGAACCTGACCGATTGGCAAAGAGGCTGCCTAAAATCATAATAAGTTCACAGACAGCCCAAAGCACACCACTGGAAATGATCCTGCCCACCAGAAAGGCAAGATCCAGCCTCGTCCACCAGAACACAGGCACCAGTCCCCTCCACCAGGAAGCCTACACACCCACTGAACCAACCTTACCCACTGGGGGCAGACACCAAAACAATGGGAAATATGAACCTGCAGACTGAGAAAAGGAGACCCTAAACACAGTATGTTAAGGAAAATGAGAAGACAGAGAAATATGCAGCAGATGAAGGAGAAGCATTATGTGTGGGGAAGAGGTGAATGTGAGTCGTTACTGAAGTTGAATCTGGAGCCCCCTCTCCAGATACTGGAATCAGCTCTTGTTGCAATATTTAAAAGCCAGTAATTGGTTGCTTAGGTTATTTCAACTTCATTTTTGTACTGGAAAAATTCACGCCAAGGCAATTCCCTGGGTCCAGTGGCTAGGACTCCACGCTTCCATTTCAGGGGGCATGTGTTCGATCCCTGGTCAGGGAACTAAGATCCCGCATGCCGCGGCATGACCAAAAATAAATAAACAAACGAACAAATAAATAAATAAAGCCAAAGACTATGATGTTTCCACCTGTCCAGAGCACGGTGTTGGAGGATAGGTGCTTGGCATCTCCACAACCACCTGCATTGTCCCTTTGAACCTGTTCCCAGTGATGGGAAGAGGTGTTGACAGAGTTTCAGGTAAAAACAAGAAGTGCATGCTGAGTTGTCTGGACCCTTGCCTAGCTTTCTCTTTCTGAAATCTGGATGATGTATGACCACTAATGCATTGAAGAAAAATATGTTAAATTAATACATTAAATAAACAAAAATAAGTGAATGTGGTAAAAATAGCTACATTCTAATCAGCTTTTTAAACTGTCATAATTAATAAATAGACAGAAAGAGCACGGGGGATAAATGCTTTCTATATCCTGTCCAGTAACCACAGACTTTCTCTTCATGCTGAAGGCTATAATTTATAAATGTGCCTCCTTCCCATTAATCATTAATCATAGCTGTCTTTGACTATTCTGATCTTCAAAGGACAGAGTTGACATTTTAATGTAGCACCTGGGCATCTCTATTAATTCCTTTCTACATTATTTAACTGGAATAGCATTCCTGAGAAAATGGGGCATGTGTTTGCTTAGCCCTTTAAGTAACAGTTGTTATTAGCCCTTCCTTTAGCTCTCACGTTTATTCAGCCATTGAGAAAGGGAAAAGCATTTCATAAATACAGACAGACAAATAAAATAGAAGGCTACATTTATCCCAATAGGGTAACCTGAGAAAGGAAGCAGTTCATTTAAAATCAATCTGGGGGCTTCCCTGGTGGCACAGTGGTTGAGAATCTGCCTGCTAATGCAGGGGACATGGGTTCCAGCCCTGGTCTGGGAGGATCCCACATGCTGTGGAGCAACTAGGTCCGTAAGCCACAACTACTGAGCCTGCACGGCTGGAGCCTGTGCTCCGCAACAAGAGAGGCCACGATAGTGAGAGGCCCGCGCACCGTGATGAAGAGTGGCCCCCGCTTACCACAACTAGAGAAAGCCCTCGCACAGAAACGAAGACCCAACACAGCAAAAATAAATAAATTAAAAATAAGGAATGATATTAAAAAAATAATAAAAAATAAAATCAATCTGGTTTTAAAACTTTCTTTAGAATTGAGAATTTAGGGATTAAATTTCCTGAACTTCTTGGGTATAATACAAATTTCAACCTTTCCTGTGGGGAGGAATAAAAAATGATGAGGAACGGTTTTAGGGAGACTAGTGTGTGTGTGGGAAAAAGTATCTGCACCAAGGGTGCTGGGTTGTTGGTTTGAAACCTTGAGACCTTACTGGGTGAAATCTGAAACTGGCCTCCTTACATACAAGGCAAGGAGAATGAAGAAAGAGACAGACCACCCCAGACTGGTAGGTGGCAGGTTTAATAAGCAAGGGAACTTACATACAAGGCTTGTCTTTGGCAGCCACAGAATGGGTAGATCTCTGCCCCACCTGCCAGAATCTCAAAAGTTCAAATAGAGGCCTTAACTAGGTGCAGTCATGTATACCATCCAGATGGTCTCAACACGTTGCTCTCTCAAGGCTGTGTCCTTGAAAATGGTTCCCACTGTGGAAACGGTGGGCAGACTACATTCCAAAGGCAGGAGAGGAGGTAAGGAATCTTGAATTGCCTGGGTCCAGCTTGCTGGTCAACTAATATGCACATTGTCTCAATGACCATCTCCAACATGAGTGCCTTTGTGTGCATGAGAAGTTGACTTCATTGATGCAATGTTTTGTTTATGTGAGCAAATAGAGGATTTAAGTCAGAATCAAGTCATAGAAGCATAGGAACTGGAAATTGCTGAACCTCTTGAGGCAGGTGATTGAAGTCCAGGGTTAGCATTGCCTGCCTTCCCTCCCTCCCTTCTTTTCTTTTCTTTTCTTTCCTTCCTTCCTTCCTCCACTCTGCCTTCCTTCCTTCCCACTTCCTTTCTTTCTTTCTTCCTTCCTTCCTTCCTTTCTTTCTTCCTCTTTCTTTCTTTCTTTCTATCTTTCTTTCTTTTCCCCAGCTTTATTGAGGCATAGCTAACAAATAAAAATGGTATGTATTTAAGGTATACAGTGCAATGATTTGCTATATATGTATATATATACACTGTAAAATCATGGTCATAATCAAGTTACTTAACACATCCTTCACCTCACCTAGTTATCATTTAGCATAGCCTTCCAAAGATCCTGATTACTTGTTCTGACACACTATAGTAGACTCAAAGCGGAAGGTATTATTGGAATAATTTGGGGACTGTTGGATGTAGAGTCAGGACATTGGATTAATTGACATCTCAAGGATTTTTTTATGACTTTGAGATTAGTTAAATTATTATATACCATATTTACTAAATGTTACATATACTTCGTGTTATAAAGAACACATGCAAACTTTTCCAGATAGAGACTTTTTTCAGAAACAATAGATTATAAATCCTGGCACAGTTCTACCCTGAATTTGGGGAAATGCATGCACTTTTATGGAAACAAACGGTATGACTATAATGATTTTCTAATTTCTCATCATTTTTTATATTCCCCATCACAAAATGAAAATCAGGTACATCTTTTTGTAAACATTATGTGTTTTGATCCCTTTGACTTTGAAAAGGGTTTGTCTTATTTTTTTTCCTCAGTCCACTTCTGCTGCAACTAACATTACACCAAAAAGGCTCTAGCTCTGGTATACCAAAACCATGTTTTTCTCTCTGGGCAGTGAGAGGGCCAGTTGTGCACTTTGATTCTGAAAATGATGCAAAGACTGCTTCAGAAGCAGGGTATGCATCTCTAACCTTAGGTGGAAAACAGACTGATATTTATGAGGCAGTAGCTCCCAAGTTTCATTTTGAAAACCAGCATTTTTAGTTTTGGTTAGATAAAGGATTTTAAAAACTATATTGTCCAGGATTCAAGAAAGTAGATGGACAAAGGCTGTATTTGATTGTACCATGAGCAGAAAAGAGAGGACACCAGGGAAGGTCATCAAGTAACAGAAATGGGGGAAGCTGGGTTAGAAAGGAAAAACAGTGTCCTGTTGGCTGCAGGTGTGGGGAGAGATTCCAGGAACCGAGAAGGCTGTTTATGTGTGAGGCTGATCAGGGGGAAGGGCCTAGATAGCAAGCTGATCATATCATTTTTTTGTTTTTATGTTATATTGGACGAAGTTGATTTACAATGTTCTGTCAGTTTCAGGTGTACAGCAAAGTGATTCAGTTAAACATACACATATATTATTCTTTTTCAAATGCTTTTCCCATTTAGGTTATTACAGAATACTGAGCAGAGTTCCCTGTGCTGTACAGTAAGTCCTTGGTGGTTATCTATTTTAACTATAGTAGTGTGTACATGTCAGTCCCAAACTCCCAATTTATCCCTCACCCCTACCTTTCCCCCCGGTAACCACAAGTTTGCTTTCTAAATCTGTGAGTCTGTTTCTGTTTTGGAAATAAGTTCATTTGTATCAGTTTTTTGGATTCCACATATAAGAGATATCATATGATATTTCTCTTTCTCTGCCTGACTTACTTCACTTAGTATGATAATCTCCACATCCATCTATGTGGCTGCAAATGGCATTATTTCATTCTTTTTAATGGCTGAGTAGTATTCCACTGTATATAGCTACCACATCTTCTTATCCATTCATCTGTCAGTGGACATTTAGGTTGCTTCCATGTCTTGGCTATTGTAAACAGCACTGCAGTGAACATTGGAGTACATGTATCCTTTCGAACGATGATTTTCTTTGGATATATGCCCAGGAGTGGGATTGCTGGATCATATGGCAACTCTATTTTTAGTTTCTTAAGGAACCTCTATACTGTTCTCTGTGGTGGCTGTACCAACGTACATTCCCACCAACAGTGTGGGAGGGTTTCCTTTCTTCCACACCCTCTCTGGCATTTATTATTTGTAGACTTCTTGATGATGGCCACCCAGAACACACCCAATCTCGTCTGATCATATCGTATTGTAAACAACAAGATTCTTTCTGTCTTTTATTTGGATCCCTTCTAGAATCAAAAGTCTAGAAAAAGTCAGGTATAAAGGGGACATCAAGAATATCCTTGCCAGGGCTTCCCTGGTGGCGCAGTGGTTGAGAGTCCGCCTGCTGATGCAGGGGACACGGGTTTGTGCCCGGGTCTGGGAAGATTCCACATGCCGTGGAGCGGCTGGGCCCATGAGCCATGGCCGCTGAGCCTGCACATTCGGGGCCTGTGCTCTGCAATGGGAAAAGAATATCCTTGCCATACTTCACAAGAATATGGCTTATACCAATCCTATTTCTAAGTACACTACAAGAATTTGTGAAGTTTTTATTATATGTCCTGTACAGAACCTGAAGATCTATCTCAGAAACTTTACCACAACCCTGTGAGGTATGTACTATTATGACTCCATTTTAAAGGGAAGGACATTGAGGCTTAAAGAATTTAAGTAACATAAACAAAGTCTCATCATTCAAAATGGTAGTGATGGAGTTTGAATCTAGGTCCATAAGACCAGAAAGCTCTTAATGATTGTTCTGAATTGCTAGGACACTATTGGTGTGAAACCATTTATTTGTAAGTAATTGAAATTAAATAAGTACCATTTACATTTAAAAATGAGATTTTGGGGCTTCCCTGGTGGCACAGTGGTTGAGAGTCCGCCTGCCGATGCAGGGGACGCGGGTTCGTGCTCCGGTCCGGGAAGATCCCACATGCCGCGGAGCGGCTGGGCCCGTGAGCCATGGCCGCTGAGCCTGCGCGTCCGGAGCCTGTGCTCCGCAACGGGAGGGGCCACAGCAGTGAGAGGCCCGCGTACCGCAAAAAAAAAAAAATGAGATTTTGTTGAGAAGAGTAATAGCATTCAAATGCTATATGGTATGCAATTAATAATTTGTGTCTTTTTCTTGTCACCAAGTGCCCATACAATTAACCAAGCATTATTGAGGTAGCTTTGCGATTTAGAGATGTGTGTTGGCAAATAATTGTATGAGAGCCTGTGGTAAAAGTCGGCAGTTTTTAAGCAGAAAGGAAAAGATTTAGAAAGAAAACTCTATTATAAAATCATCAACTTCTTGCTTAAGGTAAAAATCTTACAGGATGCTGGAAAAATATATTACAAATGAGTGCAAACCATCATCTGTATTTTTGCTCTTGTGTTTATGCTTGAGGCATTTTTATTTCATCATTGTTTTATTAATGGACTTGAACCAATGAACAAGTTGGTGAAAGCTGCAGTACCTGTGGTATAAAGTATATTTTCTGAAGAAGGACTTTTATTTTTCACATCCAGGTGTGATACATCACGGAAGTCAATTTAGCACGAGCAGCATTAATATACGGTCGAGGGCTAGGAAATTCTTCAGGGACATAAGCACAGCCAAATCAATCCATATTCGAAGAAGAAATTCACCAGAGAAAAGAGCTCTTCTCCATTGTATATTTGGTTGTATTATTATGTCCAAAGTTCTATTCTCAAAGGATTATGTTATAGGGAGAATTAGTCTGTCATTTACATACTATGTAATAGGCTGTGCATTCAAGATCAGGAAATAGTTTATCTTATTAATGCTATAATGGTTAGGCTTTGAAACTTCTAAAAAGACAGATACTGTGGCCCCGGAGTGAAGTCTGTTACTGAAGATAGGAACATAGAGAAATTGGATTCATTTTTTTTAATCTCCTATAGAGCTGGTGCATACAGAGCAAGTGTTCAGTAACTAGTGAATGCAGGAGAGAATGGAAAGTGAAGATGAGGAAAGTATATGATGCATAGTGCCAGGAGTTAGAACTCATATGCATGATCTGCATCTCTAGAGCAGTTATTTTACATCAGGATTTAATATGTGAAATGGGTATATTTCAGGATTCATACTTTGTCCTGCTACATGTATAGCCAATATAATTTTTATCTGGATGGGATTTTGAGGATCACCCACTTTAGTCCCCATATTTTGCAGATGAGAAAATAAAGTTTCAAAGAAGTTAATTATGTGAAGTCACCCTTTAGATAATAGAAGAACCGGAATTAGAATACAGATTTTCTGAAATTCCCTTCAGTAAACAGATGATTTTTTTCCCCCAATACAGATCTTCCTGCTTTCCAAAAGTTCACGTAAGGCCACTTCACTCTTATGAAGACATACTTTAATACCTGTTTTCACTAACGGAAATAAATCCGAAGAGGATTTTCACTTTTACCAAAAAAGCCATTACTGTACTAATGCAGATCTGAGGGATAAAGCAAAGTGGTAAAACTGGAATTTTCAGAAAGTATGGTATACTCTTCACTTTACTCCATTTCTGCTTTTGAAAAGTTTCACAGGAATGCTGTGTTTTCCGATAGCACGGAAAACCTGTAATTTGAGCTTATGACTAGAGATTAATAGAATCGAATAAAATAGAATTTACTTTTCTTCCAATTTTATTGATAAAATGTGAAAGGACAAACAACAGAGTGGGAGAAAATATTTACACATCATATACATGATAAGGTACTTGAATCCAGAATATGTGAAGAACACTTAAAACTCAATGATGAAAAGACACAGAACTCAATTTAAAAATGGGCAATGGATTTGAATAGATATACCTTCATATAAGATACACAAATGGTCAAAAATCTCGTGAGAAGATGCTCAATATTGTTAGTCATTAGGGAAATGGAAATAAAAACCACAAATACCACTTCACACCTACAAGGATGGCTAAAATAGAAAAATGACAGACAATAAAAAGTGTTGACAAGGATATAAAGATATTTAAACTCTCGTATATTTCTGGTGGAATTCTAAAATGGTACAGACATTTTGGAAAACAGTTTGTCAGTTCCTTAAAATATTAAATATAAAGTTATCATATAACCCAGCAATCCCACTCCTTAGTATATATCCAAGATAAGTATAAACATATGTCCACACAAACACTTGTACAGAAATGTTCATAGAAGTATTGTTCCAAATAGCAAAAAATTATTTAAGTAACCCAAATGTCCATGAACTGATGAATAGATAAATAAAATGTGGAATGTCCTCCAGCCATTATAAGGAATGAGGTACTGGTACAGTCTACAACATGGATGAAACGTGAAACATTATGCTAAGTGGAAAAAGCCACACAAAAGGCCATATTTTGTATGATTCTGTGGAACATAGATGAAGACCACCCAAATGAGAGCAAGCTAAGGTGATTTATTCAGAGTTGGCTATAGCAAGGGAGTCAGCCACCAGCACTTGCGTTTGGCAGAGACTCAAAGGCAGGCAGAAGGGTGAAAAAGAAGGGCGGCTTCAAGTATGCCCTCTTTGGATGCTGTTGACATGGGGAAGTTGTAGAGTGGGCCAACTAGAAGCAGGGCATTCTTAGTAATTGATTGATTAGGGGTGGCCCTAATTTGGAAACAGGGGCAAAAATTAGAAAAGTGTAAGTCATTACTCAAATCCTGGTCATTTGGGGTCTATTGTTAAAAGGGTTTATTATCTAACTTCCTGGACTGGTTACTTTAAGATAATGGGTTGACTTCCAGGACTAATTAATTACTACAGGTTGTGGGTCAGAGTTCTATTTTTATATGTAGTCTGTCCACTGTGTTTTTTGAGTGCTCAGTCTCTAAGTTCATTATATGAAATGTACAGAATAGGTAAACACATAAAGATGGAAAATACATTAGGAATTGTCTGGAACTGGAGGTGTAGGATGGAGAGTGTTAATGAGTATAAAGTTTCTTTTCAGGTTGATGAAAGTGTTCTAAAATTAGGTTATGGTGATTTTGGCACAACGCTAAATATACTAAAATCTACTGAATTGTACACTTTATATGGGTATACTTTTTGTTACTTTATACATCAATGAGGCTTTAAAAATAGTTCACTGATACTCATGTTTATTTGAAATGATAACATTTTGAATGTAGCTGTTTAAATGCCTTTAAAACTATTTTCAGTTTCCTTTAATTTTTCTTAATCTATTAGAAGTTTTAAAATGACATATATGGCTAACATTTAATTATTGGTCTTATAGGAAGTCAGATATTTTAAAAGTGATTACAAGTGTAAAGAATGCTTTGGCAGGTTCTTTGAGGTTATTCTTTTTGCTTTTTGTAAACATAGATGAGGAAAATGAAATTCCTAAGAATTTGTTAGGAAGATGCAGGATCTACAACCTGTAACTTTTTGTTCCTGATTTAAACATGTCTTTTCTATTTCACAGCTACCTTCATTGTAGATAAAGAAACATGGGCTTTTATCAATTATTAACAACTTCAAAGGTTTTTGACCACATTGAAAATCTGATAAAAGCCATGGACACTCTTCTCAGGGGAAAAAAAATTAACACACTTATGAACCATGGTGAAATCTGTTGTTTTGCCTATATAATATTTATTCACACTTCTGGTAAGAGTAGGTGGACTTTTTTGGGGAGTGATGTCCTTCCCCCACTCATAGTCCTTGGGACTTGGGGTGTGGGGTAAGGGATACTCACCCTTTCTAGTCACAGTGATTCATTCATGAATGAATGTTTTACTTTAATTGGCCCAAACTGGAGATTTTAGGAAGATGAAGCCCCCTCTTTTGCTGGACTCAAAGCAGGAAAAGTCTTAGATAGAAGATGTTGAGTACTATTGCATGGAGACAGGGGACCTGAGAGATGGAAAATAACAGAAAATCTTTAATATCACTTCAGCCTCTGGATGCAGCCCTGCCTTAAACTAATTTGTCATGTGAGGAAGTCAATACATTTATTTTTTTTGGTTAAGGTAATTTGAGATGGATTCTTTGACATTTACAACAGAAAGAAACCTGGTTGTTACCCATTGTAAACACAAGGGGGTTTTATGGATATCACCAGGCACATCCACAGGACCCATCTTACAGATCCATGAACTATAGCATAGGTAAGCTGGGAGGGTTGCTTTGTGGGCTTTGAACAGTGGGTAATTAATCAACTTAAATCATATATGTAGTATGTATATATTTTTTGTGAATCATCCTGTGTGCTTGTTTGGGGAGGGTGATATTTATGAACTGAAAGCCCTGTATCTTCTCTTTTCCTGTGATCACCAATCACATCCAATAATTAGTTGAGTGGTTTTCAATTTCGATTTTATCAAAACCACCCATGCATTTATAATGTGATAATCCTTGGACCACATTTTGAAAATACTGAAATAGAAATGTGTAGTTTTGATTTTCCCCAATGCCGTCCCTCCAACCTCAGCCCTGGTATAACCTCAGAGCCACTATTAGAGTTTGTATATCCAATTAAATTATAAATGCAAGAAAGTGACTTCTGGGATTTTATTTGCATAGGGTTCTCTGTGAATAGTATTAAGAATTTTGAGGAAGATTTGGGTCTGTGGTTAAGTCTGTCATCTGAGTTTGGAAACTGAGAATATGTGTAATTCTTCTCTCCTACCCCATGAGTCAGGGAAAATGGCCTTCTGTGGCATGAGAGCTCACCTAAACCAAAGTGGATTCATGGGAATCTGTCTGCCTTGGGGGACAGGAAAGGGCATCTGATAGATAGGGGGCAGAGCACCTGTGAGTTCAAAGACCAGTTGCAGCATAACAGCCATTACTAGAGGGTTTGCACCAGGGCTATGCTTCAGCTGCTTTCTGGAAGCAAGTACACTGGAACTGTCCAGATTCAGAGGGGCCTAATAGTTTTTTAATGGTGTTGTGTAGGGAGGTAGAGAAACACTCAGGACTTCATAGGACAGTCACTGCAAGTAACCAATGAAGGGAGCTGCTGCTAAGCTGCTTGGAGTAAGGACTAGAAAGTTACAGTTATAATCTTGTGGGAGCAGTTGCTGGGAATGATCACAGATATTTATTAAGTACTTTCTGTGTGCAGGACTTTCGCTAACTCTGGGAGGACTGCCAAAGAAGCTGAGGTATGACTCCTGCTGTAGGAGATCTTGCAATCTGGAAGGAGACTGAGCAATATTAACTGTCTTACCTATTCAATGGGGATAACAATATCTGTCTGACAGGGATTCTTGTGAAAAATAAATATTGTATTCTTTTATAATATAAAACACTTAGTCCTGAAGCATGATAAAAAATCTCAAATAACTATGTGGTTGATGATGACTCTCATCTCCTCGTGAATCAAAAGATATAGAATAATATGCATGCTCTTGGTAGGAAAAGAGTTGGGCAATCATGATCCAGATGTATGGTTCAGTTGCAATGAAGGAAGACAGAGCCACCACCTTGAGTTCACCGGGAGTGTCTTTGTTTTCTGTTGATTACCCCAACTGGAACTTAGGAGGGATGCCTCCTTCATCCACTTCCAAATATTGTCTCAATTCAAACAACTGTGTGTGAGTGTGTGTGTGTGTGCACGTCTATCATTCATCCAAGAGACTATAATTGCTTACTTGGCAAGTTTCCCAAATGTGACTGAGGTCAAAATACATGACTTATACGATCCATTTTCCTTGGTAACTGGCAGTTATTGAGTCCTCATTCTGTGCCAGGTGCTGCATTAGGGATACTTCATTTCATGTTGTGTTTTCATAAACAAGGCAACATAGGTACTATTATTCCAATTTTACAGATGGGGTGAATGAGGCTGACTTTCCTGATCACATAGCTAATAATTAGTAGAGTTGGGATTTCATTGTAGCCATTACTATTTTGGAGGCCACATTCTTAACCACTGTAACTTTGTGATTCCTTGATGGATGGTCTGAGGTTCTCAGAGCATTAGGATTATTGATTCTAGTCCAAGCATTAGCTCTTACCTCTTGGGACACTCCCGGTAGTTATGGAATAACAGAAGTGCTTTTCATTGGCAAGGTTTTGTGCTACCCTGATTAAACTTGACTCCCATTCCTTAAAACACAAGGAAGGTCCACCCACACCTGCCACTAGCCCCTGCCAGGTACCCATTATTATCTGCTTAGTTAATCCCCCCCAAAATAAATATTTCATTGTTTATTTTTAATTAATTAATTTTTTGGCCGCGTTGGGTCTTCGTTGCAGGCACTGGTTTTCTCTAGTTGGGGTGAGTGGGGGCTACTCTCGTTATGGTGTGTGGGCTTCTCATTGTGGTGCTTTTCTTTGTTGTGGAGCACAGGCTCTAGGCACGCAGGCTGCAGTAGTTGTGGCTCACGGGCTCTAGAGCGCAGGCTCAGTAGTTATGGAGCACAGGCTTAGTTGTTCCGCGGCACGTGGGATCTTCCCGGACCAGGGCTCGAACCCGTATCCCCTGCATTGGCAGGCGGATTCTTAACCGCTGTGCCACCAGGGAAGTCCCCAAATACTTCATCGTTAAACTTCACTATCAAAAGCTTTCAGCTTACTCTCTGCCCCCAGAATCCTATGGGTCATCTATATGTGAATCAATTGAGGAATTAAGTAATTAGTTAAAATATAGATCTCTAGGTCCCACTCCTGAAAATTCTGAAGCAATTGGTCTTGTTGGTGCCACAAGCATCTTCTTTTATAAGTGCTCCCAGCATTTCTTACTCACGTTTTTTGGATCATAATGATTATTGCTGTATATAGATGAATTTGTCAGAAAATATGGTCTCTTACGTAAAATTAGAGTTGTATTAAAATATACAGAATATTAATATGAGAAGATATAAATGATCAAGTTTAACGTAAATCTTAATGTATATAAATTTAAGTATGTTTATTCCTTTTATGATATTAGCCGTATGCTCTCTTCTAGTTATAGATATCTAACTTGCCTACTGAGAACACTTCATCTTTTTCCAAGCATTTTCATATCTCAGTCTTACTATTTGAAATTCAAGGATCGAAATGAGAACGCATATCATCCCCCCATTTTATAGCTGAGGAAACTGAGGCTAAGCAAGGTTAGATGGCCTTTCTAGGTTAATTAGGTTTGTAACTATTGATCTTGGCTCTGTTTATGCCAGACGCTACCTTCAATTGCAATCAGAATTACTTCAAGAAGACAGAGACCTCTTTAAAGACCATTCTTTTTAACTCCCAGGACAGAGGGCATCTATAATGTCTTGGATTAAGGAAGGCGTCATTTAAAGGCAGCTTGGGTGTCAGACCCACCATAACACCATATCCAGAGAAATCCTTCTGCCAGTAGCACACACTGCTTTTGATGTTCCCAGCTCTGTCTTTGATGTTTCTGTCAAGTCCTAGCCAGAAGATAAGGAAGAGAGAATGAAGACATCTCAGATATCCTTTAGCCCAAACCACTCATTTATTCACAAGCACAGAGCCCAAGTGGCAATACATGTTCTGTCTGTAGCAGCTCAATGACTTAGTGACAGAGCCAGTGCCAGGGTGTCTGTCTCCTGAGGCTCCATAATGGGGTAGATGAGCCCTGGGATGGGAATCAAATAGACTAGGCTTTGAAATTTACCTCTGCCCTTTACTGGCTTTGTGACCTTGGGCAAGTCACTTAATATCTCTGAGCCTCAGGCTCTTCATCTGTGAAATGGGGATAAGAAACAAACCCCACAGACCAGTTTTTCAAATTACTGATATCATTTTAAGGCATCTGGCCTTATTCAGGGTAGGTTCTCAGTGAATGATGGTTTTCTTCCTTGCCCAGTTTCCCTTATGGTTCAAAGCTCATTTTTCAGGTCAAGTCCAGCACCACGTAACTTGCTCTATAACCATTACTATGTATATGGTTTCTTCGATACTGCCACATTTGTAAAGCAATATCCTACTATTCATGAATGCAAATCAAGCTCCAGGGAAGCAGCCCTTTGACACTGCAAATTTAGACCTGGTTATTCACAGGAATTTCTCTAAGTGTCTCTGGATTATATAATAACCCCTGCGGGATGAACTCCTGCAGAGTCACCAGCACCCCTGGATTGTAAGTGCCACTGGGCAGGGAGTGTTGCTACTTTATTCACTACTGTTTCTGTAGTTTATAGTACAGTAGCTGGCGCATAATAATACACAATTACTAGTACAATACATAGTTAATATGTATTGATGAAAGGAATCCCTAATTTTAACTCTTAATAGTTTCCTATGTTCTGTTGTTGGCTCATTTATTGAATTTTGATTAGTCTTGTCCCTCCAGCTATGCTGTGACCTCCTCAAAGGCAGGTTCCAGTAAAATTAGTCATGAAATTAACTGCAATTTCAAAAGTATCTGCTTCTAATAACAGGGCCTATAGAACACACATCGCAAACAGAATCCTCTGCACATTTTTAATTAAGTTAATTATTATTTCCATATGACAGATGAAGAAAAAGGGAGGTTACGTAACTTGCCCTTGATCACACAGCCTCTTCACCACACAGCCAATGGTTGAATCCAAAGCCTGTATTCTTCATCACCATACTTCTTCTCTATCCCATACAGTGTTTTGCAGAGAGTTTACACATTGCGGGCATTAAATATAAACCATGATCAGCAGAGCTGGGAAAGGTTAAAAATCTGACATGAAAAAAGTGTCTTTTTCCCATCATGGATTGCCATTTTGCTCCTCTAGAGCTGTCCATGTGCTGGCTCCCTATTGCTATACCCTATTTAGTCCTGTCTATCCCAGGAAGTGCCTTTTCCTTGAAGTTTCCCCAACCAGCTCCCCTCATGAAAAATTGTTTTGTTGTATTTTGTTAGCTGTCATTTGTAAAATGTTCATGCTGGCCCAAAATCCATACTATGATCCTTTTATAGGGTATATTATGTAATTCTCACAGTAACCTTATGAGGTGAGTTTTATTATTTCTGTTTTAATGATGTGGAAACTGAGGCTCAGGAAGATTAAGAAACTGGATCAAGGTCATAGAAATATGACTCATTTCATCATGCCTTTCTATTTGTTCTTTGCTCCTGGGTCAAAATCCTAAATGCAGTTAGTGAATGCGCTACTGTACCAGCCATACCTTAGAGTTCTATGTTCCAAAGATTTCAAATAATGTCTCACATCTTCACAATAGCACTAACAGATCAAAAATCTTAACTGATAATTAGACAGCAGCAAGGGAAAGTAACGAGGATGAAAGGCCTTGGTCTCCTGTCTTTATCAAACATTCTTCCTGCTGTACTGCACCAAGCCTTCAAAGACACACTTTCATATTATGTCAGAGGCCTTTCACAAATCAGTGTCTGAAGGTGGACATACAGACCCTAGGACCACAGGGAAGATATTTTGGCACAGGGAATATCTTTGGCATTCCTTTGGTCTCACCACCAGGCTGTTGCCCTACTAAAGGCCAACCTTCTCTTTAACCCAAGTTAAACTGACATTGGACTTGGATAAATCAAAAGGGGATTTATCCAAGAATGTGTAGTCTGTAGAGTCCTGGAGAGTTTGGGACTAAAAACTCAACTTCCTTGTGAAGAAGCATTTATTTCAAGTTCAATACTTCCTTTTAATTTTTTCCATTTCCCTTTCCTTTGTAGTGCTAAATTGAATTTCAAAATTTTAATTGTGTTGAATATATTATGATTCTGTTGAATTAGATTTATTCAATACAGCTATTTTTCTATCCATCTATTTATTCTTAAAGAATAGAAAGACAGTGGAACTAATGTCCAGCAAATGGTAATGCTGTTTCTCCCTCCCTGGGATGTAAAACTTCTAGTGATTTTATTTTTACTCTCCTTTTTTGTATGCTTCTATATTACTTATTTATTAAAAATTTAAAATATATTTTATTTTCAGAAATCATTGCTAGCGAATAAAGTTAATTTGCATATTAGTTTCTTATGGCTGCTGTAACAAATTACCACAAACTTGGTGGCTTAAAACAACTATTTATTTTCTCATAGTTCTGAAGTCTAGAAGTCTGAAATCAGTATCACTGGTCCAAAATAAAGGTGTCAGTAGGGCCATACTCCCTCTGGAGGCTTCCGCGCAGAATCTTTTCCTTGCATCTTTCAGCTCTGATGACTGCTGGTATTCCTTGGCTTGTGGCTGCATCACCTCCATCTTCATGGTCAGTATCTTTAAATTCTCTCTGCTCCATCTTCACATTTTCTTTTCCTCTATATGTAGTCAAATTTCCCTCTGTCTTCCTCGTATAGTGATGCATGTTATTGTATTTAGGATCCAGACAGATAATCCAGGGTGATCTCCTCATCACAAAATTCTTAATTTAAAACATCTGCAAAGTCTTTGCCATACAAAGTAATATTTACAGGTTCAAGGAATTAGGATCTGATCTTTTTGGGGACCATTATTGAATTCACTATAAGTAGTTTCCATAGGGAGAATGATAACCAATTAAAATCTCATACCTGCTTTTTAAATGGATTTATGCATCAGGAAGCCCTAAGTCCATGTTCTGCATCAGCTGTGTGTCTATATTTAGATAAAATCATGGCCAATTTACCTGGAATAGCTCTAATTTAGATCAGTTGCCTATAGAATTATTAATATACCATTTTAATTCTCAATAAGTGTTTTAGTTTGTGTGATAAATTATATGGTCACCCTCCATAAGCTACAACATATGTTCACAAAGCCAGACTCTTTTAGGTTTATGAGAGTCATGATCTTGGGGCCAGAGAATCTTGCTGGGAACAAAGTGTGGTCACTGTATTCCACCATACATCTCTAAAATCAGCTGCAAGATGATAATGAGAAGGCACCTCAGCAGACTGGGGCTGGAGCCCAAGTGCCTCCCCAATATATCTGAGGATGTGTACAGGCAGAGTGGCCGATGACAGGCATTTATTTAGATTGCTGTAGCCTCTTTTGCTTTCACTTGCCCCTGTAATGGTGTCTATAATTGCAGAGCAAGGGCAAGGCCATTCATCTGCTGATATTCTCTGCTAGGCCACATGGTCACAAGGGGACTCAGCATCTTCTCACCCCACCACCACGAACAATTAATGTGCTTGACACTTGGATGACCTTTGGGCAAATGCTCCCAGAAGGCTGATGTTCCTTCCATGTTTATATTCTCCTCTATTTTCTAATTCATGTAGCTCACAAATTATATCAGTGAAATTTGAAAACAGGAACAGGCTCTGGTAGAAATGCTTTGTAAAAGATATCTCCAGCCTGCCCTATTACAGATCATCTGTAATAAATAGTTGACTTTGGACAATTTTCTTTGGTTTCTTCTCCTCTTCTTTCCTTCCTTCTTTTGTTCCATCTTTCCTTCCTTCCTTTCTTCTGCTAAATATTCTTTCTCGTAAGTCTAATATAGGTACTACTATATACCCTTTTCCTAAGTAGGAAATTCTAGACTCAAAAATGTTAAATAATTTACCCAAACGTTACTCAGCTACAGACTGAGCTGAGATTCAAACCTGAGCTGTGTGACTCTGGAGTCCTCACTGTTAGATAATCTACTCTACTCCTTACCTTCCAAATAGGGCATCAACTTTTAACTGGACAAATTTACAAGCTGTAAGGTCCAGGGATTGTACCTGTGTACTAATAATGGTCAGACTCTAATCTGGAAGCTACAGAAGAGAGCAGGAGAGGATTAGGCTCTCACTGACAGCAATAGAACCAGAGAACACTCAATAATAGAGGCCACTTGGTAGCATTTAACCACAAATAAATAGCCTGTGGGACAGCATTTGAGGAAGAAAATGATGTTACAGAAAATTCCCAGGAGACCAAGAGGCAATTGAAATAAAAGTGTGGAAGCCAGAAGAGAAGGCATCCTTGGTAGCTTATTGAGAGGCTCTCATGATTGGCAACCGGAGTGCTCAGAAAGCTGAAGACCAGGTACTGAGTCAGAGTGGCTAAGCTCCAGAGAAGATTAAAAGCCAACCAAGGGAGGTCTGCTTTGCTAAGGACTTATAGAATGAGACCTTTTCAAGGGAAGTCTTGCTGCCAGCTCCCAACAAATAGACTTTAGTTGTCAGCCTATTCAGGATTTGCTTCACTGTAGAGAGCCACCTCTCCTAAGGACATGACCAAAAGCCCAGACATTTTGGCCCAACATGGAACAACTCAGACAAGCCATACATACTCCAACACTTCCAGTGGGGTTGGCCAGGGTCTTACGTGACCTGCTTTGCAGTTAGACATCTCCCTTTTACCAATCTCACTTCCACTGACACCTTCCCACAGGTGTCGATCCTTAATAGATATCTAGCATGCCAAATTTCATCTGATTATCTGTTTCTGGTATGCCGACTTCCAATAAACCCTGAGAAACTTCAAGTCAAGTTCTTCTTTGGACAGAATTAATATTCTTCCTTCTCCCATGCTAAGAACAATTCCCCCAGTCAGAGGGGTAGAGTGTCCTAGATAAGCAAGAGAAGAGGACTTTTTACAAAACATCTATTGTGCACCAGGCTATTACTAGGCACGGTCTGACCTACCACCCAGAGACCTCATTCCTCTTTTTCTTGAAGAGGTTCTGGTGCCTAAGCATTGTTCTCTGGAAGCAGACAGATGGAATACAAACTGTAGAGAACTCAGTTTGCTAAAGCATTATCATGCTTGGACTTTTGATGACTTATTCACACAACAGAGTGTGTTAGATCAAAGCTTTCCTAAATCTGACACCTTCAGAATGCTTCAACATCCATAGCTGGCAGCTGTCAAATTTGGGAACAAAAACATCACCACTTACCAATATTCATTAACCAGTTCTAGAGAATCACATGACTCTGTGTTCTTTCTTCCAGCCACCCAACTATTGGCATGTGCGAGAATGAAGCACAGTCCCACTGGGAAGTTGTCACAACTGCCTGGGGTTGGTGTCACCGGGTTGTTTTTTAAGCAGGACCCCTCCAAGAGGGACAGGAATTGCAAATGCTCCATCCCATTTCTGTCTTGGAGAATGGCCATCCTAACAACCTTGCTGTCCTCTACCATACAATGCCACATGGGGAGGTGTGTGTCATCTTTAGAGCTGCTACAACTCAGGGCCTCAGGCTACTACCATTTATAGCATCAAGTCAGATTTAATAGGTCTCTACTTGACAGATTTAATGTCCAGCAACTCCTGGGGAAAATGTATCCAAAGGGCCTGAAGATGAAAGAATTTTCCTGCCTTGCAAAGCGGAGTGAGTGAAACATTTCCACACAGAATCTTCAGTAAGTTATAACCATAAATCTGTCAGCAATCTTTATCCTCTGTGTGCATGAAATTATGCGAGCTTCTTTATTGTCATTTTGAATTACTCACTCTGTGTTATAGATAGATCAACTCTTCCTAGGCAGCTAACTGAGCCTTGGAAGACAGGGATGTCTTGGAAGACAGAGATTTTCATGTCGACTTACTCTGATTCAGTGTTTAGGGTGACATATAATCAGGCATCAAGTTAAAAAAATCTGTGTTAAGTGTAAAGCGCTTTCCATCATGACCGATGAGATGTAACTGCTGCTATTGACTCTGGGCTGCATTGATTTTCCCATCAGGCTGAAACCTTGATGACAACTTTTTTTTCCACCCTAACTACTTGACTAGTTATGAACCATCACAAAGGGAAAATTATATAAATTACAATTTGTTGTACACAGCTATGCTGCTTTTCCAAAAGAAGCAAACTTGGACATAAATTATTGATACAACATAATTTCCACTTAATGACTGTTAAGCAGAGTTGCCATATCCTGGTCTTCAGAGACCTACTCACCAGTTGTTTGCCCATAAGAAAAAGCACATTTTTCTAATTCCTATAAATGTTGTATGGGCTTGTGGAGGGCCCGCTACTGTGGGCCCACATTCTGAAGGTTTGATGCACATTTATGTGGAACTGATATACAGTAGATATTATTACCCCCAATTTACAGCTGCAGAAGGTGAGCCCTATAGAAGTGATACAACTCATCCACGGTCAGACAGCCAGTAAATGGAGGACTCAAGTCTTTGTCTGTGAAAGTGCAGAGCCCTGGCTTATTTCCCTTCAGCCGTGGGGTCTACACTGCACCACAGAGATGCTTTTCTAAGGAGAGGAAATTTATCTTTTATTAGTCAGATTAGATACCAGTTGGCTTACCGGCAATTCTCCAAAGCTATTGTGAATAGTTTTGCTTATGGTTTTTCTGGATAATCCCCAAACATTAGCCAGAGTGAAGTGAAACTCTAGGAAAGTAAAACGTTGCTTAGTTGGCTCCTTGAAATCTTTGCTTTTAGAATTAATATACAGATTCTCATCTATTTGGAAAGAAAAGAAAACGAGTAGGTACAAATGAAAAGGATTGAGTGGGAACCATGGAAAAACTACAGTGAGATTTCATTGGAATCTAGGAAGAGCTGAGCATGAAGCCTCAGGAATATCAGGAACTGAGCCTCCAGAAGGACAGCTCTAGAATGTGGCTGCTTTCTCCACCTGCTCTCTTTCTTGTGATCTCTCTGGGTCTCTCTGAACATTTACTCTGTAAAATTTCCCATGATCTGCATACTCTGGGACTTCCCTTCTTTATCATAGTGCCGTGTACATTGGCTGGTAACCTCCCCTTTCATGGATCTCTCAGTTCTACATCTGGAATTGGAATTTCACTCTGATCAAATTCCCAATAGAAGGGAGAGGGTGGATAGTGATGTCATGTGCACCACATACGCTGCAGGGTACAGTGCTGGGGACTTAGATAACAGAAGGGCTTCAGCCCCTGCATGTCGGCTTTGAAGTTACTCCATGCTCTAATTCCCACGCTATGCTTCAAACATGATTCTCTATCTGTTCCTCTTGGTGGTAGAGCCTATGGGCATCACTCCTTTTTCTGATGAGCCTATTGGATTGACAGTAGCATTTTAAGTGATCCTCTAAACTCTGACGTGGCACTCCTTGAGATGCTGTTTCCCATACACATTCTTCAGCTCCACCTAATCATACCCAGTTTTGATCTCTTTCCTATAAGCTTTTGCTTGTTACTGCTACTATTATTGCTACTACTGCCGCTATTACTACTACTACTAGCTAACATGTATGAGCATTTACAATATAACAGTGTTCCTTTTTTTTTAATGTGTTACCTCATTTAATCTTCATGAAAATCTTAGGTGGTAGCTAATATCACAGTCTCCATTTTATAGATAATAATATGAAGTTTTGGTGAGAAGAACAATCTTACCCAAGCCAGCACAACATCTAGAATATGTTCCAGGTGTATCTGACTCTGGAGCTTATACTCTCAAGTACCACATCATCCTTGTAAGTGACTAAAAACTGGCCAGTTGATACCTAATACTGATTGTCTTGTCCATGGGGAATCACCTTCCTGTTTCTTTGCATGTAATATACACAGAAACCTTGTCTCTTCAACTAGTCTTTGAAACTATGGTGGGACGGAAGCATAGAAAACGTGTCTCTAGAGTCATTTGTAACTCATCCTAGGTGAAAGCACAAATAAAGCTCATATATGCTTATTGTAGGTCCGCACTTATATTTTCTTCAGCTTTCGGTCTCATAAAAAATTAGCTGTAGCTATATATTTTTTATTCTGCTCAACTCCAATTGACTTTCCAAAGACAAGAAGATTTAGGATTATTTTTCTGAGGCCTAGACCGTTGAATATGAAAAATTCTCAAGATATGGCAACATGATCTAATTCATTTGTTCTGATCTGGTAACAATAGAAGCAGAAAGTGTGATTATCTGGTACAGGCAGTGTTGGTAATAATTTGCTTAAGGAAACTGCACAATAATTAAAAACCTAACACTAACCAAACCAAAATAAAGAAAACACACATTTGGCCCTGCTGCACTGAATAGTGAGAAAAACTAGCACCTGCCCCTCCCCAAATACAAACCTTGCCCAATTAACCTCCCTAAACTAAAGGGAGACTCTGAAACATTTTTAAATCATTATTATCTGGTTGAAAATATGAATATCCTTCTTTATTTCCTCCCTACTCTATCACCTTCATAACACAGCAGGCTGGAACATGCTTAGATCTCTCTGTTTCATAACTGTCAACGTGGGAAACACAAGAATGCTTTAAACCATTAGCTGGTATGTCCTTAGCCTCAATTAGCCATGAGATATATTTGGGAAATAACTTTTAAGGACAAACATATGGGATTTTATTCTAAAGCACAAGGTTCAGAGAAGAATAGGAAATGGTAAAGACAGAATAGGATCAGTTGTTCACAGATTTCTCCATCAACTGCCCTCTGACTCTCTGAGATCTTTACTTTTTATTTCAACCAGTCTCTGAGCTGTAATAGAAGGGATGCTTGAAGCTGAAGACCAGGGGTTGGTGCTGGCTCTGCGAATTACTAACTGTGTGACCTTCGGCTAATTATTTAGTTTTTATGGTGTCAAAACTTAAAAAAAATTAATTTCCTCACCTGTAGAATGGGAGGTAAATAATCTCCATCCTGTTTTCTTACATGGCTGCTGTAAGGATCTAAGGGGCAATAAACACTAAAGCACTCAATAAAATTACAAATCCCAAGTAAGAATTACTATTCTCATTTTATTATTTCAGTATACTATGCTGGCTATTGAATAGATTAAGAATTCAGAAATACTTTCTTCCCTTTAGTAACTATGACAAACCTTGACTTTTTTCTAAGGGAACTTTTTTACCCTAGAAAACAAACAAATAAAAGAAGATAAATCCTCCTATCATTATTTTGGTATCTCCTTAAATGACATGATATCTGGACTCTCTCTTCCTTTATGCTGTTCTTCATTCTATTTCCATCTCGTCAAGCCATACAGGATGCCTGAAAATCGTCCGAAGGATATTGATAAATTCCTCTTCCTTTGTACACAATATAATTTGAATAAAAGGAAGCCTTCGCTGATGACCAGAAAGAATCTTTGGCCCACTGCAGATGTGGGTTTTTGAACCAGTAAAGTTTGATGCCTCCCACATCTTACCAACAAATGGGGGCTCATTGTGCTTGTGACTGACAAAGAACTCAGGTCATCAGGGCTCTCTGTCCCCCATTAATCTGAATTGGTTGATAAGAGTACTGCTGGGCTATAACATGGTGGGTTAGACCATTGGCTTCAGTATCTTATCAACCTGGACTTTAATCCTAAGACCACCAATCATTAGCCACATAGCTTTGGACAAAAATCTTTAGTATGTTGAACCACATTTTCCTCATCCCTCTAGAAAAATGGTGTTAGTAATAAATTCTATCTCACAAGATTGTTGTGGGTTTGAATGAGGTATGGTACTCAGCACAATGTCTTATGCATAGAATGTCCACGCAAGTTGTAGCTATTATAATTTTATTACTGTGATTATTAGGTAAATTAGTAAACATAAAGTTATCTTGAAATGATAAAAATATTTGTCTGTTTAGGACACCCATGTAACTCCCATCTTCCAGTTAGCTCTCTATGACTTTGCCTTGCTCTAGTTTTTCCCAGGACCCTGCACTTAAGTGGAATGAACAAACTAGAAGAAATTTCCTCAGGGGCTTCCTGAAGGTCAGGGCCTACACTATGGGGAGCTGTCCTCAGTGTGTTAGGCTGAGCCCAGAGGATTATCATTGCCTTAGATCAGAGCTTGACTCACTAAAGCTGAATCATTATTGTCTAACTCACAAAGCCTGTTCCTGTAGAGAGGACAGCCTGGCTGATCTCTGGCAAGGGATAGCCCTTCTGGTTTTCTTCAAGCAATAGCTCATTTATAATTGATAAGATCCAAGGACATCTCTGTCATTCACCACCTAATATAATGAAATACCTTGTTAACTAAAACAGTGGTGCCTGAAACCTCTATTGATTCTAAAATGTCTGTTGATTCTAAAGGTTGTCATTATGGACCAAGTGTAGCACCACAATTAGTTAAATAAGACAGACATAAGCAAAGAAAATACTCTCTCTCAGTGAAATCTTTGCAAGAGCAAAATAGATAGCTACCAACACCTATGTCTCCTTGCTTGATCTCACATCCTCCAATCTTCTGCAGATTTAATGTCTTGGCTCAGGATGGAAAAGGAAGGGTGGGGCTTAATTACTTGCTAATTGCCATTTAATTGAAAGAGTATCTAAAACACCTGAGGAGTAGAAAGATGTGACTGTTTTACTGGGTACTTATCCAAGAAAGCTGGGATGAGACTTGCGTGAATACCTGGGTCCTAAGGTCATTGTATGTCGTTTCTGCTGGGGTGGAGAGCTCTTGGAAAAAGATTGTCAGAAGAGTTTGATGGCTGTTTCTCACAACTGCTGTTTGGAGAACTATTAAATGAAGTGCTCTTCAACACACTTGAAAAGTCATCAAGCAACTGTTTCATTGAAGATGATCTTTGACTTTCTTTGGACCAACAAGGTAAAGAGAATTTCTTTAAAAATATATATATTTACTTGGAAAAATAAAATGAAAACAGAATAACAATTCAGTGAATAATTATGTAGGACTAGTAATGGAGAATTATGCCAAGTTTGACGTGGTTCATTACTATTACTGTGCTAGGGCGACACAATAAAAGCGTGGTGAGAGGCAGATGAGGTAGTAGTGCATTGCTCCTCAAAGAGCGTTTACAAACTGCAAGAAAATCAACAACGGTTGGGGGCAGGGTTGGAGTGGGGAGGGAAGTACAATGGGATGGGACTGGTGGCTACTTGTTAGGAATGAAGATTTATGAGACCCCTTTGGGATGACTTATTGGATTGGTAAATTGGTAACATATCAGACCTCCTTGGCTTTTCCTCTCAGGTGGCAGCTGCCTGCAGGTAGGTGGTATCCTCTGCTGTTTTTTCAAAGGTGGCTTTTCCCTTTGCTTCCTCCTCAAATGTGTGGGGGTCTTGCCCTGGCCCAACACCTCTGAGTGCACTGATAGTCTTTCTGATTCTGGGGTCAACCGGCAGACCTATTTGTTTTGCTTTGTTTTGCTTATATTTTTATAATAACCTATGCCCCCCCCCAACCCTCGCTTTGATTTTATCATAGTAAAGGTAATATTTTGAACTCCCCATTGACCTTATTCTTTAGTTCAGAACCCAGGATGGGACAGAGGGCTGTCATGTATTGGGTATCCTGAGAACCTGATCCATTTAGCTAACCTCTTCCTACTTAAAATTTGCCTACAGTTGACTTATTAGTACAGAGCAATGCACTGAAATCTGCATACTTCCTTTAACTGTCTATCCCCAGTCCATTCACCTGGAGAATCAGCTATTTTACATTTGATAGTGACTTTCTTCTAGTCACACTCCCCCATTGGTGCTAAATTATCTTTTTCTTGTGATTGCCCCTCCCTCTGACCTTTCTCTAAAAATATTCCCTCTCTCCTCAATCCAGGATTGATTGATTGATTGATTTAAAAAATTTGTTTGGTTTTCCGTAGTATAGATAAGGTTGTTTGTTCTTCAAGCATGATGGATTTTCCTCCTTCATTGAATGGTACTTTGAATAGATGTTCTTTAATTTATGTAAAAAGAGACACACACAAGAAATCCTTGGCAGAAGTCTCTTCCTTTAAGTCCCAGGGCAAAGAAATGCCACTTGCATGAACTTTCCTATCACTCGCCAGCTAATTAGTCGCTCCTTCCATTCAACTTCCCCAAATTGCTTCTTGTAACATTGTTGAAAATTAGTGTTACTGTGCCTTACCTAACTGGTTTGTATGTTATTATTCCTCTTGCCAAATTGAAGCCCCTTAAAGGCAGTTATTGTGGGGTTTTCGTTTCCTTTGTGTACACTTGGGTTCTAACCCAATTCTAGAAAGAGAATGTGATCTGGAGCATGAAAGCCCTCATGCTTTTGTCCTCAGGACCAACATAAACAGGCCCGTGAATGGATGCTTAGAATGTGGTGTGCACAGTGCCAAGACAGAACTACACACAGCAGCCCAAAGGAAGTACCTCTGACTCAGACAGTAGGTGGGGAGGAGATGGCCTTACATACTGGCACAGCCACGCTCATAGTTGCCGTGGCGTTTCTGACCAGAGTGCCATCTATCTAGTAGTATGGAATAGATGAAAGGTAAAATTGGAGGACTTAAAAGTTTCCTTAACTTGGAAGCAATTTTCCTTAATTGGAAACAACTGGAAATAGTCTTTGGGGAGAGTACTGAGTCAGAACTGATGGTGTTTGCAGGTTTACCCAATTTGTGATAATCGGATTTTGTACCTGGATATTCATCTGACAAAAAAAAGTTTATCTAAAAAGTTTGGGTGTTTATTTACAACTACTGTAGCTGAGAAAAATATTTGTATTTGTTGTTGATCAGGGAGTAACAAGGCAGCAAGCCACTCACACCTTAATTACAAGATAGTATTGAAACAAGACAATTTAATTGCAGTCAGTGTAGAATAATTTATTTATAAACTGCCATTATGTACATTTATATCCTGTAATACATTTTATTCCAGCCTAGTACTGTATGTGCCTCATTATATTGTAAAGTACAATGTCATTAACCTGCAATTTCATTTGCCATCTTGTTTATTATATTCTGTTTTGTGTTTAGCATGAAATTGTTAAATTCTCTTTAGTTATTTCTTACTGCTTAATTTCTTTGTGAATCTCTTAAGGCTCTGACTACAACTAGTTAAGCAAGTGTGACCTGTGCTGTAAGCAGTTGGCTTTCCTTAAATATCCAGAGTGGGTCCGGGATGGGTTCTGCTCTTCACCCAACTCTCCTTCCTCATATTTGGTCCTGGTTGGTAGTGATTCTGGAAGCTCAGTACATTTTTCCAAGTACTGAAACATTAGAGTTCTTTGCACTTTTAAAGAGAACACTTGGAACAGAGCAAAGTGAATTGTAGATAAACTCCAGAAGCAAAATGCTATTCCTGATTCTGAAGCCAGTTGTTTGGTGAGCTGAGTATGGTTACTATGTGTAACAAGTCTAGGATTGTAGAGCTGAAATCCCCATGTTGATAGTTTCTCCGAGATAAAACCAATTTAACAAAATATACATGCAAACATAGTCAAGAGCAGCCATCACCAGCCACTCTTGGGCTCAAATGCGAGGATGGATCAACACAAATCTGTCTCCATTGCTAGCAGATTGACCTGAATATTTGTACGAATAGGAGGGAACCGCTATTTATTGAGTTTGTACTATCAGTGTGCCAAGAACTGCTGAGCTAGACATTTTTCATTTGATATTTCAATCCAATTTCCCAATTCTCAGAGCTAAGTATTATTTAAAAATTCATTTTATATCCCCCAAAACTGAGGCTCAGAGAGGGAAAGTTACTTACTCAAGATTACACAGTCACTAGAGAGCTGGGTAAGCTTCAGACTCCTGGACTCCAAAGCTCTCTGCAGTATACTGCACTCCAGTTGTCCTTTTAGCATCACTATTTACAATTCTCCAAGGGTTCGTTATTCTTTCTGAAGATTAATTCTATAAGATTTTCTTTCCTCTGCATAGCCCTGTATTTGCCACAGAATTGTTTGCTAAAGCCTTTCACACAGTCAGCAAGCAGGAGGGGGAGAAAGTGCAAGGCAGTTACTATAAAAGTCTAGTTATTGATCACTCCTGGGGAATGAATATTTCAGAATAACCAAGTTTTCTTTATTTATTTATAAAGCACACCCATACTTATTCTTTCAAAATTAAAAATAAGGTTCTATTTGACTATGTTTTCTAAGATGAATTTTATTTCCTACATTTTTAAACATAACCACTTTACATATGTGTTTGTTCGTTTTTGGTAAATTGCCTTCACCCCAGGATGGTAACTCCATAATGGCTGTGACATTGATGGCAAAGTTAATTATGTTTCCCCTCCATCTACAACAATGCAAATGACACACTAACATGCTCAGTAACTGTTGAATTAATCCGTGCCTATTATGGTCATTATTTATTATCCTGGAGCTTAATATAATATGCCTTTAAGGATATTGGAAAGTGTAAGATTATTTGTTCCTTAAAGATCTATGTTCATTGTTCTCTTATCTGTTTTCTACAGTTTTCAGGCTTCTTCTTCACTGTCAGCTCTTACAACTCCACTGTCACTTATTGTGTTTTCAGCACATGTCTGCCACTAGGAAGCACCTGCTGCATCTAACATGAAAGCTATAGTGAATTAGGGAACTATATGCCCTTTGTTACTCAAATTTCATAAAGGTTCGAAGCCTCTTCTAGGAGTGAGCAAATATGTTTAAGTGGGAATTTGTGGCACTTTCCAAAGGAAAGAAGCTTTGAGTACTCAAGGATACCTTTCTTAGCTAGATTTTTCATCTAGATCTGTTTTAGAAAGTTGACAAATAAGTAATCATAGAAGACACATTTGGTACCCTGACTGCATCCCCTCTGCCCTTGCCTTTTCACTGCATGTTGACCCAACTTGCAACTGCAGTACATACTTCCTGTCTGTTTGAGGCTTTCTCTGACCATCAGAGCCTCCTCTGCCTATAAGGTCTACAGGCCAGATGTGCTGGGGAATTATCACTCTTAAGGAGGGAGAGGATCCTAACTGATGGAATTGATGCATAAGTACCCCAGTTCCCTTCCCACCCCCAAGCGGGATAACTCTGAGGTGTACATTCCCCACTAATTCCCAGACTTTTGTATTATGATTATACCCTAGTCATTCATAATGCTAACATGCTCGATAACTCACTGATATTGGCTTCCTACTTTTTGCTGTCTGGCTACCGTATTCCCCTACTGTGTTTCATGAGGTTTCCTTCCAACAGGTCAATGACCTGCATTTAGATCTTTGTCTCAAGGTCTACTTCCTGGAGATATTTAAAGTAAGTCACTTAGTTATAGATGAATGAAGTGTTACAGTATTTATTGCAAGAGAATCTCTTTGCGTTTTTTTTTTCTCCATTGTATATTCTTGATGCTTTTATATAAATTAATTGTCCATATATGTATGGGTTTATTTCTGGACTCTCAATTCTATTCTGTGGAGTGGTGTGTTTGTTTTTAAGCCAATACCTTACTGTTTTGGTTACTACAGTTTGAAATCAAGGAGTGTGATACCTCCAGCTTTGTTTTTTTTCTCAAGATTGCTTTGACTATTTGGGATCTTTTGTGGATCCATACACATTTTAGGGTTATTTGTTTTAGTTCTGTGAAAAATGCCATTGGAATTTTGACAGGGATTGCACTGAATCTGTAGATTGCTTTGGGTAAAATGGACGTTTTAACAATTTAATTCTTCCAAACCATGAGCTGGGAATATATTTCCATTATTGTGTCTTGCTCAATTTATTTCATCAGGGTCTAATAGGTTTTAGTGTGCAGGTCTTTCACCTCATTGGTTAAATTTATTTTGGGGTATTTTATTCTTTGTGATATAAATAATACTGTTTTTCTTTAAATCTCTCCCTGATAATTTGTTATAGGTGTATAAAAATGCCATGGGTTTCTGTATAATGATTTTGTATCCTGCAACTTTACTGACTTTATTAATTCTAACAGATTTTTGGTGGAGTCTTTGGGGTTTTATATCTATATCTATCTATATGTAGATAGATATAGATATATTTATATTGTATCATGCCATCTGCAAATAGGGACAGTTTTACTTTTTCCTATCTGGATGTGTTTTATCTCTTTTTCTTGACTAAATACTGTGATACTGTGGCTAGGACTTCCAATACTATGTTGAATAAAAGTGGTAATAATGGGCACTTGTCTTTTTTCCTCACTTTAGAGGAAAAGATTTCAGCTTTTCATCATTGAGTATGATGTTAGCTGTGGGTTTGTTATATATGGCCTTTATTATGTTGAATTATGTTCCCTCTATACACACTTTGTTAAGTTTCTATCACAAGTGAATGTTGAATTTTGTCAAATGCTTTTTCTGTATCTATTGAGATGACTGCAAGATTTTTATCTTTCATTTTGTTGATATGGTGTATCACATTGATTTGTGGACGTTGAACCACTTTTGCATTCCTGGAATAAATCCCTGTTGCTAATGATGTATGATCCTTTTATACATTGTTGAACTTGGTTTGCTAATATTTTTTGATGATTTTTACATCTCTGGTCATCAAGGATATTGGCCTGAAATTTTATTTTTTTGTTGTGTTCTTCTCTGTTTTTGGTATAAGGTTAATGCTGGTCTCCTAAAATAACTTTAAAAGTGTTCCCTCCTCTTCGATTTTTTGGAAAAGTTTGAGGAGAATAGGAATTAAATCTTCTTTGAATGTTTGATAAAATTCACCAGTGAAACTTTCTAGTCCTGGACTTTTGTTTGTTGGGAGGTTTTTTGTTGTTTGTTTTAACTGATTTAATCTCCTTACTAGTAATTAGTCTCTTCATATTTTCTATTTCTTCATGATTCAGTCTTAGAAGATTGTATGTTTCTAGGAATTTATCCATTTCTTCTAGGCTGTCCAATTTGTTGGTGAAATATAACGCTAAAGAAAGCCATCAAACCACAAGGATAAAGAGAAAGAGAAGAAAGGAACCCAGAGAAACTACAAAACAGCCAGAAAACAATGAACAAAATGGCAATAAGTACATACCTATTAATAATTAATTTGCATGTAAACATATTAAATCCTGCAGTTAAAAAAATGATTGGCTGAATGGATAAAAAAACAAGACACATCTATAACTGCCTAGAAGAGACTCACTTCAGATCTAAAAGACACACAGACTGAAAGTGAAAGGTTGGAAAAAGATAGCCCATGCAAATAGAAACAAAAAGAAAGCTGGTGTAGCTATATATCAGAAAAAATGGACCTTAAAACAAAGACTGTAAGAAAAGAAAAAGAAGGGCATTACATAATGATAAGGGGGTCAATCCAGCAAGAAGATATAACATTTATAATTATATATACACCCAACATAGGGGCAAACAAAATATAGAAAGCAAAAATTAACAGACTCTCTAAATGGAGAAATTGATGCAATACAATTATAATAGGAAATTTTAGCACCCCATTAACATCAATAGATACGTCATCCAGACAGAAAATCAATAAAGAAACATCAGTCTTAACTGACTCATTATACCAGAAAAACTTAGTAGATATATAGAGAACATTCCATCCAAAAGCAGCAGAGTACACATTCTTCTCAAGTACACATGGAACATCCTCCAGATAGATCACATGTTAGGCCACAAAACAAATCTCAGTAAATTCAAGATAATTAAAATCTTATCAAGCACCTTTTCTTACCATGATGACATGAAACTAGAAATCAATTACAAGATAAACTGGAAAAACCACAAAAATATGGAGATTAAACTGCATGCTACCGAACAAACAATGGATCATTAAAGATATTAAAGGAGAGATAAAAAAAAACCTAGAGCCAAATGAAAACATAAATACAACATACCAAAGTACGTGGGATGAAGCAAAAGTGGTTATAAAAGAGAAGTTCATAGCAATATAAGCCTAGCATAAGAAGTAAGAAAAATCTTAAACAATCTAACTTTACACCTAAAGAATCTAGAAAAAGAACAAAGCTCAAATTTAGTAGAAGAAAGGAAATAATAAAGGTCAGAGCAGAAATAAATGATATAGAGACTAAAAGACAATAGAAAAGACTGATGAAACTAAGAGCTGGTTCTTTGAAAACAAACAAACAAACAAACAAACAAAATTGACAAACCTTCAGCTAGACTCACCAAGAAAAAAAAAGAGAAAGGGCACAAATAAGTCAGAAATGAAAGAGAAGATGTTACAACTGATACCATAGAAATACAATGAATTTTATACTTTAAATGAGTGAATTGTATGGTGTGTGAATTATAGCTCAATTAAGCTGTTAAAATGCTCATTGAATGTTTAAATACAAATAATAATAAAAATGTATTATATAGTTTTTAACTTTTATATAAGTAAAATATATGACAACAAAAGCATGGAGATCTCAGATTTTATGGGAATTGGATTTGATAGCTGCAAACCATTAAAGATTTTTCTCTGCATCTGACTCTGTCAGATGATGTCCTGATTTCTATTTCTGTCTCTGTGTATCTCTCTCTCTCTCTGAGACCACGTTTTCTCTCATTTCTGCTTCTGTCTGTTCATGTGTCCCATTATTCTCTCTGCAGATAAGCTCTATTTGCTTTAACCCATCTGCTTTACTCCTTCTACTTCACTCTTTGCCCAAACCTTAGTTTTCTGTGAGGCATAAACTCTAGCTCTAACACTATCTAAACTTTTAGGTCAGACACTTATACCAATATAAAATATTAGGGAAGCAATACTTTCTATGTAAAAAATGCTCTTATGCTGTTTTCCTACTGATAGCAGAATATTTTTCTTCCCTTTTAATAGCGGAGATGTGTGTGCTCTGAGTAACCCACACTTTCTGGCCTAGAACTCTCTGTAACTGTGTACTGTCTGAAGAAGAAAGCAAAACTAAGTGCTCCACAAAGGAATTTCATTCATAACACTGATTTTACCAGCAAAGGAACTAATGAGACTTAAGGATTAATAATTGCTACAAGTAAGAGAATTTCAGACAAATTATTTCAAGGTTGGTTTTAGAAAACTCCAGCAGCTTCACCAAGTGTTTTACTTTAAGTCCATTCATGCTAATGACCAAGGCTTTTCCTGGTTAAAAGTCATTTCCAAGCAGCCTGAGCAGAGCCATTCATTGTGATTAACGATGATTTTTTTTCCTTGTTGGTGTCAGCCTTGCAAAAGGGACTCCTTTTTGATGGAGGGCTGATCAGTGGATAACAGACAATTATAGGGTAGCCATATTACTCCCCCAGTGTCTCTGCCCCTAACCCTCCCATCTCATGGCAGCCATGTGGATGTTCTGAGCAGCTTAATACTCTCATTATCTAGTTCTGCCTTCTCACTCTGTTGAGAAATGGAGGAGGCCCATCTGTCACTTGTTCTTGCCATCATCTTGTTCCACCAGGAACCGTCTGTACTTCTCTCTTAACTATGTAATCAAGAACATGTGGTGTTTTGACTGTGATGAGTAGTCAGGGAAGGAAATTGGGTTAGATGTACATGGGTTACAAAGATGAAAGCAGACTTGTCACTTCAAAAGAAATACCTGACTTCTTTGCTTAGAGTAAAGGAGTAAAAAATACATGAGCTTTGGAGATCTCAGGCAAAACTTAAATCAAATAACTCTTCACTTATTTGCTGTGTGACTTTGAGGAGATTACATAATCTCCTGGAGACTCCGTTTTCTTATTTTTGAACTGTGGACAATAATACCAACCCAGAAGCATTGTTGGGAGAATTATCTATTACCATTGTTGAATCAGGGCTAAACTGTGGCTATAGAAGGTAAAAACTGGTGATGGGAGATCAAGGACTAGGGTTAAAATTTTGGTCCTGTTGTTCAGAATTGCTCACTTGCTTAGATTTTAGTACTTGGCTTTGAGTTTCTCAAAAGAGCACTTTCTATTCATGTTGATTTGCCCAGTCATGGTGACTTTTTGCTTTTCTGACATAAGCTCATCAATTTTTCTGTGGTATATTACAAACTCCATTCTCATTTACAAAATATTTATACCAAGGGAGTGAGAGGTCTACTTATTTGTCTTTAGCACAATTAAAGTGAAGTTTGGTTCTCAAAATTTTTTAATAAATATTTCCTTGTGTGCATTTCTAATGTATAAAATAAGATTTGCTTGTACTAGAGTTTAAAATAATTTCAGAAGAATTATATATTATTCTAATTTTATTTTATGAATTATACCTTACGATTAGTACTTTTCAGAGCACGTCACGTATGTCATTTCATTTGATTCTCATGATAGCAGACTTATTACTTCCACCTTTCAAATGAGAGAGGTTATGGCTCAAGGAGCAGCAGAAATAAAATTGGGACTTGGGTCTATTGATTCTTTACACAATATTCCATCCATTTTATATATTGTCTCCCATCAGTGTTAATTTTTTTAATGTGATAGTAATAATATTGTTAATTATAATAGGGAGATGTCTTTCTGCTGATTTATGCCCCGCATATTTCTGATTCTTACAGAAAAAAACCCCCGCCTTTACTCCTAAGCATATGTAAGAGTTACGATTTTCATATCATGATCTTAAGAAAAGAACTGTTCTTCATTTTCCTCCTAAATTGTCTCTCCTACTCCATGAAGTATTTTTCAGTACTAGGATTTCATAACTCTAGGTAATGTTACAAGAATGACATTCGACCATGACTTTTCTGATTGGCTACAAACATAATCCAGTATCCTAATTTTACTGTATTGTCAGAGGAGTTAATTGGATTGGTAGAGCCACCAGCGAAATACATTGGTTTCAGGAAATAGTGAATCTAATTTCCTCCATAAATATTCCTGCACAGGAACAGTGCAGGCAGAGGATCCAGGAGAAAGGGTGCTTGTGTAATTTCAAAAGTCAATTTGGCTCCAGTGTTTTACTCATGACAGAGATAGAAAGAAATGTAATTAATTTGTTTTAACATATATTATTGTTTTTAAATTGGGCCAGACCAACAAAGAAATGATAAATTTTACAGTGCCGTCCAGTTTCCCCAAAAGCAGAGGAGATGGATGCCTCCATCCCACTTCCCAGCACTTCATATACCAAGTCCCTAAGAACTTTAAGAATTAACACAGAGAGGGGATTTTTATTTTTATTTTTGGTAATCAATATATCTCTTTTAAAAAATCTTCTTATTTATTCAGACTTTAGTGATTTACACTGCTTACCTGAGTTATTAGGAGGAACTTGATTCTAGCCTCACCCCCTACACCCACCTGCCTGTCCTCAGGCAAGTCACAAGATACCTTTCAGCCTCATTATTTTGCCTATGAAAGTGGCTTTAGTTACCTCTTGAGGACAAGTAATTATTAAATGAGAATGTCAACTTAAACTTTAACCTATTGCGTATATTTAAGGAAAAAATTATAAAACTCAACAAACAATAATGTAGATAGGTATAAAAGGAAGAATTTAACATTTCAAAGAACAAGCTATTTTCATTTATGCAGGGATCGTTGTTTACATCCTAATAATAAATAGAATAATGCCAAATTTCATGATTAGTTTTTTAAGGAATGTTTGTTGTGTGGAGCATTTACACTTTGTTAACCAGATTCAAGTTATTTCACCTTTTAAGTATTCCTCATAATTCTGAGTTTTTAAAATTCAATTGATTGTTACTGTAGTCAAAATTAGTGAGCTGGTGTGTTAGTTATTTTCAATGCCTGATTTGACAAGCTTTAGCATTAAAAATCTATGTTGAAAAACAAACTTAACTTTTGGAAAACAAAGAATACCCCTTTGAACTTCCTCTTCTGAGATGAGCCCTAAATAGATAATAGAAGAAATAGGGTAATGGTCTCCTTACTCCATGATCATTATTACTATAATGCTTCAGGGTGGACAAAACACTGTCTAATATATGATAAATGGCGTGAGTTTTATCTCTCAGCATGGGGTGTTTCTTAAGGTATTACTCAGACTAGGAACCAATTTATGTCTCAGCAAAGAGTCAGTTACCCTGAAAGTCAACTATTCTGCTTGTTGTTGGATTATTCAGTGTGCTTCATATAAGCAGTACTAAACCTCTTCTACCCCAGATCTGTTCCCAAACATAATCGTACTAGGGGTTTAACAAGGTTTGTGGTACAAACTGATGATGAAACAACAAAGATAGTTTTAACTATGCTTTAACAATTCTTATGAATATTTCTTATAAATATACAATAATAATTCTTATAAATAATTTTATATCAAAAACAATGTACAGTAAACACATTGTATCATCAACAAATGCAATGTATACATTCTTCTGCTTCTGCTTCTGCTTCTTCTTCTTCTGGAAGTTGGGGGAAAGGATTGACAGCTATGGATGGTACTTGGTAAAAGCTTCAAGGAGGGAGAAAGAAATGCATTGAGTGTTGTGGGGTATGTGGAATTTGAACAGTAACAAAATGTTGGAGAAGGGGTACTCAAATGGAGTTGAGAATGGGACCACAGGACTAAGTTATTAACAATTTAACCTGATTATATATACCATGTTATTCTTTTTTCTTATTCTATTTTTATAGGAAGTTGTACTCAATTACATGGCTGATGCAGGGCCTTCCCTCATACATGTAACTTTAATAGGTACTTAGTTATTTTATCTGACCAGTAGTCCTCCATTTTCTGCAAAAAGCAGTGAAATTCTTCCTAAATGTTACCCTCCAATACCATTTGGTTTACAAAGATATACTTCTAAATAGATAGTGCTTATTATACAACACACCCTCTTGGCAAAGTTTCCTTTTAAGGATGGGGTAACTGACTCAAGCTGTGCCAATGAGTCTCTTCTCCATGTTTTTGAGACTTAGAACCATGAAGAGCATTAGACCATAAAATGAAATAGTCTACAACTATTTTTTAATTGAAGTATAGTTGACTTACAATATTATAATAGTTTCAGGTATACAACATAGTGATGCAATATTTTTATAGATTAAAACTCTTTCTTTACCAATAAAAGAAACAAACAAAACCCCACTAAAGTATAGGACATTTGCTAAACTGAAGGAAGCACATTGTTAGACTTGGAATCTTATAAAACACTTCAGTACCCTGAAATGAATAAAAGGAAAATAAAATCCATAAAGAACTATTGCAGAAAGTCTGGAAGCAAAATTTTACACAAATCAACTGAATAAAATCCTCCTAACCTCAGGGCAACCACTCTAAAAGTAACTAACAATTATAGTAAAATAAAATGACAAGGGATATAATATATCTATTTAATAAAAAAGAAGAAACAGTAATAAAGGGACTAGAAGGACAAAAAAAAGGCATAAAACATGAATAAAACAAATAGCAAAAATAACAGATGGAAATTCTACACTTAAAATAAATGAATTAAACAAATAAAAAGATAGAAATTAGAAAAATATAAAAGTATGATCCAACTAAATATATATAACACACACACTGAGATTTAGAGACACAGATAGATTACAATTAAATAGATGGAAAAAGTTGTGTCGTGCAAACAATTAAAAGGAAGAGATACGGAGTGGCTATACTAATACAGTCAAAATAGACTTCAAGACAAATGTCGTTATGAATGACAAAAATAAAATTTTAGAATGATTAATCCATCAGGAACATGAAACAATTATAATCAGTTATGCAGCTAACAATAGAGCCCCAAAGTACATGAAAAAAAATCCCAAACTGTCAGAATGGAAAATAGCAATAATAGTTGGAGACTTCAGTATTCAACCTTTTTAAAATTAAAGTGAAATTCATATAAGATAAAATTAACCATTTAAAGTGTACAATTCAGAGGGATTCAGCACATTCACAATGTTGTACAACACCATTTATATTAAGTTCCAAAATATTTTTATCACCCCAAAGGACAGCCCAATACTCATTAACAGTTACCCTCTATTCCACTATCTTCTTATTCTTAGCTCATGGCAATCACAAACCTGCTTTCTGTTTCTATGCATTTGTTTATTTTGGATATTTAATATAAATGGAAATATAGACTATCTGACAGTTGGGTCAGCTTCTTTCATATATCATTACGTTTTTGAGGTTCATACATACTGTAGCATGTATCAGTGCTTCATTACTTTTTATGGATGAGTAGTATTCTATTCAATATATACACTAAAAATTTTTTAATGCATTCATCTGTTAAAGAACATTTGGGTTGTTTTCAACTTTGGCTTTTGTTAATGGTACTGCCATAATGTAGATGGACATGTATATAGTTTGGTACCCATTCCAGTTATTTGGGGTATATACTTAGGAGTGGTTATATAATAATTCTATGTTTAAGTTCTTGAGGATCCACCAAAATGTTTTCCACAGCAGCTGAACCATTTTACACTCCCACCAGCAATGGACAGGTATTCCAATTTCTCCACATCCTTGCCAATATTTTTTCTTTTTTTTCTTTAAAAAATAATTGTAGTCACCCTCATGGGTGGAGAGTGGTACCTCATTGTGCTTTTTATTTGCATTTCCCTAATAATAATGTTGAGCATCTATGTTCCTGTTTGCCATTTGTTTATTCTTTGGAAAAATGTCTATTCAAGTTCTTTTCTTCTTAAATTGAGTTTTGTCTTTTTGTTGTTGAGCTATAATTTTTCTTTATATATTTTGGATACTAATCTCTGATAAGATATATGATTTGTAAATATTTCTTCCCATTCTGTAGGGTATCTTTTCATTTTTTGATAATGTCCGCAGATGCAAAATTAAAAAAAAATTTGATGAAGTCTGATTTAATCTATCTTTTCTTCCGTTGCTTGTATTTTGGTGTTATATCTAAGAATCCACTGGCAAACATGAACTCAGGAAGATTTATCCCTATGTTTTTCTTTTAGAATGTCATGGTTTTAAACTCATATTTAGGACATTGATCCACTTTGAGCTAATTTTTTTTTATATATAGTGTGAGGCTGTATCATTCTTTTGCATGTAGATATCTGGTTATACCTCCAACATTTGTTGAAGAGAATATTCCTTTCCCACTGAATGGCTTTGACACCCTTGTCAAAGCCAACTAGCCATAAGTAAATGCATTTATTTTTGGACTCTTAATTCTATTCCATTGCTCTATATGCCAATCCTTATCCTAGTTATACAGGCTTTTGATTACTACCAGCTTTGTAGTAAGTTTTGAAATCAGCAGTGAGTCCTCCAAACTTTATTCTTTTTTTTTGATATTGTTTTGGCTATTTAGAGTTCCTCACAATTCCAAATTAATTTGATGATTTCATAGTTTTTCTACTTTGGATAAAAAGTCCATTGGTATTCCATATAAATTTGAGGATTTCAGTTCTTTTAAAATTTTGCAGAAAAGGCTTTTGGGTTATTGTTAGGGATTGCATTGAATTTGTAGATTGCTTTGGATAGTAGTACCATGTTAACAATGTTCAGTTTTCCAGTCCACAAATGTGAGAAGTCTTTCCATTTATTCAGGTCTTTTAAAATGTCTTCCAGCATTATTTTGTAGTTTTGAATGTACACATCTTTCACTTGATTACATTTATTCCCAGTTATTTAATTTTTTGGCTGCTATTATAAATTGAATTTTCTTAATTTCCTTTTGGATTGTTATTGATGGTATATGGAAGCACAGATGATTTCTATCTGTTGATCCTTGTACTCAGGAACTTTACTGAATGTATTTATTAACTCTAGTAGGGCTTCTTTTGTGATTCTGTAGGATTTTCTATATATAGGGTCATGCCATCAAAAAATAGAGACAGTTTTATTTATTCCTTTCCAATTCGAATGACCTTTATTACTTTTTCTTGCCTATTTACTCTGTTTAAAACGTCCAGTACAATACTGAATAGCACTGGTAAGAGCAGGTATTCTGATCTTGTTCCTTTTTCAAGGGGAAACACTTTGAGACATTCATCATTGAATATATTACCTATAGTTTTTTTTTCATAAATGTACTTTAGTCTCTGAAGCTCTGTTCTATTACCTGATAACTAGGGTCTAGTTCACACACTGGGGCTTTGGGAAGTTTTGTGAGTGACTGTCAGAAGTAGTTTAATGAATTAGCTGGGTGTTATTTGGACACTCTGAAAATAGTGCTGCTGTATGACTGTCCCTGGGCTGTGATACACCTGTAAGCTGGGGCACTGTTTGCATCCACCACATACTCAGGGGATGCAGGCCGTGAGAGCAGTGACTCTGCTCATGCCTTATGGGCTGTACAACATCATGAAGGGAAGGGTTGGGAGCTTGAAGATGAACAGAAGAGAGCTCCAGTATGTATTTGAAGTTTATATTCATCTATTACAATAACAAGCCTGGTTTGATAATCTCTCCTGTGCACTACATGAAGATGAACTATTTTTATAAGGAGCTTACTGCAAACATTCATCTCCTTTGTCCTTTGTATTGTCATTTTCCATGGATTTCATTTTAGGTGTAGTCTCAGGATACAAGGCACAATTTGAGTTACAAATGATGAATTTTATGCTGAGGCTATGACCATCTGCAATCCATAGAAACACACCAAAGAAATGCAGTAGATGTTTCTTTCAGTGATTTACTTCTCCTGACCTTCCAAAATATTTAACTAATTATAATGGGTGACAAATCCAATTATGCTCTAGTAGATAAATCACGTCATTTTATATCACTTCAAGTAGCCCGATTACTTATCCATACCAATTGGAAAAGTAAGTTCCATGATTAAAAATCAAATTTTCAAGCTCTCACCAAAGAAGATTTTCTCTAATAAAGGCTTTTACCACTGAGAAGGCTATCTCCTTCTTGATATCTTGATATTTCTTGACATCTCATGATGTCATTATCATCATCAACATCTTCACCATCATTATAATATTCATGGAAAAAAATTAGGGTTTACCATATATGATAAAGCACTTTATATACATTTTTCATTGTTTTTAAAATTTATGCAAAGATTGTATAAAGTGAGAGGCACTCTTATTATTCCCATTTTACAGATGAGACTTAAAGAATTTGAGTAACTTTCCCAATTAGCTAGTAATGCCAGAGTAATAATGCCTATATTCTGGAGGGAAAATCTGTTGCTATAACCATTCTGTACTCTTACCTCTCATCCAAAAGCATCTTTCATGCAAGTTTCTCAGCGCCTACCACAGTCATAAATTAATTTCTTACTCAGTCCTTGAGAGACAGTAACATCACCCAAAATAGAACTAACCAATCAATGACAGAAGAGATTTTATTGATCAAGAGTAACAAATCGATATCAAAGTTGGGAAGGAAATCTGGTGTACTCATGGCCAGTAACCTCTGCCATGATAATCAGAATTTATTACTACCTTTCAATGGCTAAATACTTTTTAATAGATTTTTCTTTAGCAACAGGGTTTTACAACATGTAAAAAATATTTATTTCATACCTGTCATGTTCTGGGTACTTTTTATATCTTATAATTTTTTCTTACAGCAATCCTGAAAGGTAGCTAATATTATCATCGTTTTAGATGTATAACAAACTCACAACTTTCCCAAGGTCACCCTTATGGTAGAGTTAGGTTTCCTACCACATCATTTGATACCAAAGAGCATGTGCTTAATCTATAAACCACATGGCCTTTCTGATGCAGTTGATATTTGTTCATCAAAACCTTGATGTAAAGATCAAGAAGGAGAGAGGAAGTGACACTGAAAAGAAAAGTAATGGAAAAGTATCCGTAGTAAGTTTGGAGTCAGATGTGGGGGAAAAACAAATGGAGGAGGAGGATGAGGGTGGGGACAAGACTTGTAAATTCTATAAGTTTTCCTGTTTTTTTTCTAATTCTGGATTTGGGCATGACTCCAGAACAGGAAAATAACTACATGATGCAGTGCTGCTTGATTTAGACACTTCTCTGTTGATTCTTGCTCTACCCATTAAGTGCTTAAGTTAGAATTAATATATGTTAGAGTGGAAGACACATGGGAGCATATGTATATGTATAGCTGATTCACTTTGTTATAAAGCAGAAACTAACACACCAATTGTAAAGCAATTATACCCCAATAAAGATGTTAAAAAAAAAATAAAAATAAAAACCTTTGCCTAAAAAAAAAAAAAAAAAAAAAAAGAATTAATATATGTTGGAGTTGGTGTCACCCAGCACAGCCAAATTCATGAGCTGAATAACTGAGTGAGGAATATCAAAGAGAAATTCTATTTAAATAAGGATGTGAATAAACAAGTAGAAAAGATAAAATGCTTGTTTCTGGGAGCTGAATTTGGGGAAGTGGAGGGGTTGGTGCAAGACACAGTGAAGTATCTTGTTTTATTGATAAAATTATTAGTAAATGTTGTTGCTTTTAACTGTGGTTTTTACTATATATATTACATACTATTATGAAATGTAAAATAATAATAGTCTCACAAGCAGTTAAACATAGATAAGGAGCATAGTCAAAGGAAAAGAATTGATATTTATTCCTGCCTTTTTGAGAAGAAACTAGAAGAATGACCTAAAGATGATGTATTATGACATTTCATGAGTAATGTCCCAACAAGTGCTGGCCACACTGAGGTTCACCATCAGGAAGGGGTTAGTTCTTGGCACATAGGAGATACTTTATACATGACTATTGAAATGATATTAATTAACTCTCTGTTGATCTGGTGAGTTCCCTCAGCCACCAAACGTCTTTCATGCACACTTGCCCCACTTGAGGAAGATGGAGTACTCTCAGAATCAGAAGTTGTTTCACATGGTCGGGACTAAAACTTAGATAAGAGAGGAAATATGCCATAAGTAAAATGTCTCAAAACAATAGAGATGGTTCGTCTATATGCTTGTGGTTTTTTTGCCTATTTTTATCATGTAAACATGGGGCTGAGGTGTTTGTCCTGTAATATTTGGAGCCAGTCGGAGTCCCATTAATTTCTCGAGAAGAAAATAGTGACGGGTGTTTCAGATGCTGATGTATAGACACCAAGTTAAAGTAGTTTAAAACCAAGCTTGCTTTGTTTTCTCATTCAGAATACAGTTTTCTGTCTAAAACAAAGTAAATGCCGGGAAAGAAAGCAAAACCAAATCAAACCAGCGAACAAAAAAACAGTACCAAGCAGATGGCTACTTTGGGGATAAATAAAAGTAAAAGTTGTTAGGAAGCTGTGGAATTCTATTTCAGGGCAGTGGGGAGCAGGTGTGGTATTTGCAAGAAGTGGATGATTCTTTTGTGATGTTCATACGGTGAAAGAAACACTACCTGAGAACATCTGTGTGTTATTCTGACAAGTAACTGCCATGATACAGGTACACACATTCCTTCAATTCAATTCCTAAATCCTCTGATTCAGAGCATGATATTGCTATTCAGACAACAAGTGCCAAAGATATTGCTGAGAAGCCAGAGAGAAACAACGAAGTCTACATCCTGGAAATGGAGACAAACTTAGTGAGGAAATAACTGTATGCACCCATGACTAGGAAGTGAAGAGCACCATCACCTGAATGGGTTTCTGGAGAGTCACACTTTGATCATGTGCCTTAGGATGGCCACCATTTATTTCTTGAAATAAGGTGGGGGAGGGAATTGCAGAGTCCACAACTTTTAATTGAATGTATCTGCTCCAGGAACTTTATTTTCTTAATGAACCTCTTAACTGGATATTCTGATAACCTTCCTATAAATGTGGAGTTAGGGGGCTCAACCAAATTAAATAATGGATACACAGCTAATATATGACAGAGCAAGAATTCAGACATACTTTTTTTTTTTTTTTACTATAGCTTTTATATTATTCCTTGCACAAAGCTAGGAATAGAGGGAGAAAAGGTGGGCATCAATCTATATTTGCTTAAATCTGTGTTTACATTCAGCCCTTCATGTCTCACCAAAGACCTCACTCTGTCTCTGTCTTTATCTTTACCATCTTATCCCAGTTTGGAAACCTGTTCACTTACCCACTCTCCTCCCAATGGGGAGATTGTCCTAGGTCAAATGAAGAGACCATATTGGACCATTTAAAATGATTACTACAATCAACTTTGTCTTTAAAACAATCTGTTCTTGGAGAAGCACTTTTCAATTGAAAAATAGTTTTAAATATTTTATGCTACCCAGAAATATAGCGGCTGTATTAAGAATGATTGAGCAAAATAAGGGCATCCAAGAAGAGCCTGTGCCTTCTGAGAGCAGGAGTTGTACCATTTGGAAGCAGAAAGGAGGTGCCTTTGACTTTGGAATTAAGTTTTAAAGGGGTACGTGAGGTAAAGTTACATTGCTTCCAGAATCCCTTAAGAAGGTGCCACATTGGAGACACAATGCCATCTTTCAATGAGTTTAAGTTCCCTTCTGGATGTGTGTCCTGTGGAACCTTCTGTGATTGGGCATCAGATGAAGTAGCTGGCTCATCTATAAGCCATGCCATATGAAAAAGTTTTGTATTTTAGACACTGAAGGATGCCAAGCAGCTTACAAGACCCCACTGTGAGAGATACTGAGCCTGATGAAAGGAAGGTGAGTCAGGTTTCCCATATTTAGCTCCTCTAGGGAGCATACTTCATGCCCAGAATGGCAGAAGGCTGTGTCTCTTACTGATTGTCTAGTTATGCTATTCTCTCTCTGTCTCTCTCTCATAAAACTTTCCTCCTTCCTTAAGCAGGTATCGTTGCAAATTTCCGTAGAATGCAGAGCTACTGCCGCATTCATAATGGTTGAGAGTCTTACTGCCTGTACTTGAATTCAGGCTCCACAACTTAGTTTTCACTTTACACAACTTAAGTGCTATAAGCCTCATTTCCTCACCCATAAAATAGGCTTAATAATAGTTCTAATACCGTTGCGTTGTTTAGGAGAGATAACAAATGTGAATCGCTCAGCACAGTGCCCACCACTTGGTAGGTTTCTCAACAGGAATTCCCGCTAGTGCTGTCTTCCTATGTGTATCCATTGATGAGTGCTGTGATGCCCACTGTGGCCACCTCTTCCTCTCTTAGGTCTCCTTAAACTGTGTTTCAGTGATTTCCCATTTCTGCCAAGGCCCAGAATCTAACATAGGTTTTCTAAAGAATAATTCTCTTTCATTTAGTTTGAGCCCTGCTGCTGCTGTAGCACTTTACTGATGTCTGCTTTGCTGTTTAGAGAATCAAATTTTACGTAAATATTCACTGATCTGTGCTGGATTTTATATTCTAGGTGGGCATTTTCCTCCCTGAACTGGCAAGATGTGGTAAAAACGAACCAATAACTTGGAAAAATGAATGAAGTTAGGGTGGCCAAGAGGATTTTCTCTTTCTAGGTGATCCTCTCTCACTCTTTTCATTTTTCTCTTTTACACAAATACTTGTAGTCTTTGTCCCTCTTGTCTGTTGCCTTTCTCAGATCATGTTAAACAGAGAGAGGGGTCCTTATGACAGGACACAAAACCTGAGAAACTTAGTTGAGTGGGTTGCAGCATTATGACACCATGCTATGTGCTAAGAATAAAATTAAATAAATAAAAATCAGGTAAATATTGTTATTTTGAAAATAAGATGTTGGAAGACAGATATTTGAAAAAATGAGTGTGTTAAAAATATGAGCAGCCAATGAAATTCAGATATAACAGAAAATTAGAGAGGATCACACACGTCAGTGGCTGGGAAACAGGTTGTATCTATTAAGGGATAGTGCCATCCATCTTAGTATATTGAACAGAACTTTAAATACTGAAAGATTCATGAAGGAAAATGAAAGCCGGAAGCCCAGTTACAGCATCAGGCTCTGGTTTGATGTATACTATTCTGACAGGGTAAAGGGAGAAGAGGAAGAGAGTAGGACCAAGGGAAAATCTCCATGTTCATTTATTTTTCTTTCTTTCTTTTCTGACCATATTTATATACTTTTGCACTGGGAATGCCATAAAATAAATATATACATTTCCAGAAGGAAAATTTTAATATATCTTTCTAGAATTTCTTTCTTCTAGGATATTTAGATACAATGTCCTGTGTGCAAAGCAATGTGGGTCTTGTTGGTGGTGAACTTGATGTAGGACGAAGTAGAGTGGTCTCCAGGGTGATGGCTGGTTTAACTCACAACACAGCCTCACTGCCTGATGTCTCTTTGTGCTTGCAAGTAAGCCTGAATCCAATTAGTCTGCAACATACTTAGACAGAATTAGCTCAACCATAAAGAAAGGAGATAAGAAATTTTACTGTCAGAAGATGTGCACACAATGATAGTGAGTTAAACCTGGTTAAGTTCAAGTGTGAGTGGTATTGGGGATTGAGAATCTTTGTTTACCAAGATCTCAGTGACCCTCTGACCTGCTGAATTTTGCCTACTGCTATGATTAAACTAAAGATATTTACTTTTCTTCAGAAAAGGGAGAGGGAGCCCAAAGGTTGCAGAGACTATATATAAGATAATTTATGCATATAAGATCAACTAACCAACAGTATTTTTGGATGTTTTGCTTCTGAAGATATATGAAAAAAGGCATTACTTCTTCATGTATTGGTTGTATAAGTTACCTGGAATGTTAAAAATGTTACTTGAACATTTAATGATATAGAAGAAATGCAAGATCTTCTCTACAAGATATACATTGTTTTGCATTCTAGGATTGGGAAATTTCATTTACTTGCAAAATTTTTGACTCGAGAACAGATTATTCCGTTCAATATTAAGCTGGGGCTCCAAGACACCATTGATAGAGATGTGGTTAAGATGTATACATAGGAAGAACACCCAGAAACTTTATGATTGAAGGGAGAGAGGAATATTCTGCAAATTAATGAATTACAAGTCTGTTTAGATTCTGTTGTGAAAGAAAATTCACTTTTTTATTATTAGAGTTAAACACAGAAGTATAGTCTAAATGGATTCCTGATGTCAAGTGGAACAAAATATGTAAAAGAAAAACAGAAGTATCAAAACACACATTTTAATTTACTCATGGACACTAATGGCTTTGACAAAGACTAGCCTTTCCACTGATAATAAATGATTGACCTCAGCCTACAGAATTGTGACTGATATATTTGATTATTCTTCTCTGCTCTAGACATTAGGTAATCATTGGTCTCTGACTGTGACACACATACTTCATGCATTTGTCACTGGTCTCTGGCATTTGAGGATGCTGCTGCTGAGAGTGGTTACCACCTACGTGTGCCGTTGCAGCTACAAATTCTGGTAGGTCTTCAACTGTTCTTGCTATATTATTGAGCAACTTTCAATCTTGGGTAAAAATTTCTGCTTTGGAGTTTGTTGCTGTAACCAACTGTGACACTTGCCTTCCTAGCTGGCCCAATTCACTGTCCTAAAATTCTTCACATTACAGAAGTTTGGTTATATTATACTTTATACCATTCTTCACCTATGCCTTGATATATATGCATCAGAACATATTTAAGGTGTTCTTTATTTCTGCTCTGCTGCCTACACCACAGTGGTTTGGTCTAGAGGCAATAAGAATTGCAATTACAGAGCACATATTACTGTACATTATAAAACTCATAAGTCCTCCTCTTGCACTGACTGGAGGGAAACTGAGAAACAAAGTCTGTTTCCCGCAAGTATTTAGCACTTCATGGTAGTTCTTTCTAGAATAAGGTGGAGTAGTAACCAGCCAATTAGGTAAGATTTGTGGTGTCATGAGCTGTCTTTTTGTCCTTCATTCTTTGTGGTCATTACAGATCTCTTTAATAATATTTCCTCTCCTATCCCAATAAACCAATTGAGGCAAATATGGGTAGACATAGCTGCTGTGACTTGTCTAGTTTGGAAATCTACTCTATTTTAAGTTTGCAATTTGATCATAATCCATTTTGGTGGTTGCTTACCTACTTAGTACTATTTCACTCTGCTGTGCTTTAGGGAAAATCATAAGATGGCTGATAGCAATTATTTGTAATTGGGAGTACAGAGATCTATTTCCTATTTCCCCTACTCTCCACTGCTTTAAATCCTGACAACTTTCTCTTATCATCGTCCTTGACCTTAGGAGCAGCTCATATTTATTTGCCTGTTAAAACTCTGTTCTAGCATTCCTTCTCAGTTTGCCCTCAGTAACTCAGCCAGGAAAAGATTTATAGTGGGAGGGAATCCTAAATGCTGCCAGGTGCTAAAGCAACTGAATTTTCTCATTGAGCTGTAATGCTGGCCATAGAAATGCATCAGATTTCAGAGCACATTCCTTTTTCTGACACTTTTGCCTGTGGCTAGTAGTGGCCACTGTTTACTCTAGAGAGACTTTATGAACAATTGTACAGGTCATTCTGGAGGAGGTACCTATGCTGGTCACTGTTTGGCTTGTCCATGGAGAATGGTCTATGGGGGAGCCCAGGATTATCAAAGATTGACCCATGGAGCTATGAAAAATGTCACCACAGTCTCATTATATTTTATTGGAAAATCTGAAATTCAGTGATGCAGAGAAAACTAGTTTTCAATTAGAGGAGATCAATGCATATATTGCTGCAGGAGAAGATGACAGTTTCCAAGAATAGTTTCTGAGTTGGTGAGACATGGCCTAATGTTGAGGGAAGGTGAGAATATGAGGGTAAGTTGAATGTTGATGGTTTAAGCAAATGGGTGGTGTGATGGAGGAATATATTTAGAGGAAGAAATCAAGAGTTCTGTTTTCGATATATTACGTTAGAACTGCCTGAGCAATATCCAAGCGGAAGTGTGAATTAGGTAGCTGAATATATGGATTTGGAACTAAAGGTAAAAGCCTGAGGCAGGGTATACAGTTATCATGAGATTAGATGATATTACCTATGGGGAGTGAGATAGAGGATCCCAGTCAGAGAGAAGAAGCAGAACCAGCAAGGAGCGAGGTGGGAGGAAACTACTAGAATTAAGTTAGTCTCTGTATTGATCCTCAAGACATTACAAGGAAATCCTATCATACTAAAGATGATATTATTGTAGAGTATTGAATATTTTGTGTTAACTCTTAAAAGTTAACTGAGGATTTTTTCCTGAAGTCTAGAATCATGAATAAGGGATCATGCTGTAATCAAATATCTTTGGCCTGCCCTACCACCAACAAATAGCTAACCTCAACGCATCTTAGGAATCCTGCAGAAGCTCGTATGTCCAAATTCTAGACTTCCAAAGAGAAATTAGAATAAGTTTAGTGATTTAGCAGCCATTTTATTAATTTCATTTAATTGATAAACTTATATCTCAATAGTTATTGTCAGAGAAAAATCAGATAGGATGTGATAAGTCTATGTAAAATATAAGTAAATTCTGAGTACAGCCACTTGGCCTAGATTGATGGATAGTTTTCTCTTTCTGAGATGAGCCACTATGAAAGATACATCTTCTGATCTTCTCGTTCAATCATTTATTATTCAATGTTTCTATCTGTTCATTATGTACTGGCTGGGGATAAAGCAATAAAGAAGCGGAGCAGGTCCTCTTCTCCTATCATTTATATCAAGTAGGAGTAGGGGTAAAGTGGATGATGCACAGACTATAACCAAGCTAAAATAGATGAATATATTAATTTCAGATTATGAAAAATGCTATGAAGTAAACGAAATAAGGTGATATGAAAGAGTGCTGTGGCCGCTACTCTACTTTGGGTAGACAGGAGGACCTGGCTGAGGAGCTGACAGGACATCTGTGCTTGTCTGCTAGATGATCCTGATCTGTCCTTCATCTCCAAACCCTACCTCAGGGCTGAGGGTTAGCAATGGGTGTCAGGGGAGAGCCTCAAGAATGGAGTAACATGGGGCTTCCCTGGTGGCGCAGTGGTTGAGAGTCCGCCTGCCGATGCAGGGGGCGTGGGTTCGTGCCCCAGTCCAGGAGGATCCCACATGCCACGGAGCAGCTGGGCCATGGCCCAGCCATGGCCGCTGGGCCTGCACTTCTGGAGCCTGTGCTCCGCAACGGGAGAGGCCACAACAGTGAGAGGCCCGCGTACCGCAAAAAAAAAAAAAAAAGAATGGAGTAACATGAGCTTATTCGGGAAGTGTTAATTTAAAAAGCTGAAATTTAAGTGTCTCTCTCTTAGAATGTATTACTATATCCTCATTTAAAAATGAGTATATCAAAGTAATCCATTAAAGAAACAAGGCAATGTTTGGAGGACCCAATGAATTAATGGACAGAGAGGCCCTTGGGAGACTGAACAGTGAAAGTCAGAGACTCAGGCCAAGAAGGTAAAGGAGATTAAAAAGCTCACAACCACTATCAAAATGTTTCCCATCCCTCTGGACATACTGGAGGTGGATTATATAGTGTGTAGTGCTTTGGTGGAAAGAAGACAAACAACAGTTAGTTGTGTTCTTTGACTCTCCTGAAGGCAGGAGTTAAAGAAGCCAGAGGGACCTGAGATGCAGCCAATGTGGAGAGGAAGGGGAGCAGACTGACCCGGAGTGTTTGCTGAGAGGGTTTTCCTGGCAAGTTCCAAGCTTTAGTGTTTCAGTGGGGTCTCAAAATGTTGGGTGGTACAGAATAAACTGCAGCCCTAGGTCTTAGAAAATAATCCAGGAAAAGGAATAAAGCGTAAATTGCCATTAGTTGGGTCAGTGGACTTTGTGGATTTAGCAATCTTCAAATACTTCACATAACCTCTGCAATCAAATCTCAGTATTCGACATTCATTTTACATTATTTTTAGTAAATGTAAACATCATCATATTATTTCTTTCACATATATTTATTTACCTGGATAGTGATGGAAAAGGGAAATAGACCAACCAGGTATATTCTGTATATCTAATTTAGTGAATTCATGATGATTAGATGAATGGAGTAGCTACACTGGCCTCTACCACCAGTCTGTGTGTTTCTTGATGCCAGAGACTTGTGCCATTTAGTTCTGTGCATAAATCAATCTCTAGCACAATGTTGATTGTTAGTATTTAAGGTAGCGAATAGAGAATTATTCGGATGGGAGGATTTACAACTATAAAAAAAGGGTAGCTGCAAGAAGGGATGACTACTTGAAGGCAGGGCTTGTGTTAGTATTTAATTTGCTATATCTCCGCAACACGGCACAGAGCAGATGCTCCAAAAAAAAGAATGAATGGATTAGGGATTTTTAACTTACAAAGCTGAGATAGTCTTCAAATGCCTAATGGATTCGTCTCTGGGATATAAATTAGACTTGTTATATGTATTGCTAGGGGCTTAATCCAGAGCAGTTAGTGAGATTTACATATGAGTGTTCAGTTAAAAGTAAAAGGATGTGCTAAAATGTAATTTCTGATTTAGTTCTCTCTCCATGAAATCAATAGTTTGCTGTGGTAGAGATTCTTGTCCACTGCTGTGCTCCTTATTCATAGCACAGTGCCAGCAGATAGTAGAAATTTAATAAATGTTTGAGTTAATGCATAAATGAATGATGATTAGAGCTTTTCACATGGAAGTAGTGAGCTGCCTGTTAGAGGTGTTGTAGTATTGCCTACATCACTATATATCATAAGCCTTCTACCAAAGATTCAAGAAAAAAGGCTGAACTAGGTGACACAAAATGATTGTTCTAATCATGGAAACTGTGTTAGGGTTCTCCAGGAAAACAGAACCAGTATGGTATATCTATTTATCTATCTATCTATCTATCTATCTATCTATCTATCTATCTATCTATCTAGATATATGTATATTGGCGCAGGATAGCTCTCTCTGTTTCCTGTTACCTGGATTTTAGAAGCTGCATGTTTCCCAGGCCACTGTTAGAAGCATCTCATTCACCCATAGGAGGGTAACACAATAAAACCGTGTTCCTAAATGTTGCCTAATAATAGATTTTCTGTAGGGAATTCAGGCCAGATGATAATCCCAAGAACTCAAGCTATCAGATGTAACTTCAATGTCTCTAGGAACCAGCTGTTGCTTTGATGTGTGTGTGTTTGTGTGTGTGTGTGTGTGTGTGTGTGTATGTATGTGTATGTGTGTGTGGGCATATGATGCTTCTCATAGACAGAGCAGCAGAGCCATGAGAGAAATCATGACAGTGTCTTTGGTACCTGCTGGAGCCTTCTTTCTGAGCAAAATCACATTAACTGGAATTTCTTTTTCTTCTGAAAATATTCTGATATTGGACTACAGTGCTAGAGCGCAGCTACATAAACATTGCTTATTTCCTTAGAAAAGCTGCTCTGCTCTTAAAATAGCCCCTTACCGAGGTTTTAAAATCAGCCTGGAATGATGTTGTGTCGTTTTGATGTTTACCTGTTCACTTCATCTTCTATTTCTAGAGTTGATGGGCAGAAATGCAGATTTACTGTTTTCATTTATCCTTAATTTAACATTTTTCTTGGCTATTGGGACAAATTGGAATAACAGTTTTCCATCTACATTGAGCACAGAATACTAAAATATCTTCAAAAATAAAGATACAGAAAGCATTGCACAGGTGAAATTTTGTGACTTGCCCAAAAGAACCTTCATGACTAAATTTCACAAAATCTCTCAGAAGGTAAAAGAGAAAGGGTAAAGAAATAATAATAGCTAATATGTATGCAGGACTTTATATCATTCAGTCTTCACCCTTTAGAAGACTTGTCAGAGTAGAATTAAGTTATGATTTGACAAGAGGAGAACTGAGGTACAGTGTGGCCCAGTGACTTTCACAAGGTCACATGGTAAATTAGTCCTCAGGCCTAGAGCAGTAGTTCTTATGCTCTTTTGGCTTATGGATATTTTCAGGCTTCCTGTGAAACCTGTGGATCTTTTCCCCAGACCATATGTGTGTGGAGTGCATGTGTGCGTGTGTGTGTAGGGTTACTGGCATGTGAATACATTTTTTCATTTGACTTCAGGGGATTCCTAGGCCCCTCAAGTCCATCTGTGGGCTCTGAGATAAAATCCCTTCATCACCTGAGGGTCATTTCCCAGTCTCCTGACTACCAGGTTAATAACACGTTGTTAAAAGGGCTATTGAGTGAGAGTGTTCAAAATCAGGCAGAGTGTGCAGTTTTTGAAAGCCATTGGCAAAATAAATTGTAAACAGCACCCTATGAACACAGTTAAGCTCTTGTCCTACAACATAAATCTGGGATGAGAATTAAAAACCTTCATAAGACTGATAGCATGGGGCTGGGGTTCCTGGACCCAGGTTAGTGGGTCAAAGCAGGGCTTTGACAAAATTTTCATCAATCTACAGGGAAATTTAAAAAAAAACATTAAAAAGACAAGCGAGTTTTTCACTCAGGTAGTATTAGGGTCCACATTACATGGGGTGGTCAGGAGAACAAGCTCTGGGGCCAAACTTCCCTGAGCCCACAGCCTGGCTCTGCCATGGGGTTAGATGGGGAAGTACACCTAACCTCTTTGAGTTCCGGTTTCCATATAATTAAAATGGGAATAATAATAGCACCTAGTTCATAAGGTGTTGTGTTGAAATGGGTTAGTAGACAAAAACACACTTAAAAGAATAAGCGCTCAGGAAATTTATATCCCAACATTGCAAAATATTTTCCAACCCTATATCAATATTCCAAATAATTATTATTATGTTGAATTTAACTATTATTATTATACTGAAGTTATACCAGTTATGAAAGTTCATATGTGTAGTATGTGAAAGGGAGAGAAAGGGGGAGTAGAATACGGAGAGAAAAAGAGCAAGCAGGAGTGAGGAGAAAAATAGCTCTTTAGTTCCTTTCTGAGAAATACTTTGTCTAGAAGGGGGTGGGAGGAAGAAGATTAGGTGAACTGGGTTCCATTAGAAACTCCTTTTATTTGAGGCCCTCATATTAAATTTACTCTTTGTGTGTGCTTCCCCTTTCAGTGTCAACTTTGAAATCATCCCTCTTGTCTGTTTTGCTTGCTGCTGTTCCCCCAACACATAGAAAAGTCATGGAGCTCAGTAATTATGTATTGAATGAAAAAGTGACTGTTCGATGACACCATTAGTGTGAAATGCTCTGACATGAAATTATCTTGCTGTTGCCAGTTCTCTGTCCTCCCCTGACCCATACATCCTACTGGCTAAGGCACAGCCTCTGCCCAACCTAGTCCAGGTGCCATCCCTGGGGCAGTGGCTTAAATCTTCCCTTGGTCTGTAAATTCTATATTGTATATGATATGTTATATAGATGTATAAATATATAAACTAGATATCTATGTAACATCTATTTAATTTCTCTCCCTCTCTTTCTTGCTCTTGTTCTCAGTCTCACCAGTAAATTAACTGCAGGCGATTAGTTAATTGACTTTTTAATGCCAGGGTGCTTCCATCCATAAGATTAAAAGGTGTTTGTCTTACTTAAGGCAGAGAAGGGATGAGCATACTTTGGTGGTGTGAGAGACACAGCTCTCAGTGTGTTCTAAACCTCTCTTCTTATGAACAAGAATAATTATTTTTTTTCTCTCTTTGAGGAACAAACTTCTTTTTTTTTAAATCAGGCATAACAGAATAAATAAAAGTCTTACATTCACTAATGTCAAGAGGAAAACATTTAAGGCAGCAACACGAGCACCCTGACAATGACTCAGCTGTAGCTTGGAAACTTTCGCAGTATGGAGGGCCCATCATGGTGCTCTACAGAATCACAGGGTTTGTGCCGATTATATCCCACCTGGTTCAAGCTTATATTGGATAGCTGATAGAAATATAAGCTCAAACAAGTAAACTTCAGCTTTAAAAAAAGAGAAGGAAGTAATGATGGAGGGAGAAGGAATAAATAAATCACCTGGACCTTAGTCCCCCAAAACAGCATCCTGAGTTTCTTAACAATGTATAGTTATTAATCTCAGCACACAGTAAATTAACCCATATCCCTGCTATTTATATTTGAGTTGAGGAACAAACAAAGTTCCAATTCATTTATTTAGTGAGGTTTGTGGGAAGGGATGGAGTTTGGAAAGTCTATACACTCTTCCCTTGGTCTATACACTTCTACACAACGGCAGTAACTTCAAATTATCACTTATGCAAATACTCTAGTGTTTAAGGGCTCCTATCTCCCCCTCATCTCTTCAAGATAGTATCTGAAAATGAGCAGAAACTAGAGAGAAAGGATTTGAGAATCAAAATTCAGACTTTACTACTACAAAAAGACATAAGTACACAAGTCTAGAGAAAGAGATACTGATTCTTCTGTGGGTGTCCATTTAATATCCGTTTAATAGGGGACACTGTGGATTCATTGAGCAAACAGGATGAAGAAGGCATTTAAGGCAAGAAAGTGGCTTAAGTGAGCAAAACAACTTTCACCTTTATTTAGAGTATGATTTCTCCGGTATAAAACCCTTCTTAAGGTAATCATTTATTATAAGCAGCATAGGTGCATTCTGTTTTATTTGAAACTTTTAATATAGTTAAATATATATTATTGAATGTCTGTTTATCTATTTATAGATAAGAATTCTTAAGCAGTTTTTGGCTTATGCTAATTCTTCACAGCATTAAGAGATATTAATTGACAGGGGAAAAAGGCTTCATTTCATTAAATAATTTTCTTTATCTGGATTATCCCAACATTATTACATAGGTGGGTCATCTTGTGTGTTGTGAATCTTCAAGGGCGCTAGTTCATGCAAGACTTCCAAAGTTATTTGAACATAAGACCCACTCCCTCTTTTATTCTCTGTAGAGTGTTTCATGGTCGGGGGCAGGGTTGAATAGTTCACAGAATATGTTTTGGGAAATGCTGGTATAGATTTTGGCTCTTTTCATTTGAAGGCTAAAGCCTTGTTGGCAAAGAGACACTAGCCAATCATGCCTAAATTCCGAATACCCTCCTCAAAAAAAAGGCACTCTACTCCTGCGAGGGAGGGTGTGTATTCATCATTGGAGGGGACTGACCTCTTCTCAACTCCCTCCCTCCCTCTGGGTTTAACAGGTTGTTACAAATCAAACTTTACAGTAATAAGAATGCTTTCTGTAATCACCTCAATTAATTACAGGGAAGAATGAATCAATCGTTAAGCATCACTAGCACTGCTAATAAATCCAAAATCATTTAAACAGGGTTTTAAATCCCAGGAAAAAAAGAGATAGAGAGTGATAAACATTTAAATGAGTGTCCCTGTTGCCAAAGGCTTAGCAGGCCGTGACTTATGGGGCACTGCTTCCATCCACTGACTCAGGGCTGTATTTTCTGAGCATTTATCACATGGTGGGCAATATGCTAGTCATCTTCAGAATACCTCATTTAGTCCTCCTGACAGCCTCCAAGGTAGTTCTTGGTATTTTCTCCTTATGAGGCTTGTGAAGCTCAGAGAAGTTGATATTTGCCCAAGTCCTAGAGTTCATAAATAGAGCAACTAGGATGGAAAAGAAGGCTCTGGCTCCAAAAGACCCTCCTTCAGCTTCCCCAGACACTCCCTGACCAAACCCAGATGCCCTTCTTAGTGGCTAAGGGACATCAGAGTGACACACAGAATATCAGCTATTTTTCAAAAGGAAAATGAACTGCTCTAAGTGCTGTGAAACATCATGGAGGAGAAAGGCATGAGACTAACTAAAAATAATAATTATAATAACCATTCATATATGTTTAATTAGGAGGCAGGCACTTAGGAAAGCGCTTTTACAACTTATGTCATTTAATCTCCCTGATGATCTTGTGAGGAAGCTTCTTTTATTATCATCCCATTTTACACATGCACACTTATGAGTCCACTGAGGCTACTAATGATTTAAATAACACGTCTAAGATCACAAAACTTAGGATTTGAACCCAAGAAGCCTGACTCCTTTATGTAACCCTTTGTAGGAGGATGGAGGTCTGACCTCTTGTGCTAGAGCTATCAAGGACTCAGGTCTGGGAACCTGGTCTAAACTAAAATTCACTTGATTTTTTTGTGTGTGTGAATTTGAACAGTTTTACTACAACAGATGATGTCTAGACAGACTCTGCCCTTGCAAATGCATATTTATCTTCTGGGTTTCCTTTAAAAATGTCAGTTAGGGCCTTGAATAGTGTCTAAATGACATAATCACAGGCACATTAGAAAGACCCTCTGCTTGTTACTACATGGGTATCTAGCCACTCTTCCCCAGGTCTCATCTCACCTGAATCAAGGATTAAAAACAAAAAAGATGTTTTTGTTGAAGGAAAAATATAATGAAACACAATAAGAAAAGAAGAAATTAAACAAAATTTATCTAAGGAAATTAAGATAATTTTATATTCTTTGTTTTACTTTATCCTATATTATTCACATTTTTGGGAATAGCCTTGAATTACTTTTATTATTATAAAACAGATATAAAAGAGAAAAATGTACAGATTAGTCTGTTATTTTACTTTGCCTCTCGGCAGCATCCAAGTTTTCCTTTTTATATTATTCTCAAGTTTTTTATTAAAATATTATATTACATTTATTCTCAAGATTTTTCCAATATGTGCTTTGTCCCCTTCAATTATATTGCAGACTGCTGAAGGAAAGGGGCCCCAGAGAAATTCTTGGTATGGCACTTCATATTTTCTCCTTGTGTTTAGTTACCATTTTAATATTGCAAACTACTATGTGTCAATTTTTAAAAAGCAAATACCTCCTTTAAGTATTTTGGCCGAAAAGAACATATTTGTATATTTGCATGTAAAGCTTATTCTGTGCTTTTGACTGTTTTCACAGGGTAGACTCTCATAATTAACATTATGAACTCTGTCTTTTGACATTTTTAAAGCTTGGATATACACTTTCTAAAACATTTCCTATAGCATTGTATACTCTTAACACAAATATATGAGAGCCAGCTGAATTTTTTCTAATCAGATTATCTTCATGAAAAAAATATGGCCAGTGTGATAAGTGCAAAAGTATTTCATGTTTCTTTTAATTAACATTTTTGAAGGTTGGACAGTTTTCTATATACTTAATTTCCTAATACATTTCCTCTTGTGATTGCTTTTTTTATGTTTGATGTCTATTTAGTTTGGCCTTGGGTGTTGTTTATTTGCTTCTGTTAATTCTTATAGAAAAAATATTTTGCCCCTTTGATGTACTTCCTAGAAATACTTGTTTCAGTCTGTGTTCCATTAGATAAAATGGGATTTTAAAATTTTACTTAGCAAATATTTGCAGTTTCCTCTCTTGCTTTCACATCTATTTCATGTTTTTACAATTCTTACACTTTTCAAGGACAACTCTGTGTTTACTCTAGAATGTTAAAGTGTAAAGCACAATTTATAGTCAAGAAATAAAGTAAAATTTTAATTTCCTGGAATAAATAGCAAGTGCTTAAGTTATGGAAGTGATTCATGTGTGTTTCACTTTCCCCAGGGCTAACAAGACATCCCTTTTCTCCCACTCCAGTTAAAGTCAGGCCAATCAAGGCTTTGCTGAAAATATAAGTGTATCCCTGTATTTTTTGAAGAAAAAAATCTATTGATCATTGACTCTTTGTCAGGTACTGTGCTAAAAATTTATATAGATAATATTTAATTTTTACAGCAACCCTCTAAATTCAGTCTTATTTTCATTTTATAGATGAGGAAACGGAGGCATTAAATGCTTAGATAACTTATCCAAGCACACACAGTTAGTAAGGAGAGCCAGGATTGAATCCCAGACATTCGTACTCCAAATTCTAGCAGCATTATAGCCACTTTGCAAAACTACCTTCTGGATGCCTCCAGATATTGTGTGCTCCACCACTCCCTATTTTCTCACATCACTCGTTTACATCCCCTGTGTGGCCTGTGTAAGCGTTTAAGTTCCAACACCTACTGTAGCTTCTTCACCTCTGTATTCTCAAAGAGCAGTGTAGATGGGTGGGGTGTAGCCGCCCTATTCACTACCAGGGGACTAACTGGATGACGTTTTCTTCCAGTTATCTCTGATAAACAATTTGTTCCTAATTCTGCAAGACTCAAAGACGAAAGCACCAAGAATATAGACTTTTCCAAAGTCACACAGCTGGTGACAAGGATGCACAAAGCAGCCATTGGAATGTTTCAATAAATGTGAGTGTCCATCAAAGTGATGAAAAAGAGGACTAAAAATTGCAATCTTGTGGTTTTTTGGGGTCCTCTTGTTCCTGAGGGTTGCATGTTACATTTACTGAGAGGTCTTGATGGCTGCTTTGTACTTTTTGTCAGTAACTTAGGAAGCTGATATAAGCTCCCGTTGTGTAACAAAAAGAAAAAAAAAAAAAGGTAGCCTGTACGTTTTTTTTGGTCACTTCTTTCTAACCCACAGTACTCAAAAACCTAGAGCATCAGGCATAAAGATTGGTTTCTCTTTTTCCTTTGAAGAAAAGGCTATCTTGACTAATTTTCACACCAAAACAAAGTTTCTAACAAAAACAAACATACCAACAAATAAAATATGCATTAAATAGAATGCATTTAAAAAATAAACTTTGTTTATTCATTGATAGAATGAATTTCTGGGTTGACAATTTAAAGTCATATATTGGGAGTGAGTGTGTGTTGTGATACAATTACATTTAAAGCTCCATTTAGATATATAGACATATAAGAGAGATCTAATTCCTGCTTTTTGAAAATTACTAATTTGGTAGTTTGGGGGATGCTACATAGTGCTCTGAACCTCACTTTTATTATTTGCTAAAATAAGGATAATACTATCTACCACAAAAAGATTGTACACACTACCATTTGATTGAGAAAGATAAAAGCATAAGTACACCAGTCTGTGACTGGTTTTTAACAGATACTAATTTATTTCCTTCATTGAAGCAACACTTCCTGAATATCCACCTCACATCTCTTCAGTGATGAGAGCTGGAGGTTTGACCACTTAACTGCCAAGCTTTTTATCATAACCCCAGCCCCAGGGTCTTAGTTATGGTTCAGATTTAAACTTTCCCTAAGAAACAGGGATCTACTCAGAGGGTCAGTCCAGATTGGTCAGATTCTCATCCTGACTCAGACTATTTCTCAGAGTAGTTTACCTCTCTAGACCTCGTCTTTCTCATCTGCTTTGTACTCCTATGGTCGATAAGAATAACGTATTTAAGAGTAAGCATTTATTTATCAATTACAACTGTAGAGAGCAAATGGTGATCTCTCCGCCACAATTAACTGTTTTCCCAAGACCCCGGACTTTGCTGGGCATCTGTCTAGCCACCTTAGACTGAACAGAATTGTGTTTTGATCTCCATGCCAGTGAAAGCAAGTAAGCAAGCTCTCGATTGACCCTATCAACAAGTTCTTACTAACCACTTAAAGCTCCAGATACACTGTAAACTCACAGATTATTGCTAAGGTGAGGCTTGGGAGTGGGGCTTGGGATCAGATAGATTTTATATGATTTGACCTATGACACTGTGGAAATTAGAACAAGTTAATTAATATTTATGAGCCTCAGTTTCCTCCTCTGTATACAGGGAAACTACATAACTCACAGGACTTTTGTGAGGGTATGAGGGAATTATACATCCAGCATTTTTAGTACAGTTCCTGGAATATAGGAAGCCCTCAATAATGGAAGCTATTACAGCATCATCACCAATTTCAAATCTTACCACCAGCTTTCAGTTGCTGCCCAGGCACAATAGAAGTAGACTGGGCAGTGGATTTGGCATCAGGGAAGGCTTCTGTGCTGATTAACCCATGTGTTAGTTGGAGAAGGCAACCCAATGGTGGGGGTGGGCAACGGGAAGTGGGCAAAACAAATCTGACAGTCACATTAAAAGTCCTCTCATTGCCTTGGTCTCACTTTCTGTTATTTTGAGATTCAGTTAATTGACGTGTACACAGTGAGGTCTGACACTGAAGGTAAATGTCAGTTCCTGAGAGGGCAAGATGTTGACAGTTATTGATAATAAGATACAGCAGAAACCTTTCTCTTCTCAGAGAGATATTACTACTTCTACACATGATTTTCCAGATCCATGCATTTATTTACTAAATCAGTTTGGACCCTTTATTTTAGAAGCAACAGAAAACTTGACCCAAATTATCAGAAGAATAATTTCTTCGGTCCAAGTAACCAGAAAGTTTAGAACTAGCTAGTTCCATGTAGGCTTGACATTCAGTCTCAAATGATGTCATTAGGATGCAGTCTTCTTCATCTCCTAGGTCTTACCTTTATGTTGGCTTTAGTCCCAGGGTCCATGTGGAGGAAAGATAGCAAACAGCAGCCTCAGGCTTATCCGTTCCCATGCTCAAGGCCATTGCCAAAGCAAACATCACCTGTTCAGTCACTGACTCAAAAGGCCTAAATATCTTAAATCAAGGTATTTGATTTAAGCTCTAAATACCTAAATCAATCACTGTGGATAGTAAAATCAGATGATAGGCCTAGGTTACCACCAGTAACAGCAAATACATTCAAAGAGCACAGACTAGAGTGGTACTTCCTCAAAGGAAAATCAGGGCTATTTTGCCAGGAACACAATAGATATATACCAGCCAGCAAAAATAAGATCATACATGTTCTTTATTTTCTGTGGAGAACCTTTCTTCACCACCTCCAAATGCTGAGTCTAACTGTTCCTTCCAGTCTCATCTGAAGTGTAACTCCCTCCATAACATATAAGTGTCTTGACTCAAGTCCCATTATCCCGGTGAATTTGTTTCCTTCCTCAGTTTAATCCAAATGGCACTAGGGCTTCTCATGTGAGCTTTATTATAATGTTCTTTTTCTTGCTTAGATGAGTTTGAACATTTGTCTTAACTAGCTAAAGGCTCATGAAGGGCAGAGACTCTGTCTTATTGTCATGGAATCCTTTAAAGTAACCAGTACATTGACTTACACTCAGGAGATATAATATAGTAAATACTTTCTGAATCAGATGCCAATAACAATTCTATATTTCTAAAATGCTAATTATATTTCCACTGGAGCATTAAACAAAACAAAACAAAAACTGAGCTCCCACTCTCTTCCTTTGGTGGAAACTGTCCTAGATTTTGTATTTGAAATCTTGTGAAGCCTGGTCTCAGAAATTGGCAGCGATTTGAATACAGAGATTTGAGCTCACGTGATAGATAAATGAGTACTGTCTCTTCGATTATAAAGCAGAAGCTATTACTTGTAATCACCTTCCAAATCACCATCTTAGCATGGTGATTTTTGTTAATGTGAACTGAACAGTTTCTTAAGTCAAGTAGGAGATAAGAGGCTGGAGATTAACATGTTTGAATAAAAATAATGTTTCTTTGTGAATGTTTGGGCTACGTAGAGTTTTTATGTGATTCATAAACTTGGGGGTAATTGGAAATAATATTCTGGCCTAGAGGTTTGTGTACCACAGACATAACAACAACAACAAAAACAGGTCTGGTTTCTTCATCTGAAATCTTATTTTTCTTGTGATATAAATCAATCCACAGTGGAATCAATCCTCACATATAATAAAGATGAACAATTGAGGCTGAACTGTTATTTAACTTCCACAGTTTTTAACTTGCGATTTATTTCCTGGAGATAAATGTAACTCTGAATTGGGAATTTTCTACTGCTTTTGTGAGTTGACTTTGGCTAAGATATTATAAATTGATATGTATTACATGTGCTATGTATTTTTATTTTGTGGTGAAAATTAAGTCATTCATTAAATATCTGAGTATGCACTATGTGCTAAGCATTGAATTGGATACAAAGAAAGGGACTTACCTTTTCTCTTATGGAACATACAGTTTTATCAGGGAAATTAAATTTACATATCATGCATGATAGAAAATAAATGCAAAGAGAAAAATATAGGTAAACAGAGACTTTAAGAGCTGCAATGCTTATATATAGCTATGGGTTCAAAAAAAAGCATCCTTGAGGTAGAGGATCGAGCTGCTTTGAAGGCAAGATTTGGAGATGGGATAATAATAGCTGACATTTATTCAGTATTTACTAAGTAATGGGGTACCTTTCTAAGTACTAATTTTTTAATTGTCATATGCACTTCATGAGTTAGGTACTATGATTATTATTTTCTTTTATAAATTTTGTTTATCTTCTCAAAGAACCAGCTTTTAGTTTTATTGATCTTTACTATTGGTTTCTTTGTTTCTATTTCATTTATTTCTGCTCTGATCTTTATGGTTTCTTTCCTTCTACTAACTTTGGGTTTTGTTTGTTCTTCTTTCTCTAGTTCCTTTAGGTGTAAGGTTAGATTGTTTCTTGAGGTAGGCTTGTATTACTATAAACTTCCCTCTTAGAGCTGCTTTTGCTGCATCCCATAGGTTTTGGATCATTGTGATTTCCTTGTAATTTGTCTCTATGTATTTTTTGATTTCCTCTTTGATTTCTTCAGGAATCTCTTGGTTATTTAGTAACGTATTGTTTAACCTCCATGTGTTTGTGTTTTTTACATGTTTTTCCCTGTAATTGATTTCTAATCTCATAGTGCTGTGGTTGGAAAAGATGCTTGATATGATTTCAATTTTCTTAAATTTACTGAGGCTTGATTTGTGACCCAAGATGTGATCTATCCTGGAGAATATTCCGTGTGCACTTGAGAAGAAAGTGTAATCTGCTATTTTTGGATGGAATGTCCTATAAACGTAAATTAAATCTATCTGGTCTATTGTGTCATTTAAAGCTTGTGTTTCCTTATTAATTTTCTGTTTGGATCATCTGTCCATTGGTGTAAGTGAAGTGTTAAAGTCCCCCACTATTATTGTGTTACTGTCAATTTCCTCTTTTATAGCTGTTAGCAGTTGCCTTATGCATTGAGGTGCTCCTATGTTGGGTGCATATATATTTATAATTGTTATATCTTCTTCTTGGACTGATCCCTTGATCATTATGTAGTGTCCTTCCTTGTCTCTTGAAACATCCTTTATTTTAAAGTCTATTTTATCTGATATGAGTATTGCTACTCCAGCTTTCTTTTGATTTCCATTTGCATGGAATACCTTTTTCCAGCCCCTCACTTTCAGTCTGTATGTGTCCCTAGGGTCTCTTGTAGACAGCATATATACAGGTCTTGTTTTCGTATCCATTCAGCGAGCCTGTGTCTTTTGGTTGGAGCAGTTAATCCATTCACATTAAGGTGATTATCGATACACATGTTCCTATTACCATTTTCTTAATTGTTATGGGTTTGTTTTTGTAGGTCATTTTCTTCTCTTGTGTTTCCCACTTAGAGAAGTTCCTTTAGCATTTGTTGTAGAGCTGGTTTGGGGGTGCTGAATTCTCTTTGCTTTTGCTTCTGTGTAATGTTTTTAATTTCTCCATCGAATCTGACTGAGATCCTTGCCAGGTAGAGTAATCTTGGTTGTAGGTTCTTCCCTTTCATCACTTTAAATATGTCTTGCCCGTCCCTTCTGGCTTGTAGAGTTTCTGCTGAGAAATCAGCTGTTCACCTTATGGGAGTTCCCTTGTATGATATTTGTTGGTTTTCCCTTGTTGCTTTCAATAATTTTTCTTTGTTTTTAATTTTTGTCAATTTGATTACTATGTGTCTCAGTGTGTTTCTCCTTGGGTTTATCCTGCCTGGGGCTCTCTGTGCTTCCTGGACTTGGGTGGCTATTTCCTCTCCCATGTTAGGGAAGTTTTCTACTATAACCTCTTCAAATATTTTCTCGGGTCCTTTCTCTCTCTCTTCTCCTTCTGGGACCCCTATAATGTGAATGTTGTTGCGTTTAATGTTGTCCCAGAGGTCTCTTAGGCTGTCTTCATTTCTTTTCATTCTTTTTTCTTTATTCTTTTCCGTGGCAATGAATTCCAACATTCTGTCTTCCGGGTCACTTATCCATTCTTCTGCCTCAGTTATTCTGCTATTGGTTCCTTCTAGTGTATTTTTCATTTCAGTTATTGCATTGTTCATCTCTGTTTGTTTGTTCTTTAATTCTTCTCATTGTTTGGTCTTTAATTCTTTTAGGTCTTTGTTAAACATTTCTTGCATCTTCTTGATCTTTGCCTCCATTCTTTTTCTGAGGTCCTGGATCATCTTCACTATCATTATTCTGAATTCTTTTTCTGGAAGGTTTCCTATCTCCACTTCATTTAGTTGTTTTTCTGGGATTTTATCTTGTTCCTTCATCTGGTACATAGCCCTCTCCTTTTCATCTTGTCTGTCTTTCTGTGAATGTGGTTTTGCTCCACAGGCTGCAGGATTATAGTTCTTCTTGCTTCTGCTCTCTGCCCTCTTGAATTAGGTACTGTTATTATTCCTGTAAAATAGATGAGCAAATGGAGGCACAGAGAGACTAAGTAACTTGACGAAGAACACACAGCTAGTAAGTGTCAAAACCAGGATATAAATGCAAGCAGCCTGACTTCAGAGTCTGTTTTTAATCACTCTACTATGGGAAATTCCAAGTATAAGTAATAGTATGAGTGTAATAGCAAGGAGAGGAGAATATGAAGCGGGTGTGGGAAAGACAGGGCTGAATCTGGCTGTAACAAAGTGTCCCGTGCAGAATGTGTTGAGAAAGAACATTAAAAATGACAATTAGTGTGAATCACCAAAGGCCATTTAAACTAAGAAGCTTGGGTTTTACTCTGAAAGTAATTGAAAGCTGTCAACAGAGTTTGAGCAAGTCAGTCATCGATTGGGGTTCCAAAAGTAAACCCTAAGACAAGCATTTGAACCAAGTAGTTAATTTTATAAATGATCCCAGGAAGGACTCACTTGTGTGGTGAAGTTATAAATCGAAGAAAAAGATGCATATGATATATACCAGAATGTTGTGAATTCCGCATTGGACCAGACACCAGCATATCCCCAGATGGAAATATAGAGCAGAGAGCAAGTACACTTCTGCTTCCCTTTATTACGCTTCACAGATATTGCATTTTTTTTTTACAAATTGAAAGTAACCCTGTGGCAACCCTGCATCGAGAAAGTCTATAAGTACCATTTTTCCAACAGCATTTTCTCACATCACATTTTGGCACATTTTGGCAATTCTCACAATATTTCAAACCCTCCACCGGCAAAAAGATTATGACTCACTGAAGGCTCAAATGTTAGTCAACTCAAAGGTTAGCACTTTTTAGCATTCAAATGCTAAGTTAGCATTTTTTAGCAATAAAGTTTAGCATTTTTTAGCAATAAAATATTTTTAATTAAGGTATATACATTGTTTTTTAGACATAATCCTATTGCAAACTTAATAGATTACATTGCACTGTAAACATAACTTGCATACTTGCTGGGAAACCAAGAAAGTCATGTGACTTCTTGCTTTATTGCAATATTTGCTTTATTGCAGTAGTCTGGAACTGAACCTGCAGTATCTCCAAGGTATGCTTATAGTAAGCACACATCAAGAAGAGCTCAGGAATGAAAAAAAATACCTTTGGACACAATCTATCTCACAGGGGTGACAGCTACTCCTACATTCTTATGAACTCATCTGAGATATTTTGCTCTCAGAAAATGTAGAAATGGCCCAACTTGGAAATCTTGAACTTTGCTCCTGACTGATTCTAAGTGAATAAGGTTTATATACCATGACAAAGTTGATTTAACCCCTAAATGCAAGGTTGGTTTAACATCCCAAAGTCAGTTAATGTAACACACAGTTTTTTGTTTGTTTGTTTTTTTTTGTTTTTTTTTGCAGTACACGGGCCTCTCACTGTTGTGGCCTCTCCCGCTGCAGAGCACAGGCTCCAGACGCACAGGCTCAGTGGCCATGGCTCATGGGCCTAGCTGCTCCGCGGCATGTGGGATCTTCGCAGACCGGGGCATGAACCCGTGTCCCCTGCATCGGCAGGCGGACTCTCAACCACTGCGCCACCAGGGAAGCCCTAACACACAGTTTTGATAGAATAAAAAGTTAAACCAAATTTTCATTTCAACAGATGCATAAGTAACATTTGACAAAATCCAACAACCTTTCACAATAAAAATATTCAACAGGACATCTAGCTTCCACTCTGACATATAGAGAGGTTGTAAGTTGTCACTCCTACCCCCGTTGCAAGAAAAAAGCTGAAGAAGTTGGAAAAAAAGGGACTTTTCTTAGATTCTTCGGGGAATCAAGGTCACCGGACAAATTGCCACCCTCAAAACTGGAGAGACAGGTGGATACACAAAACACAGAATACAGATTAGCTAGCTTACCTAAAGCAGAAGATTTTGGAACCAGTATCTTGTAGGAAAACTTAAACAGTGGCTTCAGTGAACTTCTGGAGGCTATATATGAACTAACTTGAAAGTTAAAATCTCTTGGGGACCAGTCAAGGAGGGGTAGACTTTCATGTGTTTTACCTCCAGGAGCCCCACCAGTAAAGATGGGAGAAAAATCTGCCAGTGTTTGAACAGGGAAAGGAGAAGAGTAACCTATTTAAAGTAAGCCCAGAGGGGCTTCCCTGGTGGCACAGTGGTTAAGAATCTGACTGCCAGTGCAGGGGATATGGGTTTGAGCCCTGGTCCGGGAAGATCCCACATGCCATGGAGCAACTAAGCCCACAAGCCACAACTATTGAGCCTACGCACTGAAGCCCACAAGCCACAACTACTGAGCCCATGTGCCAGAACTACTGAAGCCCACGCACCTAGAGCCCATGCTCCGCAACAAGAGAAGCCACCACAATGAGAAACCTGTGCACCGCGTTGAAGAGTAGCCCCTGCTCGCCGCAACTAGAGAAAGCTCATGCACAGCAACGAAGACCCAATGCAGCCAAAAATAAAAATAAATTTAAAATAAAATAAAATAAAATAAAGTAAGCCCAGAGAGTTCTTCTCAATGACAACTTACCTGCCAAGGCAAAAGACTTCACCTGAGCCTCATTTGACTTTGGGGAAGGAAAATTACACAACTTCCACCTCTACTAGTCTTCTGTGTCACCAGAGTGGGGAAGGGTTGAGAAGCACTTGAAAAGGCCAGAGTCCAGGGGCTCAGGCCCACTAAAAACCTGAAACCTAAGCATAGAAATTTGGAATACATCCCCTATCCCCCAACATCTTACCGGCACATCAACAAGCCCCCCTCCCCCGCCGAATACTAGCAGTGGGTTATAGCTGAAAGAGCTTCAAAGCTCAAACTCTACTTACCAACAAGTTTCTAGGGAAACTCAAAGACAATAGAGGGAACAAAAACAAGGACATTAGAAGAAGTTGGAGTCTGTGATACCTACAGCCACAGCAAAGAGCTTAACTCCTAGGCAGATGAACAAAAAACTTCACACTAGGGCTTCCCTGGTGGCACACTGGTTGAGAGTCCACCTGCCAATGCAGGGGACACGGGTTCGTGCCCCGGTTTGGGAAGATCCCAAATGACACGGAGTGGCTGGGCCCGTGAGCCATGGCCACTGAGCCTGCGCGTCCGGAGCCTGTGCTCCGCAACGGGAGAGGCCACAATAGTGAGAGGCCCACGTACCACAAAAAAAACCCCAAAAAACAAACAAAAAAACTTTACACTAATGGCCTATGTACCCAGTTTCTGTTCCTCAATACATCATGCCTAGCTTTAAACAAAAAAATTACAAGGCATGCTAAGAAGCAGACACACATACACACACACACACACACACACACACACACACAATTTGAAGAGACAAAGCAAACATCAGAGCCAGACTCAGATGTGACAGAGGTGTTGAACTTATCAAACCAGGAATTTAAAATAACTGATTAATATGCTAAGTGCTCTAATGGAAAAGTGAACAGACCAAAAAAACAGATGAATAATGTAAGTGGAAAGATAGAAACTCTAAGAAAGAATCCGAAGAAATTGCAGGAAAATAATACTGTAACAGAAGTGAAGAGTTTCTTTATGGACTCATAAGTAGACTGGGTCTATGAGCTTGAAAATATATCAATAGAAAACTTGCAAAACTGAAATGCAAAAAGAAAAAAGAACCAAAAAGATGAAGAGAATATCCAAGATAGGTGGGACAATTACCAAAATAGTTACATATGTATAAATGGGAACATCAGAACAAAAAGATAGAAAGGTTCAGAAAAAAAGTTAGGAGTAATAATGACTGGGAGTTTTCCAAAATTAATGATAGAAACTAAACCACAAATCCAGTAATGTCAGAGAATACCGAGCAAGATACGTACCCCGAAAATATGCATATCATGGTCAAACTACAGAAAACCAAAGACAAAGAGAAAACCTTGAAAGAAGACTGGGATCTGGTGGGGCGGGTAACACTTTACCTATAGAGCAAACAAAGGTAGGAATTACATCAGATGTCTAATCAGAAACCACATAAGCAAGGAAAGACTAGCATGAAATATTTAGTGTTAAAAGAAAAACTTAACGAATGTAGAGTGTTATATCCGATGAAATTGTCTTTCAGAAGTGAAGGAAAAGTAAAAACTTTCTCAGAAAAACAAAAGCTGAAGGAACTCATTTCCAGTATAGTTGTCTTTCAGTAAACGTTAAAGTAAGTATTTCAGGGCTTTCCTGGTGGCTCAGTGGTTAAGAATCCACCTGCCAATGCAGGGGACACGGATTCGAGCCCTGGTCCGGGAAGATCCCACATGCCACGGAGCAACTATGCCCATGTGCCACAACTACTGAGCTTGCGCTCTAGAGCCCGTGAGCCACAACTGCTGAGCCCACGTGCCACAACTACTTGAAGCCTGTGCTCCTAGAAGCCTGTGCTCCACAGCAAGAGAACACACCACAATGAAGAATAGCCCCTGCTTGCCGCAACTAGAGAAAGCCCACACACAGCAACGGAGATCCAACACAGCCAAAAATAAAAATAAAATAAATAATTTATTTTAAAAAGTACTTCAGAAAGAAGGAAAATAATATAGGTCAGAAATTCATATCTACATAAAGAAAGAAGCTGAGAAAAGGGAAAAAATGAAGTTAAAATAAAATCTTTATTTTTCTTGTTTCTGTCTGATTCAATAGATAATTCAAAGCAATAATAGCAATAATTATTGGTTGATTACAGCATGTGAGTAAGTGAAAAGAAAGGCAGCAAGGTTACAAGGGATGGGAGGGAGGAATTGGTAACACTCTGCTGTAAGGTATTTGCGTTACTCATTAAACAGTATAGCATAATTTGAAAATGGACTTAGATTAGTTAAAATGTAAATTGCAATCTCTAGGGAAACCACTGAAAACATTTTTTAAAAGTACAGTTAGTTTGCACGTATAAAATGTTCAGTTAACGCCAGAGAAGCCAGAAATAGAAGAGATGATAAAAATAAAATGAGGGTTTCCCTGGTGGCGCAGTGGTTGGGAGTCCACCTGCCGATGCAGGGGACGCGGGTTCGTGCCCTGGTCCGGGAGGATCCCGCATACCGTGGAGCGGCTGGGCCCGTGGGCCATGGCCGCTGGGCCTGCGCGTCCGGAGCCTGTGCTCCGCAACAGGATAGGCCGCAGCTGTGAGAGGGCCGTGTACTGCAAAAAATAAAAATAAAAAAATAAAAAATAAAATAAAATGAAATGAAGATTAAGTGCAATGGATACAAGAGTTACAAACATAGTATATATAAAAAGACATATATCAATAATTAAATAATTAAATACATAATTAGATGTGAATGATCTAAATACATTGCTATGGTCTGAATGGTTATGTCCTCCTCCAAAAGAAAAATAAATCATATATTGAAATCCTAATGCCCAGTGTGATGGTATTAGGAGGTAAGTCCTTAGGTCATGAGGGTGAAGCCACATAGAGCTCCCTGGCTCCTTCCACCACATGAGTACACAGTGAAAAGTTGTGTCTATGAACCAGGAAGAAGACTTGCACCGGAATGCAACCACACTGGCACCTTGACCTTGGATTTTCCAGCCCCTAAACTGTGAGAAATAAATTTATATTGTTTATAAGCCCCCCAGCTGTGATATTTTGTTATAGTAGCCCAAACAGATTAAGACATACATCAGTTAAAATATAGTGTATAAAAAAGCAAGATCCAACTATATGTTGTCTATAAAAACACTTTAAATATAAATACACAGGTAGAAGTTTTAAAAGGTATGGAGAAAGATATACTATTTAACACTAATCAAAAGAAAACTGAAAAAAAAAAAAGAAAAAAAAAAAAAAAAAAACTGGAGTAGCTCTACTAATTTCAGGAAAAGCAGACTTCAGAACAAGAAATATTATCAGGGTTATTGTATAATGATAAAAAGTGTTAATTATTTAAGAATATATAACAGTTCTTACATGTATGCATCTAACAATAGAGTGTCAAAATAAAAAATGTACAAAAAGTGATAGAAAAATTGACTAATTCACTGTTATCATTGGGAACTTCAACAACCTTCTATCAGTAATTGAGAAAACAGGCAAAGAGAAAATCACCAGGGATATAGTTGAATGGAATAGAACAATCAATTAGCTGGATCTAATTGACATTTATAGAAACTTTAATCAACATCAGAACACCTATTCTTCTCAAGCTCACGTGAAGCATTCACCAAGATAGACCCCATTCTGGGCCATAAAACATATGTTAACAAATTTAAAAGAATGGAAATTATACCAAGTATGTTCTCAGATCAACAATGGAATTATACAAGAAATCAATAACCAAAAGATAGCTGGAAAATCTCAAAATATTCAGAGACTAAACAATATTCTTCCAAATAACACATGGATCAATAAAGAAATTTCCAAGAGCGGCTTTAAAAAATAATTTAAGCTGAATGAAATGAAAGTACAACTTATCAAAATTTGTGGGGGTACAGCAGAAGTACTTAGAGGGAAATGTTATAGCATTGAATGTATATATTCAAAAAGAAGACCTAAAATTATGTTAGGAAACTAGATAAACAAAAGTAATATAAGCCTAAATCAACCAGAGGAATAGAAATAATAAAAGAGCAGAAATCAATGATATTGAAAAAGGGAAACAATAGAGAAAATCAGTGAAAACAAAAACTAGATCTTTGGAAAGACCAATAAATTTGATAAACCTGTAGCCAGGCTATCCAAGGGGAAAGAAAAAGAGAAGAGACATAAACGACTATTATCAGAATGGTAAGTAGGATCATCACGGTTAATCCCATGGATATTAAAAGCATAATAAAGGAATTTTGTGAACACTATGCTGCAAAGTTTGATAATTTAGATTGAAATGGACTAATTCTTTGAAAGCACGATCTGTCAAAACTGACACAAGAATCAATAGACAAATTTAATAGGCTTTTTATCTACAAAAGAAATCGAATCAGTAATTAAAAAGCTTCCTCAAAATGAAAGCACTTGGTCAAGATGGTTTCAGTGGTAAATTCTATCAATCATTTAAGGAATGAATGCTACTAATTCTCTAAAAATTTTTTTCCAGAAAATAGAAGCAGGAGGATTACTTCCTAACTCATTCTATACCAAAACCAGGTAAAGACATCATAAGGAAGGAAACTTATAGACAAATATCTATTGTGAACATAGATGATAAAATCATCAAGAAAATATTAGCAAATCGAATCAAGCAACATATGAAAAGATCATCTGCAATGATAAAAATGTTTAGAGTCTGAATTCAGGGTGGAGATTATATTTATGCAAGTGTCTCAAAAGTAATCAAACTATACACTTAACATGTGTACACTTTATTATATCTAAATTATACCATAATTCAGAGTGGGCAATTGAATTAAATTTGACAAATGCATATACAAATACGTATGTTTCTTTTCTTACGGGTTATAAGATACATTTTCCTGTTTCTTGACATGACTATTAATTTTGTGTTACCTGATGTGCTTATCCAAATTTCACCAGTTATATATGCAAAATTATATGCAAACTATTGAGAGTCTGGATTTCCTTCTCTTTTTAAAAGAAAGTTGAGTTTTATTCTGAAAGACAGTTAATTTTCCAATGGATATGCTGAGCCTCTCATGGCTTGATTTTGAATCTTGTTAGGACAAGTCCTAAGAATACTTTATTCTAGGTCTAGAAGTGCATCACCCCTAAGATTTGGCCTTTCTGATGTGTTCAGCTGACCTCCCCAGGAGCTCAGCAAAGTCATTCTACTGTGGCCAGTCAAGACCACTGTATTTTCCACCTTCTTCTTCAGTCTCCCTTCATCTCATAGCTCCCTGGAAGCTTTTCTTTGCCAATCTTCAAGAGCCTTGCTCTTTACATGCATAGCTTAGCATATGGCCAAAGACCTAATGGGACATCTTTACACTTTGGAAGATCCTTTTTTTTTGGTGCAACTTTCTTCTCTTTAGTACGTGTCCTACAAATTCCAGTCAGTTCAGTAACTCAGTTTTCAGTTTCTGTGTCCTCTTTGGGCAAGACTGTCATGTTCTGCCTAAACTCTTAACTCTCTAACTCAGGCCACAGGCTTGAAATTAATCTGAGTCAGAAAGCTTGAGGAGTTGAGGGACTCACCTTATGTGTTTCTCCTCTGACAAAGAGGGAAATTCTATGCCACCTGTAGTCCAGTGTCTAAAAACAGTTGCCTTATATATTTTGTCAGTTTTGTAGTTGTTTGTGATGGGAAGACCAGGTCTAGTTTCTCCATTATGGGCAGAAGCAGAAGACATACTTAAGTAGTCATAGTAGTTATACTAGTATATGCTTAATGGCTTCCAGTGGCTGATGGTTATACCTACCTTCCCCTTTGAATAATGTTATCAGGGAGATTTAATCTTATATTGTTACTTGCAACACTAGTCTTTCACCCTCCCCTTAGGAATTATAACTGGGGTAATGGATTAGATTATTGGTACACTTGTTATATATAATTTTTTGCACTGTCTGTAAGATACAAATAAAGATAAAATTCAATATTATTGACATGATAAAGTGAAAATGATTAATAAGGAGAGAAAGTTGATCATACTCTTAGTGAATGGATTGGAAAGACAATATATTAGATTAAAAAATTTTTTACAAGACTAATCAATTTCTATTTGCAGTTTTGTCATAAGAAATTAGTATACGTGTGATGACTATTTTTAAATACCATGGACACTGAAGAAAATAGAAAGTAGATGATGTGAAACAAAAAGATAATTTATATTTCAGTGGAGATGAAATATCAAGTATGGGAATATGCACATTATGTAGTTTATGATCCATTTTAGAGTTGTTTATTAGTATAAAAATACATTATCTCATTAGGGCAGTGATGGAGAACTTTGCTAACAACAACAAACTCTGATGTTAACCCATGACATGCATGCCTTAAACAGAACCATGAGAAGGGATAATGTTTACTCAGGCAAGTAGAGCTGAGAATAAGGATAGAAGAAGATGTGGTCACAGAAAAGGGCAATGTTGTCATTTTAATAGGGCTATTAAAATTTGGTAAATTCCTTTACCAGATAAACATTCTTAGAAATCTGTGTGTGTTTCCCAGAAATCTGTGTGTATTTCAACCTTATCTGGATTTAAGTAAATAATGAAGAAAAATCTGATTAGAAATTACTTTAAATCGGAGCAGATATATGGCTGTACATTTCAGAGAAGGAAGAGTTATAATACTTACTAGTCTCTGCCAATCAGTAAAATGAAGATTTACATGAAATTTAAGTGATCCCACTTAAATTTACATGAAATTTAAGTGATCCCAAGGTAATTGCAAATTACCTTGCATATAATCATAATTTAATGAACACTGATTCAATGAACAATTGCATATAGGTACTATCATTATCTTCATGTGATAGGTGTAAAAATGTTGCCCAGGGAAGGTAAGTAACTGGACAAAGGCCTTACAGGCAGAATTTGGGATTCTAACACAGGCCACCTGATTCCAAAAGTCCACCTGTCCTTGAATTTTAAAATATTCAAGTAGTATAACATAGGATCCTATATTCCAGTACTAAGAAGGCATCAAGTAAGGAACATTTTACCTTTTTCTCTCTCCTCCATTTATCCAAGAGTACTGAATAAATCATGAAATGTTTCATTTTCAATGATCAGTACACGAGGGCTGTCCATATGGAAGGAACTTTGTAAGGCAACGTGCAAGAACAAAAACATAATAAGGACCTATTCTCCAAAAGAAGGGGCTTTGAAAGAGCTTTATTCCAGCTAGGGGAAGGGGATTCTTCCCACTTGAGCCCATTCTAGGCTTTCTGTTTCATCTCACGGGGGGAGGAAGACATAATCAACAGGAGTTGGATCTTTAATCAAACATATTAGAAACATGAAAGGGATGGAAGAGGAGTACAAGGCATGGAGAAGGGTTTTATTACTGGAGAAATACTTCTGAAGTTATAACAGTCCTGAGACACAGGTTAAATAAGAGACTGAAATTTAATTGGAAGATTATAGAACACGACTCATATCCTACATCTAGCCACCACACCAATAGCGCTCTAGTACAATAACAATGGATCACAGGAAAAAGTGTTTTGAGACATAAACTCTCTGAGGAGTTGTGCTTAGGGAAGCCCCAGATCAAGAGAGAGATAACAATAAGGACATTAGAGGAATTTGAAGCTATAGCAAGCATTAAAAATACCCGAACTGCTAACCAGATTCACATAAACCTCACAATAAAGGCATATTTGCTTCTGTTCCTATTAACCAATGTAACATGTGTGGCTTTTAAGAGGTACAAGGCATGACAAAAGGCAAGAAGAAAACAGTGACCGAAGAGTGAAAACAATAGTCAGAACCAGACTCAGATGCGACAGAGATATGGTAATTATCAGACAGGGGATGCAAAATAACTATGATTAACATGTTAGGGCTCTAATGGAAAAATAGGCAATATGCAAGAACAGATGAGTAATGTAAGCAGAGACTTAGAAACTCTACAAAAGAATTAAAAGGAAACTCTGGAGATCAAAACCCTGTAACAAGAAAGAAGAACACCTTTGATGGACTCATCAATAGACCGGACATGGCAAAGGGTAGGCTCAGTGATCTTGAAGATAGGTCAATAGAAACTTCCCAGACTGTAATGTAAGTAAAAAACAATGGAAAAAATTAGACCAGAATATCCAAGAACTTTGGGACAATATCAAAATGTGTATTATGTACATAGTTAGAATGCCAGAAGGAAAAAGAGAACTGAGCAGAAGAAATATTTGAAGTGATAATGGCAAGAACTTTCCAAAATGACATGCATAAGATTACAGTTCTAGGAAGCTCAGAGAGTATTTTAAAAATTGACACATAAAGAGATATGGGAACATATGTATATGTATAACTGATTCACTTTGTTATAAAGCAGAAACTAACACACCGTTGTAAAGCAATTATACTCCAATAAAGATGTAAAAAAATTGACACATACACATATCATAGTCAAACTACAGAAAATCAAAGATAAAGAAAAAAATCTTGAAAGAAGCCAGGGGTGGGGAAACTCCTCACTTATGGAAGACCAAATATAAGAATTACAGAATTCTTATATTCAGAAACTATGCAAGAAAGAAGGAATGAAGTGAAATATTTAGAGAGTTGGGAGTATGGAGGAAAAAAACATACCAACCTACAATTCTATATCCAGTGAAATTATTTTAAATTGAAGGAGAAAATGTTAAGGGACCAAGGAACCAACTGAGAGTGCCCATTGGCCAAAACTGAAATATATTTGGGCAACAAAATAAATGAATTTTTATTGAATTATAACTTAAGGTATAAAATAAATATTCTCTATAATATACAGTAAATAAATATAATAATTTATTATAAGTATATAAGGATATATTTGAATAAATGAATAAATAAGGGAGAGTAAATTCCGCATGCTGAATAATTCTAAATAATTTATATGGATACTTTTCCCTCAAGGAGGTAGAGCATAATTCCCCTTCCTTAAGTATGGAGTTAGGTTACGGTATGGAAAGTAAGGATACAGTATGAAAAGGGGAAAAAAAGTAGCTTTATAGTAGAGAAATCTGACAAACACTATTTCAGCCAGTAGATAAATATTAACATCAAGGTGATAATTCATGTTGATAGTATATACCCATTAAATCATGATGAAAAAGACACTTTACCTCTGTGATCTTCCTCTCCAAAACACATAACCATTGTTAACACATAACACTAGATAACCTCAACAGAAGGACATTCTACAAGATATCTGACCAGTATGTCTCTAAGTGTAAAAGTCAGCAAAAAACAAGGAAAGTCTAAGAAATCATCACAGACAACAGGAGCAAAAGGAACCTCAACTATAGAAAGTTGTGTGCTATCCTGGATCCTGCAGCAGAAAAAGGGCACTAGGTAGAAACTAAGGAAATCTCAAAAACTATGGTCCTTATTTAATAATAATTTACCCATATCAGTTCATTAATATGCAGATATACCATAATTATGTAAAATCTTAATAATAAGGGAAACTGGATGTGTAGTATATGGAAACTTTCTGTATTACCTTCATAACTTTTCTGTGAATCTAAAACTGTTATAAAATAATTTTTTTCAAGAGAAAACCCAGAGAATAGGAGAATACATTTGTGAAATACATGTCTGTTAGCATCCAGATTATATAAAAAACACTTATGAAGCAATTTTAAAAAGGCAAACAGGGCTTCCCTGGTGGTGCAGTGGTTGGGAGTCCACCTGCTGATGCAGGGGACATGGGTTCGTGCCCTGGTCCGGGAAGATCCCACATGCCGCGAAGCGGCTGGGCCTGTGAGCCGTGGCCGCTGAGCCTGTGCGTCCGGAGCCTGTGCTCCGCAACGGGAGAGGCCACAACAGTGAGAGGCCCGCGTACCGCCGAAAAAAAAAAAAAAAGTCAAACAATCCAATAGAAAAATGGATAAGATTTGAACCGTCGCTTCATAAAAGGTTACAAATGATCAATGAATATATAAAAATTGTCTCAGCTCCATTAGCCATCAGGGTGATATAAATGGAGTAACAGACGCCCCTCGAGAATGTATACCAGCTACTCTGTAAATTCCGATTGTGCTGCAGTATCTGGAGCCCTATAAGCAAGCACAGGCAGCCTTCTGCTGTTGTCTTTGAATCCTACTTGGTCTTTAAGTCGCATCTCTTCCGTGTTGACACCCTTGACCATTAACTCACAGGACAGTTTCTGTCTCATTTGTTATAGAATTAACTAATTATATCATTACACATAATTTTCTTGAATTGCTCTCGTTTTCTGAATATTGATATATTTTATATGTATATTTTCCTATGTGTATTGAATTCTGTGTATTGCATTTCTATGGTGTTGTGTTATATTTCAGTGGGCCCCCATATGCGTGTCAGATCAGATGCCTGTCCCTCAGCCCAATACTCCAAGACATGCAAATGAGCCTTTCCCACACAAAGTCTAGGTTTTGAGTTGCCTCCCAACTCTGTGTCACATAGCCAGAGGTGGGGTTTATGGCAATATTGTGTCTTCCTGCTTTTCTCTTTGCCCAGTGTGAAGTTGCTCAGCCAGTTTTCAGGGTTTTGTTTTGTTTTGTTTTTTTCCAGAGAAAATTGTTCCATATGTAGATGTGGATTTGGTATGTTTGTGGGAGGAGGGGAGTTTAAGATCCTCTTACATATCACCATCCTAAACAAAAACTTGTCTATATTTCTTTGTGTTTTTAATGCATATTTTTCTATATGTGTTTTTCTATTTGCTAAATAGAAGTACGTTTTTCTATGTGTTAAATTGTACCCTCCATAAAGACATAAGATAGTGAGTTAAAACAACTAATATCTGCGTTAAGTTTTAGGGTTCCACAACCACAATCTCTTCTCATTTGCATGCACCACAGATCCTATGAAGCGGCAATAATTAATGCCTTCATTTTAAAGATGAAGCAACTAGGTCTCAGACAGGGAATTTCTTCATGATTATAAAGCCAATAATAACTCACAGCTTCTGAATCTAAATGGCTTAGCTCTATCCAGCTAGTGCCTTTTCTCTGTTTAATTCCTTTCTGTAGACAAGCATAGAGGCTGGCTCATATAGGTACTCAAAATGTTTGTGATTGTACAAATAAGCATAAATGTACATTTGGTCCTGAAAGATGAATTGGTGTTTTCCAAGTGAATAAACAGGGGTGGACATTACACAAAGAGAGATCAATGTGTGCCAAAGCCATGGAAGTGAAGAGATATAGGGAAGGTGAGAATGGCGGTGTGGAGAGACAGGATGGGAAAGTGGGGTTATTTGCAGAGTAGGCTGTAGAGACACGCGTGGCGTCTCTCTGGAAGAATTTCTGTCTCAAGTACAGCGTTAATTCTCTACACTCCTGTTTATCAGAGGAGCTATACAATCTACTTTTTATAATGGAATACAAAAAACAAACGATAAGAGCCACAGCTTATTATGTTCCTCTTATATATCTTAGCCTTATAGTAGGTGCTTTATGGATGTCATAAAGTTAATGGACTAGAATAACCTTATAAGCTAGACACCATTATTCTTATTTCACTGATGATGCATCTGAGGGCGAGAGAGGATAAGTAACTCACCTATGGCCACAAAGCTTATAGGCAGTGCAGCCAAGACTTTACTCGAGATCAACCCCAAAACTTATGATTTTGCTGGTAATCAGAAGAAAGGGATATACATGCACATCACACATATTGGAAGCTAGGAGACCAGTTATGAAAGAGGGAGATTATACAAGTACTAGACTAGTAAAGATGTTATAGGGCTTGAACTAAGGCAGAATCAATGGGTTTGGAGAGAAGGATGGAATCTGAGGGATGTTTCTAAGGTTGACAAACTCTTGCCCTTTTCCAATCCAGCCACCATCAAAAGAATCACATCATTTTCCTTCAGTCTCTTTTTGTAGAATTAAGTAAAAAAATTCAACATGGAAAATAAATATCTGCCAATTTTTCCAGCCTCCTGTCCTCTATTCCAAGAATATCAATCTTCTCCAAATTCTTCCAGTGTGATGAGGTCTCTCTGATCTCAGGGCCTTTGCATATGCTCCTTTCAACTAGCTAATTTAACACACAGACTCTTTCAATTAGCTAATTTATCCTACACTCAGCTTAAACATCACCTCTTCAGAGAGGCTTTTTTTTAAAAAAAATCAGGAATTACTTTCTAATGATAAAATCTGGTCAAAATAAAATAGACTTAATTTGTAGTAATGAGTTACGTGCCACTAGAAGTATTTATAGAGGAACTAACAAAGATTTGTTGGAAATTTTACAGGCTACAACAAAAGAGAATAACATATATAAAAATATATTGACATATAAGGATATCCTCATTGAAGTAGTGAATTTTGGCTGGAGGCTTAGGAAGAGCCAGTTTAATAAAAGTAGGGGAGGGCTTGGTAATGAAATGAGGAAAGTGAGAGAAAGAGCATTCAGGAAAGACAAAAGCAGAGGACCCAGGGTGCAATGAACTTGATACACTCAAGTACCAGAAAGAAGACCAGTGGAGCTGTACCACGCACAGGGCAGCGAGGTTACAGGTGGATTGGCAGACAGGATTATTGTGCAGAGATGGACCTTGATGCCTATGCTGAGAGGTTTCCTCAGTGCCACGGGGTGCAGAAGCTCATCTAACCTTCATCTTGAGGTGCAGGAGTAAAATTGCTTTCTCTTGAGGAAACTCAGAGTTCAGTGGCCTGTGGTCCCGGCCAATTTCATCAACCACCAAGTTACCATGTACCCATCCTGATGGAGAGTTCAAAGAAGTCTCTTATGAAGTCAGAATATGAAACAGATTAAATCAAAATGTGTCTGAGGAGAAGGTCAGGGATGTGCTAGTAAATCTTCCCGCACTTCCCACATGAAAGAACACTTCAAATACTGTCCTGTCAAACGCTCCTGTTCACTTCAGTATTGTTCTTGGCTGAAGGAAAGGCCTGTGGGGTTTGTGGAAGTTGGCTCTTTCGATATAGAATTTTTCATGCTCCTTATAAAAATGTCAGTGGGTTGATTCAAAAATATTTTTATTGGCACCCAAACCAGTGAGTCTGCAAAAGACTCTGTAAAAGTTGATTGTTTAGAATATACCAGGCTCCCTCCAGGGAAGAACGAATAAAACCCTCAGATCTGGGCTTCCCTGGTGGCGCAGTGGTTGAGAGTCCGCCTGCCGATGCAGGGGACACGGGTTCGTGCCCGGGTCTGCGAAGATCCCACATGCCGCGGAGCGGCTGGGCCCGTGAGCCATGCCACTGAGCCTGCGCGTCCGGAGCCTGTTGCTCTGCAACGGGAGAGGCCACAGCAGTGAGAGGCCCGCGTACCGCACACACACACACAAAAAAAACCAAAACCCTCAGATCTGAATCTAGAGAACTTTCCTCCCAGGGCTCTTTGCAAACACATTATTTTACAGCCTGAGACAACTAAAAGTGCCCTAGCCTGCCAGGAAATATCCATTTATTTCTCTTCTTTTTCTCTTTCTTTCTTCTTTTTTTTTTTTTTACTTTAAAAATACCAGTTTCAAATTGTTTTATAGGTTTTATATTGTAATGATTTTTGTTTTAGTGTGACAGGGGCATCACCAACCTGCACCCCTAAAATAGTCCACTTTTGAAAAAACTTCCATGAATGGGAGATTTAAAGGGGTTCGTTCAGAAAATAACAAGAACTCAGATTTATTCATCTTAACTGTGTAAGATGTGTTGCTTCTTTGACAAGAGGTAGAGAAAGCACTGACCTGTCAACTTAGTCTGCAGCCTGGAGACAAGGCCATTAATGAAGCCACTGATAAAGCAATGCCAATCACTTCACTCAGACTTCCCCACAGGGTCAGAGCTTTCACCAGTGTTCCAGTTGAGGTTATTTCCAAGCCAAATCTAGTTTTCCCTGTGGAGGAAGGGTGAGGACAAGTTGGGCTATGGCAGTAAAATGAGGAGAGAAGCCATGATGTCTGAATGTCATGAATGGTCTTCTGGGGTCTTTCTCATGAGAAAGAACCATAACAATTACTATTAGTTGAGCATCTACTCTGCGTGAGACACTGTGCTATGTACCATAGATGAATTATTTTATTTAATATTTTAATCATGGATATTATTATTGCCTCTATTTTGCAGATATGGAAAGTAAGGCTTAAAGTTAGTGTGGGCTAAAGCCAGTCCTGGGGCTCCATTAAGCTTTTAACACATCCATAGACAGGTTGGTGATGAATGGAGAGGAAGCAGGCACTTGCAGTTGGGAGGATTGAGTTTAAACAGTGGGTGTCTTACTCGTGTGCTCAAGAGTGATCCCCTTGAGGTTCGGTTTCCTTGTCTGTTAAATGGAGATCATTATAAGACCTTGATGAAAATTAAATAAACCAAAGTTAGTGAGTGTGCCTGGCACATTGCCTGGTATCAGGAAAGTGACCTTTGCTTGACTCTGAACTTTAGAATCATCCCAAAAGCAGACAACGAGCCACGTTTTTAACTCATTTAAAGGCATTTACTTTAATAGAAAGCATTTTTGTAAGTGTTTGGCTATTCATACCCTTGAAGTACTTAAAAAATCTTATCCATGATGATGCAGAAAAAGTTAAGGTATAGCCTGTGGGCAGCTGATCAGATGCATACATCTGTGATATTCATAGATAGAAGGAATTCACAGAAGGCTTCAATTATAGGTATTTATTTCTTCACCTGTAAGGTATATATACAGGTGTTCATTGTGTGTGTCACTACTCCCATTGTACCTGAACTATTACATGATAACAAACAAAAATGTAATGCTAGCAAAGAGAGTCCTCTCAACGCATCCAGTTTTCAGACTGAACCCTGTTTTATCTAATATTTCCTATTTGTGCTTCTCTTTCAAGGAGCCTACACAGAGGCAGACACTCTCTCAGCTTTGGGTTGATCTATCTTTGGACCATTGCTCAAAATTATGTGCTTTATCATTAAATAACTCTTTAGTCATGCCTTGTGTGACTCTTATGTCTCTAGCTAGAATGTATGCCAGAGAATAGGCACCGTATCCCAGCCTTTTTTTTTTACTCTGGGCATGAAGCACACTTAAGAACAACCAAGATGGAAAGTTCAGTGAGGGCGAGGAACCCATTTGTCTTTTCCTATAGGATCTTTAATGCCTAGCATAGCATCTGGCATATAGGAGGTGCTTACGAAATGTTTGCACATTAGCTGACCTGCTTGATTCTATGCACGGACTTTATAAATTGTCATAATTAAGGATAGGGTATTCTTGTCAAGGATTGTCATTCCTCAAGTTTCAACCTTTAACCCTGATGTAATGAAGCTCAGGAAAAAGCAGCAGATGTAAAGCATGGCTGGGGGGCTCGGAAGTAACACCACCATCATCAACTGTAATAATAACGATAAGAATGAATTATGTTTACCATGTGCCAGGTACTGCACTTAGTACTTTATGCTTTAATTCATTTAGTCCTAAGGAAACATATCTTCTACCATTTCAATTTATGGATGAAAAAATGAGGCACAGGGAAGTTAAATAATTTGCTCTAGGCCCTAAGTAAGTTGCCAAGCTGGGCTTTCAGCCTGGCCATTCATGGTTGGGGTCACGTTCTAACCACTATACCAAGTTGTGATTCCAGGTCTCCAGATCCTGTTTTCTTTTTCAAAATAAAAACACCATATGCTAACACATATATGTGGAATCTAAAAAATATATACATATATATATGGTTCTGAAGAACCTAGGGGCAGGACAGGAATAAAGACACAGAAGTAGAGAATGGACTTGAGGCCACGGAGAGGGGGAAGGGTAAGCTGGGACGAAGTGAGAGAGTGGCATGGGCATACATACACCACCAAATGTAAAATAGATAGCTAGCGGGAAGCAACCACATAGCACAGGGAGATCAGCTTGGTGCTTTGTGACCACCTAGACGGGTGGGAAAAGGAGGGTGGAAGGGAGACGCAAGAGGGAGGAGATATGGGGATATATGTATATGTATAGCTGATTCACTTTTTTATAAAGCAGAAATTAACACACCATTGTAAAGCAATTATACTCCAATAAAGATGTTAAAAATTTTTTTAAATAATAAATAAAAACGAACGCCATAGAGGTCTTCATGTGGAGGGCTTGTTTTCCTTCCTCTAGTGCGTGCTTCTAATGGCATGAGATGTTTATAAATTCCATATCTTCTTCTTTTGGCAGCTTGGTGAAGTAGTGCTCTTTGGTGGTTAACAGGGGTTCTGAAGTCAAAAGGACCAGAGTAAGAATTCTTGCTCTGTGTCTGAAAGCTGTGCTCTTAAAAAAAAATGCTACATGAATGACTAAATCAGTTTATTTTTTATTTATTTATTTTTTTTGCGGTACACGTGCCTCTCACTGTTGCGGCCTCTCCCGTTGCGGAGCACAGGCTCTGGATGCGCAGGCTCAGCAGCCATGGCTCACAGGTCTAGCCACTCCGCGGCATGTGGGATCTTCCTGGACCGGGGCACGATCCCGTGTCCCCTGCATCGGCAGGCGGACTCTCAACCACTGCGCCACCAGGGAAGCCCTCAGTTTATTTTTTAAGTGGTGATGAATCTGTATTCTACAGCTGTATACTGCTTGACCCCATCATACGCAAAATACTTTAGCACAAAGTCTAACATGAAGATAAACTATCATTATCTTATAATACCAATAATAATTGCTATACAAGTAGCATGGGTTCTTTGTGTTTCTGTCATGAGGTGAATACAGAGCAGTAGGTGAAATTTAGATGTAGATGCTAAGTAATTTAGAAGACCTTGGATCATTAGAATTTCCCCATGTTTGTGTAATCTTTTCAAAAAGTCAATTGTCAAATCAAAGTTATGTGGTTATAATGATCGTATCTTTTCCCAAAATAGGATCATATGAGCTGACCAAAGATTTTTTGCTGATATATAAATACACACACATACGCAGAGGCTTACCAACCCTTAACAGTGGATTTAGTTGTACTTTTATTGAACAGGACTAATTGAGGTGAATAAAATTATCTACAATTGTGACAGTCTTAGGAAATCCAAGATGCATAGCCATAATATCTATAATGCAGAGTATTAATAAAGCAGATACTTCTCTCTGTATTCAAAGATATTGATGACCTACTTTGTGGAAGACAAATTTTTGTTTCTCCCAAGTCCAGAAACTATTCTTCCCAACCGTCTCTTCACTGTTAGTGAATATTAGCCAACAACATTGCCACATTATTTTCTTTCTTGATTAATTGTTCCAAGTAGTTCTCATTTTCTCAGCCCTTGGACATGTTCTATGGAATCTTCTATTCTATGAACATATTGATCCACTTTCTATTCCCTACTTTGCATTATACTGTGTGGTATTAAATTTTGTGATTCATTGATTGATTCTTCCCAATATTTTCCTTTGCTTTCCCTACTCTTCTTTTCATGAAGAATTAAGTTCTAAAACCGTTATATTGGGCAGCATGGGAGAAGTACCTGTGCTGGAAGGTAGGGAAGCCACAGTGACCCCGGTGCAGGGTGTCAGAGGTGAAGCAGGGCAGAAGGGTATGCATGCATGTGTTGGGTGGTGGGAGAAGCCTAGCTTGGAGTGTTGGATAGCAAATGGATAAGGAATAAAGGCTTCCCTGCTGGGGGTGACCTCACATAAATTGTTGGAGCCCAAGTTGGGTAAGGTGGGGATTGGAAGAGGTGAAAGATTGGTTATGTACAGGGGAATTAATGGAAAATAAGAAAAGTAGATTAAGGATAATGGGAGCCTTATTGCTCACTGTCAGAGAAGGGAGAATATCAAATATCAAAAGGGAGAAAACTGAAAGGAATACTTTCAGTTTGGTGGGTTGGAGTTTGAAGTATCAGTATGACGTCATGGAAGTATGTGTGTGTGTGTGTGTGTTGTTTAATTTCATTCATTCCTTTGTCCATTGAGAGGGCCTGGGAGCAGTGAGATACCAATAAAAATGAGCACACCTTATGCCTATATCTTGTTTTCTGAATATATTATCCACTAGTAGGAACTAGAGATAGCTTTCTGTGCCAGAAAGTAAGAAAATGCTCAGACTGATGAGGGCATGTCAAAACAACACAAAAGCCAGTTAGGAGGGGGCTCTCTGTGCCAAATGAAGCATGATTTGAGCATCAAAATAAATAATGCCTGTAACAGATTATTAATCATTGCATAACGTAGGAAACCATGTATCTAACCATATATGAATAAATGAATGAATAAATTTGAAGAACAAAATAAACTTTGCATAGTTTCAAAGTAAATCTTCACAAAAAAATAGTGGAAAAAAAAGAGTTAACTTTGCAGTGGAGAAGCACCATTTAACATCATCATTTGTAATAATAAAGTGAACATTATCAGTAATAGGAAAAATTTAAATCATTAAGGTGACAAAAGAAGAAAACAGAACAAAAATGTGCACGTAATCTAATCATGAGGTAACAGCAGACAAACCCACGAGGGTAGTTATGTGGGAGAATATCCTTGTTTGATGAAATAACATGAAAGTGCTGTGGGGACCTGAGGTCAGCAACTCGCTCTCAAGTGGGTCAGGGGGGAAAAAAAGTTCTTTTGTAGTCATTTTTATGGCTATAGAGAGTATTTTGAAGCGGCCGGTGGCTCTTTTGTAAGCTGTAGTCTATTAACACTCTCTCTCTGTCTCTGTCTGTCTGTCTATCTCTCTCTCTCTTTGGAGTTGGGAAAACAGGCAGATCTCTGTTCAGCTCTGCCACTTTCAAGTTGTGTGACTTGAATATATGTAATCTTTCCAAACCTCAGTACGGTAACCTATAAATAGAGGATAATAACAGATGAAAAGGGAATAGCACAGTATCTGGTCCATGTTAATTACTCAATAACAGTTAGGTGTTGCATGATCATTATTATTGTTGTTCAAGTATTTCTGTGTCACATTGACTAGATCTATCTTACCCTTTTCAACCATTTTTAATATTCAATATTTTGACATACCTTTTGCATCTATATGTATTTTTATTATATATACATTTATAAGTTATCTTTCATGTACTTTAGATTGTTTTTAACTTCTTGCTATTGTGTACAGCATTACAATGGACATTCCTGTGTCTGCATCTTTATTTGTTCACTTGTTCATTTATTCCCTTAAGATACAAACCTAGAATGAAAGACATACCAGTCTATTTAAAATTGGGGTTAGCAAATTTTTTCTCTAAGGAGACAAGATATTTTAGGCTTTTCATGCCATATAGTCGTTGTCAAAACTTCTCAGCTTTGTCACTATAGCACAAAAGCAGTCAGAAACAAATAAGGGTTATGTTTATTTACAAAAAACAAGTAGTGGGCCATATTTGTTTGTCACTAAAATCATGAAAGAAAGAATCCCTCTAGTATTTTTAGTGTTAAAATACTGAAAACACAGGAGGAAATCAACTTTTATTTTACAATAACCTGGATATAGAAATTCTACAGTGTGATGGGGAAATGTCAGTTGCCATAGATGGAAGCTGTTTATCTCATCTTGCAGCTGTGACTCTTGTCATATGAGGTCCACCATCCAATATAGGTCCTGAAAGCATTGACCTTCAGGCAGAGAAGAGCATGGAAAAACACTGTAGTGGTCTTTGCTCTCTAATGTAGAAGAGTGATTAGCTTACAATGGATTTTAAGCATTGTTTTAAAGTAGGAGAAAGAAGCATGTGGGTCATGAAGTACTGGTAGTGTGGCTTTTTAAAAAAGAGAGGGCTATATATTTAGCTGCTTCTGAAATGGTAGAGATTAAAGTACCTAGTTTCTTCAAGATTAAACCTTTCTACAAGCCTTTCTCTGATACGTTCTTGTATATTTATTTACACCATCTGATCATTACCTGCCTCTTTTTGTCTTAGGATGGTGTGCGCAGTTCCCCAGCTGATCATCTAGGAATTTTGGGAGTCTGGGCACTTTTTCCAATCTAAAGCTGCTGGTTATGGAGGAGGAACCTAGGTAGCAATTTGTGTGATACAAGGAGGACTTACAGTGCTTTTGGGCAGAAGGTCAAAGGTTGCTGAGAGGGGGATTTCCCAGGACAGATCATGCTAAGTGACATTCCGTTGTCACAGAATATGTATTGTTGTGGGAATTGGAGGCTCCTAGAATGAGATGCTTTCACAGTTAATTATAATATTAACCACATAAACACTTATATAGGACCCACTGGTTTCCAAGCATTGTTCTAAGTTCTTCACATATATTAACTCATTTAATTCCCACAACTACCCTGTGAACCAGATGCTTTTATAATATATAACTGCAGAACCTGAGGACAAAGAGAAGTTAAATGAGTGCTCAAAGTTACGGACTATGAAAATAAAAAAGGAAGCACTGGTGTTGGAACTCAGGTGATCTGGCGACAGAGACAAATTCTTACACTGAGCCACATTGTTTCAATAAAATGGTTTTATATTAAATTCTGCAGGCCCTAAATCCCCACAGGATCCCCAGAGGCCACACACATCTCTGAAAATAGGGTCCTGACACAGCTAATGATTAACGTTTGGAAGCACTCTACGTGTGGGCTTCCAAAACCATACTACAGAGTCTACCTTTTATTTTCCCAAATTTCCTGCAAGATAGTTCCTATTTATATTCTCATTTGACACATGATGGGCCCAAGGCTTAGAGACATTAAGTTTTTCTTTCTAGATCAAACCACCTAAGTGGCTGGACTGGTATTCATGTGCAAGTCTATTTCCCAAATCCAAAATCTTAACAAATATCCTATACAATTTCAGAAAAAAAAAATAATGGGAAGAGCATTGGATTGGAATTAAGGTTCCTAAATTTTAGATGCCGCTCTTCTGTTGTATCATTAGGAGGCACTGGGTAAGTCATTGCTTTTCTCTGGGCCTAAGTTTCCTCCTATATCAAATGAGAGGATTTGGCTTAATTACTGTTCTTTTCATTCAAAATGATATTATATGATTCTGTGATTTTTTTTAATGTCAAAATATGTACGAGTACATTTCCAAATTCTAAATTATTCCAAGATGTATCTCAGTCCCCAGAGCTTAATGTAAATAAAGAAAAGAAATTTAGATAAACGCTACTTTCAGTCATTGGGATAAAACTCTAAAATCTTAAAAATAGAACACCTACTTTGAAAAAATAACACCAATCTTTAATAGAAATCATGTTGATTTCTTCAGGCCTTATTTTTCACATCCATACTCTGGCTACCTGAATGCTAGTGCTCAAAGACTCTTTCTTTGGATGTCCCACATGTGACACACACAGTAGAAGACCACAGGGATACGGAACTCTCTGGTGCCAAGCCGCCATGCAAATCCTGATCTGTATTTTAAGACATCCTTCAATGCTGAGTTTCCTATCCCTTTAATCAGGGCAAATCAATGAGAAATGGAGAGTGAGTGGACTATCTTGTTGTTGTTCCGTCTGCATTTTGCAGGATCCCACTAACTCATGTCCTCTGAATCCTTCAGGGTCATTTCCAATTCCTAGCTAAATGTAATATTACAGTTTCTACTGTAATCATAGAAAAGCTTTCACTGGGATCTTTCTAGGTCTACTCATTTAGAATCTCTCTCTGTCTCTCTTCCTTAATACCCTCACTTCCCCAATATATATACCCTGTTCATGTGTCTAGGACTCCTTCTACAGATTGTTGGAATCTGAAAATAGAGCTCATTCCATTCCTTGCACCATTTAAACCAAACCAGTTCCTTAAACTTTTTTTCTCTCTCTTTTCTAATTATTATGTGTTTCCAACAGAGTTGATTTATACCTAATTCTCTTCTTTGCAAAAAGTCTATGATGTAAAGGCTGAAAATACCAGACAGTACATGTGATCTATTCCATGCAATAGGTCCTGAGGGAAAGTATATAATGATGAGGGTTGTTGGCGGGGGGTCTCTGGAAAAGATATACAATTGGAGATTTTACACTTTCTTCCTACATACATGGTGAGGCAAATATATGATGCATGGAATGGTGGCAGCCATTTTGTGATCACGAGGGTGTATGCATGAACATTAAGGCCAACATGCTGAAGATACTGAGTGGTAAGATGGAAGCACCTGTGTCATAGATGACATCACTATGTTTCCTAATTAACCAAATCTAGAACACTCTGGATGTTTTAGTTGAAATGATGAAAGCACTGATCTTAAGACACTTTGATCATTCTATGAGTTTTAGCTAAGAGCTTTTTGATACATTATGCAAATCCAAATTGCCTACTTGAAAATTTTTTCCATCCTCTTTGTCTAATTTAACAGACTTTATTTCAAGATTCTGGTAGAAGTGTTATTTCAGAAGTACACTAGATGGCAATATATGCTCCTTAATTTATGGTGGGGGAAGGGAATTTGAATTTAAGATTGAACTGTCAAAAATACACAAAATGCTCAACTTAATGTGAAAAATACATCAGAGTTTTATTTATTCTGTAACTCTGTAAAAATTATTCTTTTAATTAAGTAGAAATAAAGTCAAGGGAAATAGTTGAGCACTGGGAGTTATTGGACAGGAAACTCTTAATACCCTATCCATTTTTAGAGAACAGAGAATGCCCTATCTCAGAAGACTGTGTACAGAGAAAGAGTAGAGACTTACAAACCTCATTTATCCCCTGCTGTTTATGTCAGGCAGGCTACTTACTATGTCTGTGGCACAGTTGCTAATGCAGGAGTGCCACGTGTAAGGTACATATGTCTCAATCTGAAAAGCATTATACTTTCTCAAAGGAAAAATATTTAAGAAATATTAGCCACATGTTTACATTTTGCCCAAATATCATCCTTTGGATAACTTGTTTTTAGGTCTAAGAGATAATCTTAAGGATTGCGGTTGTTTTCATTCTTGACAGTAATTTGCATGTGAGTTTACCTTACTAGAGTCATCAATAAAACGCTGCTCTGTAAAATATAGCTTCCTACAAATACATTTATATATGGTATCAGCCGTTGTTTGTGGCATCGGATATCTGTAAATGGTACATCAAATGTCACTTATTATCAGAAGACTTGTGTGTGTGTGTGTTCATGGGATAATATCTATGTATTTATATTCAGAATTTGCCTTACACATCCATCACCCTCTGGGCCATCTGTGAATTCTCTATAGTTGCAGTTAATCTTTTCAGACACACTGTTGTATATTAATAGAATGATAACTTTTTGAACCCAATTGATGATTTATTTTAGTGAAATATGGTATATATATACGTGTGTATATAGACACATATATATTTATATATATATATATGTATCTATATACATACATAGTTGTTGTTGTTCTTTTTTATAAGAACATGGGCTTGAGAAACAGAATAGAAACTTGGTCAGTGGATTATTTGCTATTATGTTCCAGTGGCTGGGCTGCTGATTTTGGTGGCAGCTCTTGTTTAATTGCTTTCATTGGCACATCACACTCCTGTTGGAAAATAAACAACTTGTTTCAGAGTGTCTTCCTCCATGATCCATAACTAATGTGGAATTAATTTGCTTTAAATCTTATGACAAATAAAAACTAGAGAATCTTTATCTTAAATATTTTTGTACTAACAATGTTTAAAATCATGGAATAAGTGTGTGTCTTTGTAAATATTTAAGACATGCAACTGGTTTTACTACTTTTCTCTCTGATGCAGAAATAAAACAATTTTTTTTTCAAAATAATATATGCTCATTTTCTCATTAAGAGATTGTGGAAAATCATGACCGGATGCTAAAATTACTTGGCAATTTCAATGTCCTCCCCAGAAAGATTTATGAAAGGCAAAATGTCAGTATAAGACATTTAATTGCGTGTATTCCTAAAAGCATCAGTCTCGGATGGAGACATATTTATACTTTTCATGAGTAATTGAATAATTGGACTCATTTCTGAGCTTGAGATTACTGAAGGGTTTCTTACACAGGAACTTGATCCAAAACATTCAATTCAAGGAATATTCAATAGGAATGAACCTTCCCACACCCAACTCGATAGATCAGCAACAGAACTGAAGTCAGAGAACATTTCTCACAAAGGGATTAAAACAGCTAACATTTTATGAGAACCTAACGACTAGGTGACAAGAATTTAAATTATCTCTAACCATTACAATACTTTAACTGTTTCTACCCAGTTTACAGAGGTGAAAATGAAGTCCCGAGAAATTAAGTAACTTGCCATCAGTGGAATTTTTCTTATTCCACACAGACAAGCCAATTACTGTATAATTCTCCAGATACAATGCACATACACACACACACACCCCGACACACAAACAGTACAAGAAAGATTGTGGGGTTGGACCCATTTTAAGTTATTTATTTTATAACTATTTGTGATGAAGAGCTATGAATAATTATGTTTGGAGAACTAAATAGTGTATATGCCACATTGCCTAGAACACAGCAGATGCTTAATAAACATTTGGCAAAAGATTGAATGAATGCAGTGGCATTGCAGTAAGCTTTTATTTGTGGCAATGTAAAACATTTATTAATACTGTACAAAAAGAGTATGTCAGTATTTTGAGATAATATTAAAAATGTAGATTATAGAGATGGGTCAATCTGATGAGTACAGAGAGGAAGAAATAATATTGTGTTTTCTAATTTCCAGCAGAGATTAAAATTATTCCCAAAGACACATTCAACTTTTGATGTGATTCGCAAACAAAACTCATCATGAAAATTTTTAAGAAAGGTCATTTCTTTCTTTTCCTCAAAAATGATTTGTGTGGAGACACTATAATGCTTCCCTGTCCTTAAGTCTCTTTTGAGAATATTTATTTTATGAAACTACAGTAAGAAAAAAAAAAAACCTGTCCAATGCTTATGTTCCAAATTAGAAGAATTCTAAAGCTCTCCAAGTGGAAAACAATCTGAAATTGAATTGTCCTAGGCACCATGGTTTTATTAATACTCATAAAATAAAAAAGGAGATTCCTTGAGAGAAATTCAAAATCAACATCTGTGGCAACTACTCACTAGCTTATATAAATAAATAAAATTAGTTGTATTTTGAAAAAATAGGAAGCATATAATGAAGTACCTGCTTTAAACTGATTCTTAAGTCTGACGACTTTTCTAGCTAGGTGAAAAAAATAGTGAAAGGAAATATCCGGCTTATTTTTGATAAAAGATTAATCTAGTGTCTCTTTATGAAATTGTTATTTATTACAGAAAGGTTAATACTTGTGACTTCTCTATTCAGCAATGTGGTTGAAGAGTAAATTACCTTGCTGCAGATTTCAGTTATTTGCATTTGCTGGTCATACACACAAAAGATTTATATTTTAAGACTGATAGTTTTTTCAAAATACGAAATACAAAAAAATAAGGGTTTTAAAAAACCAACATTCTTTCCTTTATCTTTATAATTATCAAGCTATCAGTTTTCCTTTTGGGGTGAATCAAATTATTTTAAATAAGCTAATGTTTTATTCCTTTTGCATCATCTTTAATAACAACTGTTTCCTGAGAATAAACCATGTTTAAGAAAAGCATGGGCGAGGGATTGGAAAGAGATGGAAACCCTGTTCTCAAGGGGCTTCTACCTAGCGGCGGCAGAGCCTTACAAAGTGGGGTTTATTCTTCCTTTCTGGCAGGACCAGTCCCCTGCTCTCTACTCTAGAAAACTGGAGCTTGTCTTCTGCAGCAGATCCTGGGCTGTGCTCAGTCCCCAGTTTGAAAATCTTACCAGCATTCTCGACTCTGTTTCTTGTTCTTGAGTATTTAGTTTTATAATCCTAGAAGTTTATGTAGTTATCTTGGGATCTCCCCCAAGTAATCAGGAGTTTGGATTTTTACTTCTGAGTTCCTTACAGGCTTGTGTAAAAAAGCTTTTTTACATTCTTTATCAAATTAAAGTTGGATCCAGAAGGCCTCGTGATGGGGGAGGATCTCTACTCAGAGGGGTGATAGAATGAAAACTAAACTGATTCATGAACACCCCACAGAAGATCGTCCTCATCCTTGACGAATCTTCCTCCTTTCATCCCTGCTCACCAGGTGAGGACTCTCCTCCCTGACCAGCCTCTAAGGTTGGAGTTTGATTTTATTATAAGATGTGGCAGAGTCCTTATACTTTTAAGCTTATACTTTTAGAGGTGGGAACAGTACAGCACTAAGAAGCCAAACCACAAAAAAATAAAGAACATAAAAAGGAAGTGTATTTTTTTCTGGAGTAAACAGATTTTTTAAAAAATTTAAACCAATTAACAGCTCTCTTTGCATAAGAGAAAAATCACCTTAATGTCAGAGAGTAAGTTATAATACCTTAAAGGTTATATTGGTTAGGAATCCCTTTGGGTTCAAGGAAGAGAAATCTTCATTGTTCCTAAAGTGGCTTAAACACTTAAAATATTCTATTTCTCAAATAAAAAGTATTCCAGGTGTAGCAGTACAGAGCTGGTGCAGCTTCTTAATGATACCATCAAGGAGCTTTCTCACTCTGTACTCCATCATTCTTAGTGTATGTTTTTTTTATCTTTATGGTTGTTACCTCATGGTTCCCAATGGCTGTTGTACCTCCAGTCTTCACATACACATTCCAGCAGGAAGAGGGAGTACAAGGAAGAGGCAGAAACCATAAGCTTATTTATGTCCCGTCGGCCAGAACTGCGTCACATTGCCTCCTGTTCCCAGTCTATTAAGATGGCTAGAAATGTGCATTTTTAATTTTTTTATAGCTTCTGTTTTAAGGTAGTGAACAGAAGAATTGAATGGTGGATCAGCCACCCAAAGTGTCTGCCAGAGGGAGAGATGTGTGACTACTCCTCAGCTCACTTTTGGCATGTTGGTAACATAAGTCAGCCCTGAGTGCTTTGATGAGTTCTGTACAATTTGGGGCTTTTTTCCTCTTTAATAAGTTTCCTTATAAAAGTTTGGGGAGAATATTTATTAAGAATCTCAGATCCTTTCAAAAGTGTACTCAGTTGTCAATGCCTCTGCAAATATGTACTTATAAAATCACCCATGTAAAAAAAATTCCAAAGATCTTATATTGTCACTGTTCTTGTTTCCTTTCTATATGGTTTATTTTTGTGATTCTTCATCCAAAGGCCAATTCAGTCAATTTGGTGAAAGTTATGACAATGACCCTTTTGCTGTTTTGTGCTCTTTGTTTCTCCGATGGACTTTTTCCATCTTTGTCTGTAGTTCTCACTTGAGCATTTCTAAGTTCTCAGTGTCACACCTTGGGTAGCAAAACAATTCTTGGCTTGAGACTGACTCAGATGTCTGGATTATTTAGAAGGGAACTCCCCCTTGTCCACTAAATTTGCTTCCTGGGATAGCTGTCTCTCATCAGTGAAGATGTGTGATATTATAGTTGACAGCTAAACCTTAACTGTGGTGCAGAGTCAGGAATGAATCCATCCCTTGAATTAGCTGAAATCTCCTCCTCTTCCCGGTGTGCATGTATATTTAATTCCATGGCTACCTCCTACTCTGCCTCATTCTCCTTCCAGAGCCTCTGTGTTCTCTGCTGTGTGACTGGGCTTTGATTGAATGGATCACACCTGTTGCTGTCTTGTCTCTTGAATTTGAATTTCATTGATTATCAGAGGGCATGGGGAAGCCAGCAGCAGTGGGGTTTCTTTCATTGGTTTGGCTCCTTGGGCTTTCAGCCTCTCTGTGTCCAAGATACAATGAGAAAACTTATTCTCAAATTTAACAACGAACTTAGGGACTACGAAAAAAAATCTCTCCCAAAACCAAAAACAACCCAGAGCCTGCGAAAGGCCCAGGAATGCCTTTTGTGTGAATTAAAACAGCCAAAATGGTGAACAAATGCAATTTTGGAGAAGGAAGCTTCTCTTATGGAAGACCTGAATCAGTTTTTAAGAGCCAGGTCAGGAGGCCATTACCCGTAGAGGTGTATGCACATTGTGCCCCTGAGGACAGAAGAGATGGATCGGTTAGCCAAGGTGCAGGCAGACAGCGCTGTTCCCATCCCACCCACAGACTGTTCCATCACCCACTTCCCGCCCCAGCACCACACCCCCCTGTTCTCCTCTTCCACAGCCCCAGATCCAGAGAGGCCAGGTGTTAAGAAGCCCTATCTTCAGGGTGTGGTCGACAGTCAACTGTTTACTTAAAGCCACAGGAAGTCCAAGTATATCTCTGAGACTTTTTTTTTGGGGTATAATTGCTTTACAATGGTGTGTTAGTTTCTGCCTTATAACAAAGTGAATCAGTTATACATATGTTCCCACATCTCTTCCCTCTTGCGTCTCCCTCCCTCCCACCCTCCCTATCCCACCCCTCCAGGCGTAAGGTGGGTTAGAGAAGCACTATAAACAGCATTGAAGCTAGGGCTATAAGGGAGGCAGCAGGAGGTGGCTTTGGCATCAGTGTGATCAAGGGTCAAATCCAGACTCCACTACCGCCTGCTGAGGCCATGGGCACGTGACCTAAACTCTCTGAGTATCAGTTCCTCGTATCTTTCAAGAAAGCATATGGGAGAAATAATATCTCCTGCAGAATTTCTAAAAGGATCTCATGATTTAAGAAAATGTGTACAAAGTATCTAGTACATCCTGACAAAATGGTAGCGATTGTTATAAAATATCCAAACTATGAACAAGCAACTCATGATTTAGATGTTTTGCAGAAATAATGGGGTTAGCCAGACAGGTGTGATTTTCACTTCTGTGTGTACGTGCTCCACATAAAGATTTCTCTGCACTGAGTGGGGAAACTAGTTGTTTGGTAAATGCATTCTGGTGACTCATCCTTATTCTTGCGGTGAAATTTAACAGTGTGAGGACTTTCTACAAATGCCTTCACTTTTGAAGTGTGTGATTACTTATTCATTAAGTAATATTTTCATTGATGAAGTATGCAAGTTATTTCCTTTACCTCATTTTTTCTCATAAATTTAATTGTTGGGTTTAATTATAATCACTTTATAATTACTGTATTTGGCATTAATTATATGACATCAAGCCATTAGCAATATTATTCAGCATAAAACTAATCAAGTAATGAACACACATAGCCCACGGCTTACCTGTAATACCTTTCTTCTGTCTTCTCTTCTTTCCCCTTTTCCTTCTAACATATTTGAAAAGGGTTCTCAGTGACTTAGTTGTTTTTCAATCCTATTTCAGTCAGAAGCATGCAGCACCCACAAATGTCTTGTGGAGCCTGATTTTCTAAGTGCGACCTTCTCTTCTCACTTACCAACCCCCTGGACTCATCATTGGTCTTTTCAAATGGGACATTGAAGTTATCAGAGATATTCCTTAAGACTGGATTCTTGCTACAAAATATAACTCTCCATGTCTGTAATTCCATATACAAATTTTACTAAGTCTGGATTTTTTTTAAGAGTTGTTATTTGATGAGTCTACCTTCTGTCAGAGGATCATTATGTATAGAAATCTACCAGCATTCTTTGGGTTAAGTGACATATTAAATCATTTATGAGACAGTTTCTAGCAAAACCTTCTGTTTTTCACTTTCTAGTTCATTTCAACTATGTTAAAAAATGTTTAAACCCTAAAACAGAAAAGCAGATCATAGATTCAGTGTGTCTCTCATTTTCCCATTTGTGTGTGTGTTTGTGAGTGTATTTAAAATAAAAATGTTTATAACAAAATATAGGAAATCCTTCTACACTACTTTTTACTACCCTGTTCCCCTCCACAGAAGTAATCTCTTTTTCATTTATTTTAATTCTTTATTTAAGTTTTTATGCTCGTATTTTTAAATAATTTATTTGGAACGATTCTTTAAAACTGTCTTGTTTTGTCAGTATCACTGTCAGTAATGTGCAGTATCCATTGATATACTGTAGTAATAAAGCTATATCATTCTTATACAGCACCTCATCCCCAGTTAGTTTTTCCCATTCTGCCAATAGATTTATCCCAAATACTCTTGGGATAAACATTCACTGTGTACATTATTATGACTATTATACTAGTCATTGCAGATACAGAATTATATTCTTTCTTTATGGAACATTTTTATTTTTTCTTAATTTATATCTGCTATTTTGGTCAGTTTCGTAAGTTTCAGTATGCCTACTTTAATGTTTCATTGCATATATCAAATGCTGCTTGATCAAAATTTTTCCTGAAACATTCAAACATGTCTAATATCTAACCATTTTTAAAAAAAATTTCCCTGGAGCTCTCTCTCTAGGAACCTCAATTCACCTGTTGCGATCAGAACTGGCTGGTTTTTAGGTTTGTTTTACAGTTGTTGTTCCCTACATTCTGTATCTTCCTCTTTGTTTACAAGCTTTATTTTGGTGGGTAAAATTCTTCAGTAGATTCCTGAGAAATATCTTAGAACAAAACACCAAGTTATTGAATGTATGAAATGTCTATTTTCACACTTGATTGAAAGCTAAGCTGAATATATAATTCTAAGGTAAAAATAATTTTCTTGGGCTTCCCTGGTGGCGCAGTGATTGAGAGTCCGCCTGCCGATGCAGGGGACAAGGGTTCGTGCCCCGGTCTGGGAAGATCCCACATGCCGCGGAGCGGCTGGGCCCGTGAGCCATGGCCGCTGAGCCTGCGCGTCCGGAGCCTGTGCTCCGCAATGGTAGAGGCCACAACAGTGAGAGGCCCGCGTACCGCAAAAAAAAAAAAAAAAATAATTTTCTTGCAAATGGCATGGTAAATACAACTGTGAGTTCTTTTCTAACCCTTCTATTGGGAGGTTCAGTCTAATTACACTCTGCTTGAATCTGGGCCTTAATGACTCACCTGACAAATAGAGTGTGGAAAAAAATATTTTGAGAATTGTGGAGCTAGGTCATTAAAACCCTTGTGGCTTCCACCCAGTCATCTTGAAAAAGTTGTTCTAGGGAAGCTGTACCCTGAGACTGCCATGTCATGAAGAAGCCCAAGGTAACCATGTGAAGAGGCTGCCTGAAAAGAGAGATGCTCATGCAGCCCTCAGATGGTCCAACCATCCCAGCCCAGATCCCAGATACTAAGTGAAGAAGTCATTTTGGAGATTTCAAACCCAGTAGATACTACTGGAGAAATAAAACAAAATAATCCATCCAAAAACAAAAACTGAGGCCCTAGACTTATGATCCCAGTCAACCTATCCCAGCTATTTTTAGTTGTTTGAGTCCCCTGGCTGAGGCCTCTTGGGGAAAAGAAGGACTGTCACCACTGTGCCCTGCCATATATTTGTAGGTGTTCCAAATCATTTCTTTACACCAGTAAATTTTAGTGAGGTTTGCTACTCAGCAGTTGATTGAAAGCCTATCTCTGGCTTTAATACTGTGATTGAAAAAGGCTGATATCACGTTGAGTTCCTACTCTTTCAGCCTCTCTGAAAATTTTTAGGATTTCTCATTATTCTGAGGTTCTGAAATTGCACAAAGATGAACCTTGGTTTTTTTCATTCAATTTATTAAGCTAAGCACTTGGTGGACTCTTTCAAACTGGAAAGAGGTGGGTTTTGTCTTTCATTGTGTTGATGTGGTGTATCACATGAATTGAATTTCATATGTTGAATTATTCCTGCATCCCAGGAATAAATCCCACTTGGTCATGGTGTATGTTCCTATGAATGTGCTGTTGAATTTTGTTTGCTAGTATTTTGTTGAGGATTTTTGCATGTATTTTCATCAGAGATATTGGTCTATAATTTTCTTTTCTTGTGGTGTCTTTGCCTGGCTTTGATATCAGAGTAATTCTGACCTCATAAAATGTATTTGGAAGTGATCCCTATACTTTGATTTTTGGAAGAGTATGAGAAGGTTTGGAATTCATTCTTTGAGTGAAATGATATATGACAAAACTATAGTAATATAAACAGTATCGTGCTGGCATTTAAAAAAGGCACATAGGGGCTTCCCTGGTGGCGCAGTGGTTGAGAGTCCGCCTGCCGATGCAGGGGACACGGGTTCGTGCCCCGGTCTGGGAGGATCCCACATGCCGCGGAGCGGCTGGGCCCGTGAGCCATGGCCGCTGAGCCTGCGCGTCCGGAGCCTGTCCTCCGCAACGGGAGAGGCCACAACAGTGAGAGGCCCACGTACCGCAAAAAAAAAAAAAAAAAAAAAAATAATTTTCTTGCAAATGGCATGGTAAATACAACTGTGAGTTCTTTTCTAACCCTTCTATTGGGAGGTTCAGTCTAATTACACTCTGCTTGAATCTGGGCCTTAATGACTCACCTGACAAATAGAGTGTGGAAAAAAATATTTTGAGAATTGTGGAGCTAGGTCATTAAAACCCTTGTGGCTTCCACCCAGTCATCTTGAAAAAGTTGTTCTAGGGAAGCTGTACCCTGAGACTGCCATGTCATGAAGAAGCCCAAGGTAACCATGTGAAGAGGCTGCCTGAAAAGAGAGATGCTCATGCAGCCCTCAGATGGTCCAACCATCCCAGCCCAGATCCCAGATACTAAGTGAAGAAGTCATTTTGGAGATTTCAAACCCAGTAGATACTACTGGAGAAATAAAACAAAATAATCCATCCAAAAACAAAAACTGAGGCCCTAGACTTATGATCCCAGTCAACCTATCCCAGCTATTTTTAGTTGTTTGAGTCCCCTGGCTGAGGCCTCTTGGGGAAAAGAAGGACTGTCACCACTGTGCCCTGCCATAAATTTGTAGGTGTTCCAAATCATTTCTTTACACCACTAAATTTTAGTGAGGTTTGCTACTCAGCAGTTGATTGAAAGCCTATCTCTGGCTTTAATACTGTGATTGAAAAAGGCTGATATCACGTTGAGTTCCTACTCTTTCAGCCTCTCTGAAAATTTTTAGGATTTCTCATTATTCTGAGGTTCTGAAATTGCACAAAGATGAACCTTGGTTTTTTTCATTCAATTTATTAAGCTAAGCACTTGGTGGACTCTTTCAAACTGGAAAGAGGTGGGTTTTGTCTTTCATTGTGTTGATGTGGTGTATCACATGAATTGAATTTCATATGTTGAATTATTCCTGCATCCCAGGAATAAATCCCACTTGGTCATGGTGTATGTTCCTATGAATGTGCTGTTGAATTTTGTTTGCTAGTATTTTGTTGAGGATTTTTGCATGTATTTTCATCAGAGATATTGGTCTATAATTTTCTTTTCTTGTGGTGTCTTTGCCTGGCTTTGATATCAGAGTAATTCTGACCTCATAAAATGTATTTGGAAGTGATCCCTATACTTTGATTTTTGGAAGAGTATGAGAAGGTTTGGAATTCATTCTTTGAGTGAAATGATATATGACAAAACTATAGTAATATAAACAGTATCGTGCTGGCATTTAAAAAAGGCACATAGGGGCTTCCCTGGTGGCGCAGTGGTTGAGAGTCCGCCTGCCGATGCAGGGGACACGGGTTCGTGCCCCGGTCTGGGAGGATCCCACATGCCGCGGAGCGGCTGGGCCCGTGAGCCATGGCCGCTGAGCCTGCGCGTCCGGAGCCTGTCCTCCGCAACGGGAGAGGCCACAACAGTGAGAGGCCCGCGTAACGCATAAAAAAAAAAAAAAAAAAAAAAAGGCACATAGACCAATAGAACAGAACTGAGAACCCAGAAAAAAAAATTAAAAAAAACAGACACACATGTGGTCAACTAATATTTGGAAATAGAAGCAAGAACAGTCAGTGGGGAAAGGTAGTCTCTTCAATAAGTGGTGTTCAGAAGACTGGATATTCACATGTAAAAGAATGAAATTGAGGGCTTCCCTGGTGGTATAGTGGTTGAGAGTCTGCCTGCTGATGCAGGGGACATAGGTTCATGCCCTGGTCTGGGGGGATCCCACATGCTGCAGAGTGGCTAGGCCCGTGAGCCATGGCCGCTGAGCATGCACGTCTGGAGCCTGTGCTCCACAATGGGAGAGGCAACAACAGTGAGACGCCCACATATCGAAAAAAAAAAAAAAAAAAGAATGAAATTGGATCTTTATCTCACACCCCTCACAAAAATTAACTTGAAATGGATTAAGGACTTAAATGTAAGACCTCGAATCATAACATTCCTAGATGAAAACCTAGTGAAAAAGCTCCTTGACATCAATCTTGGCAATGATTTCATGTCTATGACATCAAAAGCACAAAAACAAATTTAGACAAGTGTGACTACATCAGACTAAAAAGCTTCTGCACAGCAAAGAAAACAGAGTGCAAAGGTAACCTATGGAATGGGAGAAGGCATTTTCATATCATATTTCTGATAAGGGGATAATTTCCAAAATATATAAGGAACTCCTACAACTCAACAGCAAAAGTCTAGTTATTTAAAAATAGGCTAAATATAAGGAGACCATATGTGCATGGGTTTATCTCTGAGCTTTCTATGCTGTTCCATTGATCTATATTTCTGTTTTTGTGCCAGTACCATATTGTCCTGATTACTGTAGCTTTGTAGTATAGTATGAAGTCAGGGAGACTGATTCCTCCAGCTCGGGTTTTCTTTCTCAAGATTGCTTTGGCTATTTGGGGTCTTCTATGTTTCCATACAAATTGTGAAATTTTTTGCTCTAGTTCTGTGAAAAATCCCATTGGTAGTTTGATAGGGATTGCATTGAATCTGTAGATTGCTTTGGGTAGTATAGTCATTTTCACAATGTTGATTCTTTCAATCCAAGAACATGGTCAACTTATCTTTGATAAAGGAAGCAAGAATATACAATGGAGAAAAGACAGCCTCTTCAATAAGTGGTGCTGGGAAAAATGGACAGCTACATGTAAAAGAATGAAATTAGAACACTCCCTAACACCATACACAAAAATGAACTCAAAATGAATTAAAGACCTAAGTGTAAGGCCAGACACTATCAAACTCTTAGAGGAAAACATAGGCAGAACACTCTATGACATAAATCACAGCAAGATCCTTTTTGACCCACCTCCTAGAGAAAGGGAAATAAAAACAAAAATAAACAAATGGGACCTAATGAAATTTAAAGCTTTTGCATAACAAAGGAAACCATAAACAAGATGAAAAGACAACCCTCAGAATGGGAGAAAATATTTGCAAACAAAGCAACTGACAAAGGATTAATCTCCAAAATCTAGAAGCAGCTCATGCAGCTCAATCACAAAAAAACAAACAACCCAATCCAAAAATGGGCAGAAGACCTAAATAGACATTTCTCCAAAGAAGATATACAGATGGCCAACAAACACATGAAAGGATGCTCAACATCACTAATCATTAGAGAAATGCAAATCAAAACTGCAATGAGTATCACTTCACACTGGTCAGAATTGTCATCATCAAAATATCTACAAACAATAAATGCTGGAGAGGGTGTGGAGAAAAGGGAATCCTCTTGCACTGTTGGTGGGAATGTAAGTTGATACAGCCACCATGGAGAACAGTATGGAGGTTCCTTAAAAAACTAAAAATACTACCATATGACCCAGCAATCCCACTACTGGGCATATACTCTGAGAAAACCATAATTCAAAAGGAGTTATGTACTACAGTGTTCATTGCAGCAGTATTTACAATATCCAGGATATGGAAGCAATCTAAGTGTCCATCAACAGATGAATGGTTAAAGAAGTTGTAGCACATATATACAATGGCATATTACTCAGCCATAAAAAGATACGAAACTGAGTTATTTGTAGTGAGATAGATGGACCTAGAGACTGTCATACAGAATGAAGTAAGTCAGAAAGAGAAAAACAAATACTGTATGCTAACACATATATATGGAATCTAAAAAAAAAAATGGTTCTGAAGAACCTAGGGGCAGGACAGGAATAAAGACACAGACGTAGAGAATGGACTTGAGGACACGGCAAGTGGGAAGGGTAAGCTGGGACGAAGTGAGAGAGTGGCATGGACATATATATACTACCAATTGTAAAATAGATAGCTGGTGGGAAACAGCCACATAGCACAGGGAGATCAGCTCGGTGCATTGTGTCCACCTAGAGGGGTGGGATAGGGAGGGTGGGGGGGAGAAACAAGAGGGGAGAGATATGGGGATATATGTATATGTATAGCTGATTCACTTTGTTATACAGCAGAAACTAACACACTATTGTAAAGCAATTATACTCCAGTAAAGGTGTTAAAAAAAACAATAGGCTAAAGACTTGTACAGACATTTCTCCAAGAAAAGATTTTTTTAAATGACCAAGAGGTATGTTAAAAATGTCAACATCACTAATTGTCAGCAAAATGCAAATCAAAACCACAATGAGATTTTACATCAAACTTGTTAGAATTGCTATTAGCAAAATGACAAAAGACAAGTGTTGGTGAGGATGTGGAGAAATTGGAACTCTTAAACATTGTTGGTAGGAACAGAAAGTGCACCTAATATGGAAAACAATATGGAGCTTCCTCAAAAAACGTTAAGTAGAATAACTAACGAGCTCACTTCTGGGTATCTAGCCAAAAAAATTGAAATCTGTATCTCAAAGAGATGTTACCATTACCACTCCCATGTTTATTGCAAGGCTATTCATAAGAGCCAAGATGTGGAAACAACCTAAATTTTCATCGACAGAGGAATGGATAAAGAAAACGTGCCATATACATACAATGGAATATTATTCATAATTGAATAAAAAGGGGAATTCTGAAATATATGACAACATAGATGAACCTGCAGGACATTATGCTAAGTGAAATAAGGTAGTCACAGAAGTATAAAAGCTGTATGATTCCACTTGTATGAAGTATCTAAAATCGTCAAACTCATAGAAACAAAGAATAGAATAGTGGTTGCCAGGGGCTAAGGGAAGGCAGAAATGAAGAGTTGCTAATCAGCGTGTATAAAATTTCAGTTATGCAAGATGAATTAGTTCTGGAGGTGTGATACACAACATTGTGCCTATAGATAATAATACTGTGTTGGACACTTAGAAATCTGTTAACAAGGTAAATCTCGTGCTAAGTGTTCTTACCTAAATAAATAAATAACCAAAACCCCCAAACAAACTGTGAACAGAAGTTGGGCAGTTCAGAGAAATTCTCTGATTAGTGTTGGTTGATCATATCATGTTAAATTAGAAATTTTCATTACATTTTTCATTCCATATGTCCATTTGAAAAATTAAATTATTCAAACCCACTCTTTCTTGCTTGATCATCTGCAGATATTTTTTGGCATCAGCATAAATGGTAACCAATTAGTCATCACCTGATGTTAAACCATTGCCATCTTGATGTCTTGGCTCAGTCCTGTCCCATGTTTTCTCTTCTGATCCAAATACTACTAGTCAACATGGCCCAACTCAAGCCTCATGTCCTTAGGAGAGCTTCTTACTATTCTGTCACTATCCTTATCTCTCTCTTTTTTTCCTGAATTCCTAAAGGTTAGTATTTCATATTTGTCTCTGTTGTATGCATGGAAGCAAGCAGTTCCAGATGAGTGCTGCCCCATAGAAATCTAATGCAAGCCAAATACACAATTTAATTTTACTAGTGCGATTAGTCATGACACCTAACACTTATACAGCACTTATGCGCTAGATGATGTTCTCAGTTACGTATCTCATTTATTTCAACCTACCTGTAGTATAGATAGGACCTATTTTATTATACAGGCATACCTCAGATATATTGTAGGTTTGGTTTCAGACCTCCTCAATAAAGCAAATATCACAATAAAATGAGTCACAAGAACCTTTTGTTTTCTGGTGTATATAAAGGTTATGTTTACACTATACTGCAGTCTATTAAGTGTGCAATAGCATTATGTCTAAAAACAAAGCACGTACCTTAATTAGGAAATACTTTTTTGCTAGAAAGTGCTAACCATCTTCTGAATCTTCAGTGGGTTGTGGTAGTGATATCAAAGATTACTGATCACAGATCACCATAACAAATAAAATCATGAAAAAAGTTTGAAATATTGTGAGAATTACCAAAATGTGACACAGAGACACAAAGTGAGCAAATGCTATTGGAAAAATGGTGCTGACAGACTTGCTGACCCAGGGTTGCCACAAAACTTTAATATGCAAAAGAAATACAATATCTGTGAGAGCAATAAAGCAAAGCACAATAAAATGAAGTATGCCGATACCCATTTTACAAGTGAGGAAACTGGTGCACAGAGGTGTTATGTGACTTTCTCAAAGCTACACATATGGAAAGCTGCAAATTTGAGGTTTGAACGTAGAGGGTCTGATGGCAGAGTTTGAACTATCAACCTTCTATCTGCTGAGTTACAGGTAAATTGCTACTAATTATAGTTCTGAAAGTTAAGTCAGTGATGTATATTTAATTCAAAGCTAACTCTATATATCACATCCATTGACCTGCATTCTGATACATAGTTCTAGTTATTATATCTATAATGAAGAAGAAAATCAGTTGAATTAACTCCTGCTTTTTGTGAAGGGCTCAGCATAGATGTCAGTTATCAAGAATAGTATTTCTCAAACTTCCTTAACAGAAAGATTACCTCGGACTCTTGTTAAAAATGCATAATTTGGAGCCCTGACTTCAGAAGTTCTGATTTTAAAAGTCTAGTTTAGAGCCCTGAAATTGGCGTTTTTAATGAGCAGTCCAGGGGGTTCTGGTACAATTTGGAAAAATTATTTTATTAGATACACTTCCAAGACTGCTTAGGTGGCCCACATATTAGCCTCACAAAAAGGCACACTTAACTTCCTAGAATACTTTCCACACTCTGGGGTTATTGTTCACTCACTCCTCATTCTCTCTTCTTAGACTCTAAGATCTTTAAGGGCACAGATTGCCTTACGCCACTGATTTATCTCTAATACACTGACCTTCCTCCAGATAGGTGCTTAATATTATGTGTTGAAGGAATGAACTGTAGGATGGACAGCATGAATGAGGGAATAAATGATTATGAGACAGTCTTAGAGTATGCAAAGTGATGAATCGTTTTCAGATAACTGGGTTTAGTGTGCCTCATTGTCTCACTTCGTTGAATGTGTGTAGACAGAAAGATAAAATTTTTGTTTCAGTGATCTACTCTGCATAACAAAGTATCCCAACACCTATTGGTTTATGTTTCTCTTCTCCCTCTGCTGGCGTTGCCCAATTTTAGCCTTTCCTTTTAAATTCATTCTCACTTTATAGAGTTTCTCAGAACTTGCTCATGAACTGAACTATGCTCACTGAAAATGGATACACTTTGGCAATTCTTTTGGGTGCATCTAGGTTCCAGAATATGGTGTTTGCATGTTGTTCTTCTTCTTGGATGGGAGACAGAGCCTTGGGCTTCGCGTTAATGTCTTCTGCCCTAGCATAGACCTTGATCAGTGATGGATTCACATCATTCACTTTAACAAGTACTTAATGGTATGTTGGCATGATGTTAAATACCAGAGAAGAAGAATTTAGTATGTAGAGGGATTTTCAATTTTTTACATTTTCCCACACATAATCCTATTTTATTCTTGAAATAACCATTTGAACTAGATAAACCACTTGACATAATTCTTAATTTTTCAAAAACTACTAGGACTCAGAAGTAGAATGATTGCCCAAGGTTAAACACCTGCCTAGTGACTCAGTTGGGACTGGAACCCAGTTCATAAAATTGGAGAGAGAATACAATCCAGATTCTCTCTCAAAGAACTCATTCAATTAGATCAACAAAAGTTTACTGAGCCAATCCCCAGTGGTGGGTAGTGAGCTAAGAACTGGGAATTCAAAGATGAATAAGAAATTCTACTTGCCCTCAAGGAACTCAGATTATTACAGGAAATAGACTTGTAAACAAGTACATTAAAATCAACATAGTAAGTGATATTACAAAGGTATGAACTGAGTGCAGGTTGCAGAGGAAGGAGTAAAACTTGCCAAGGGTCAGAAGAAAAGTATTTTGCTTTCTTCTCAAGTTCAGTTATGAGCATGAGGAAGGTAATTTAGATTTGGGTGCCAGTAAGGTGGGGGTTAGGGAGAGCGAACGTTGAAATGCTTCCAGGAAAGAGGAACAGCATAGCAGAGGCATAGCATTCATTATAAAAGACTCAGCTTGTTTAGGGCAAGTGTTGGTTTGTAAACTGGTCCTCTTACACAGAGGGCAAGGAGAGACTGAAGAAAGGGGCAAGCCACATTGGTAGGTGGCAAGTTTAATAAGCAAGGCGACTTACATATGAGGCTTGTCTTGGGTGACCACGAGACGAGTGGATCTCTGCTTGTGCCCACTAGAATCTTAAAATTTTATATACAGGTCTTATCTAGGTCACGTATACCATCGAGATGATATCAACAACATATTGCTCTCTCAAGGCTGCATTCTTTAAAATGGCTCTCACTGTGGAAATGGTGGACAGAGTGTACATTCCCAAAACATGGGAGGAGGCAAGGAGCCTCCAATTGCCTGGATCCAGCTCTAAGGTCAACCACTAGTCATATTCTCTTGATGACCTCTTCCAACATCAAGTGAAATTTTCAGTGCGTTGCACCAGGGCCAGACAGGACAGAAGTATGTCAGGAAAGGTAAACACTTCGGTGTTCCTTTCAACCAATATAAATTTTATTTATTTATTTAAAGAGATTCAGTGATAATCTTTTAAGAGAATGGCTGAGAAAGAGGACTGTTTTGGGAATCCTTGATCTCTATTATTATTCACAGTTTGTTTGAAACTTAATTGTGCATTTCCATCTCAGCACAGCAAATCCTTAGAAGGAAGTTTAGCTACCATGTTTTATAACTCAGCTTGCCCTTTGGAAGTGTTACCACCCCAAACAGCTTAGCAAAATGCTCTTTTGAACCCATGTGGTACTCCTTTTTCTTAATTTAAAATATATTTTTGTGTCTCTTATAGATTGGTATTCTGTAAACTTCTCAGCTAGTCCATCAAGGAATCCTCCCTGTGTAAGTAGCTGGAGAGGAGGGCACAGGGAAGATGTGTATAGCCTTGAGTGACAGATTACAATATCTGGACTTAATTATTCAGGCACTGGGAAACTAAGATAACTTCAATACAGAGGACTGTGAGCACTAGTTTTTACTTTTAAGAAGCTGTTTCTTTAGGGGATTTCACCTTACTAGTTAGATGAATTAGAACACAGAGAGAGTCCCTGGAAATGGAGAGATTAGAAAGAGGACTGTTGGGGAAGTATAAGAGATCAGGGCTAGCTTCAGTGTTGTTGCAATATCTTAGCAAGAAACACCCGAATTCAGAGACATTATGAGCTACAACCAACTTCATTTAATGATTGATTTTTTGTGAGGAGTAAAAGAGGAGCAGGGGTTTAAGGGCAACTCCAAGATTTCTAACTACGAAGACTGGTTTGCCTGTGATCAACACTGAGACAAAAAGAAAAAATAAATTAATGGAGATGTGGATCTGAGAGAGAGGATAATACTTTATCTTGGGGCCATATTATATTTGAGGGATCCTAAGGTATAACAGTGAATGTATCCAGGATGTAGCTCTGACTCCAAGTTCAATCTCTGTTGGTGTTTTATTTTATTTTGTTTTATATTGGAGTATAGTTGATTCACAATGTTTTGTTAGTTTCAGGTGTACAGCAAAATGATTTAGTTATACATATTCATATATCTGTTCTTTTTCAGATTCTTTCTTTTCCTATATAGGTTATTACAGAGTATTGAGTATATTTCTCTGTGCTGTACAGTAGGTCCTTGTTGATTATTTATTTTACATATAGTAGTGTGCATGTTTTGAAAGTGTCACTTCTGGAATTGCCCACTACAGGTTGACAATATGATTCAAAATAGGGGAAATGCTTGAATTTGATTATTTTCAAATGTCCACATTTTAGAAGATTTTCTGTGTACATAGTGAAGTGAGGCCGGGCTAAGTGACCCAGCCCACTTCCCTGACTAGTCTTTAAGGAAGAAATTCATTTATGAATGATCCAAAGTATAATGCATAAAGCTACCCACAAGACTTCCCCAAGTCATTCCTGATATTGGTATTTGGTCTTCTTGCTTCGGTTTGAACATTCTTATTGATAGGAAATCCCATGTTTTACAAGGATATCTATATCTATATCTATATCTATATCCCTTAGAGTGATGTAAAATTCACTTTCCTGTGACAACCACCCATTGGCCCTCCCTCTGCATCCTAGTAAAATATAGACTAAGGCCATATGACTGATAGATTTATGTCTATTTAATAGCTGCTAAATATATTCTCTGTAAATTCTCTATAGACACACTCATTCAACTTCTAAAAGTCACTTTATTTTATTTTGTTATCACTTTTTTTCCTGTGACAGGGTTTACAAAGCTCTTCCCCAGTTTGTTTGTTTTGTACTCTAGTTTATTCTAGTCTGTCTCTGTACCCTTTTCTTTAAAATGTGATAACCAGTATGAGCTGAGTGTTCCTGAGTTGGTCTGAGCTATCTAGAGCATGTTCTTCTAACTGATAGTACTAGAGGAGAAAATCTGAACAGTTTGATCATTAGTAATGAAATTGAGTCATTAATCAAAAAACTCCCAACAAACAGTTTCACAGACATAGAGAACAACCTTGTGGTTGCCAAGGAGAATGAGGGGTATGGGGGAGAGATGGATTGAGAGTTTGCGATTATCATACACAATAATCAAGTGAGATTTATTCCAGGTGTTCAAGGATGGTTCAATATTTGCAAATCAATCTACATGATACACCACATTAACAAAATCAAGATAAAAATTGTGTGATTATCTCCATAGATACAGAATAAGCATTTGACAAAATTTAACATCCACTTACTATAAAAACTCTCAACAAACTGGGTATAGAGGGAATATACCTCAACATAATAAAACCCATATATAACAAACCCACTGCTGACAAAATACTCGACAGTGAAAAGCTGGAAGCTTTTCCTCTAAGATAAGAAACAATACAAGGATGCCCACTATTGCCATTTTTATTCAACATAATATTGATAGAACTAGCCACAGCAATCAGACAAGAAAATAAAATAGAAGACATCCAAATAGGAATGGAAGAATTTCCTAAAATTGTCACTGTTTGCTGATGACATGATACTGTATATAGAAAACCCCAAAGACTCCACCAAAAAACTATTAGAAGTAAAAAATTAATTCAGTAGAGTTAAAGGATATAAGATTAATATACAGAAATTTTGCATTTCTATACAATAGTAATGAACTACCAGAAAGAAAACAATCCCATTTACAATTGCATCAGAAAGAATATAAAAATACCTAGAAATAATTTAATCAAGGAGGTAAAAGACCTGTACTCTGAAAACTATAATACCTTGATGAAAGAAATTGAAGAAGACACAAATAAATGGAAAGCTATATCATGCTCATGGATTGGAAGAATTACTGAAAGCAATTTATAGATTCAGTTCAATCCCTACCAAAATACCAATGGCATTTTTCACAGAACTGGAACAAATAATTCTAAAATTTGTATGGATCCAGAAAAGATCCCATAAAGCCAAAGGAACCATAAGAAAGCAGAAAAAACGCTAGAAGTATCACACTCCCTGATTTCAAACTATACTACAAAGCTACAGTAATGTAGACTGTATGGTACTGGCACAAAGGCAGGCACATAGATCAATGGAATAGAATAGAAAGCCCAGAAATAAACCCACACACATATGGTCAATCGATTTATGACAAAGTAGCCAGGAATATACAGTGGGGAAAAGACAGCCTTTTTGATAAATGTTGTTGGGAAAGCAGGAGACCTACATGCAAAAGAATGTAAGTAGGCCAATTTTTTACACCATTTGCAAAAATAAACACAAAATGAGTTAAATACTTAAATTAAGAATTGAAACCATACAACTCATAGCAAAAACATAGATGGTATGCTCTTTGACATCAGTCTTAGAAATATGTTTTTTGGAACTGCCTCCTCAGGCAAGGGCAACAAAAGCAAAAATAAACAAATGGGACTACACCAAACTAAAAAGCTTTTGCCTGGTGAAGGAAATCATCAACAAAATAAAAAAGCAGCCTAGTGACTGGGAGAAGATACTTACAAATGATATACCTGATTAGGGGTTAATATCCAAAATTTACAAAGAAGTCACTTAAATAAGATAAGAAAATCTGAATAAAAATGGATAGAGGAACTGAATAAACATTTTTTTCCAAGAAAGACATACAGATGGCCAGTATGAAAAGATGCTCAGCATCACAAATCATCAGGGAAGTGCAAGTCAAAACCACAATGAGATATCACCTCACATTTGTCAGAATGGCTATTATCAAAAGACAATAAATAACAAGTGTTGGCAAAGAGGTGGAGAAAAGGGAACTCTCATGCACTGTTGGTGGGAATGTAAATTGTTGTAGCCACTATGGAAAACATTATGAAGCTTCCTCAAAAAATTAAAAATAGGACTACCACACAATCCAGAACTTCCACTTCTTGGTATTTGTCCAAGAAAAACAAACAAAAAACCTAATTCAAATGTATATATGTAGTCCTATGTTCTCCACAACATTATTTACAACTGCCAATATATGGAAGCAACCTAAATGTACATTGATAAATTAATGGATAAAGAAGTGGTATATATAAGCGATGGAGTACTATTTATCCATAAAGAGAAATGAAATCCTGTCATTTACAACAACATGGATAGACCTTGATGGTGTTATGCTAAGTGAAATAAGTCAGATGAAGGAAGGCAAATACCAGATAATCACATTCACATGTGGGATCTAAAAAAACAAATAAACAAACAAAACAGAAACAGACTCATAGATTCAGAGAACAAACTGGTGGTTACCAGAGGGGAGGGGGTGGCTCATTGGTTGAAATAGCTAAAGGAGATTAAGAAGTACAAACTTCCAGTTATAAAATAAATATGTCAAGGGGATATAATTTATAGTCAATGATATTGTAATAATTTTGTATGGTGACAAATGGTTATTAGACTTACAATATTGATCAATTCATAATATATATAAATGTCAAATCACTATATGGTACATCTGAAACTAATATGTTAAATATCCTTCAATAAAAAATAAAAATTGAAAAAAGACATTTCTTTATAAGCTTAGACCAATGAAGACTCTAGGCCTTTTCTTCAAATACCTCTCAAATTTGAGCACCTCCACCATAGACTTGTATTTCATTTTTTAATTTTACCGAAAATGTAGTAGTTTTCTGCTCAGAGCTTATAAATTCTCCTTTCTTATTTTTGAGATTAGATATTAGCTCACATTCTAATCTACTGGCTGTGGGGTAAGGTACAAATCATTAATTTTGACCTTGGTTATTCCTGAGACCATGACCTGGCAGTGTGACCACTGATGGTATGGCTCATTTCAATGATACAAAGTACATGATTACAGAATGTGATTTTTTGGATAATCGTTCCTATAGCTTTAATGAGGTCATGTAATTTCCTAGTGCCTCATAATATCTGTAGCCATTCTACATAAGACAGCTAAGAGAATATTCAAATGTTGCTGCATCAGTGCTCAAAACAAGTGCCTAGAAGACCAGAAAGTAATTTCCTCTCCCATGGTACATTATTGTGTTATTTCCTGGTTGTTCTAATCTTAGAATTTTGAGATATTATTAATTTGGGGGGCAGAGGTTCTGGATTTGGCAAGGTGGCTTTTAATTCCAAACTGTCACACCTAAGGCTGCAGAAAAACGGAAAACACACTCTCCCCACAGGCACAGAACATTTAAGTGCTAGACTTGTAAATATCCTTATATATAATTTATTTTCCCAATTTTCAAACTATTTAATCAGCTAATTAAAGAAATTCTAGGGAACATTTGCCAGTGTATAAAGTGTACAAAGCTAAATTGGCTGGGTAAGGATTTAAATTTTTACTCCAATAAGCCCTCCATTTACTAAGTATGTGTAATTCGAAGGTTATTAAATGTATCTTATCTTCATATCTTTTAATTTTAAAATGATAATGATAATTCCTGCTTTGTCTACATCATAGATCAGTTGGTTTATATAAAACTGTAATTTATAAAATATCACATTATACCCACACCTATTAGTTTTGCTACATCAAAAGAGAAGCACTTATGGTAGTACATGGTAAAGTGGTAAATAGATGGTTTAAACAACATGTGTTCTGGAAGAGACGAATAAGAGATTCTAAGTGGGCTTCCCTGTTGGCGCAGTGGTTGAGAGTCCTCCTGCTGATGCAGGGGACACGGGTTTGTGGCCCGGTCCGGGAAGATCCCACATGCCACAGAGCGGCTAGGCCCGTGAGCCATGGCCGAGCCTGTGCGTCCGGAGCCTGTGCTCCGCTGCGGGAGAGGCCACAACAGTGAGAGGCCCGCATACTGCAAAAAAAAAAAAAGAGAGATTCTAAGTATTTTATCCAAAAATCAATTTCTATTCACTCCAAAATTACCAAATGATTAAGACAAATCATATGAAGACATATCATTTTATTAGGTTATGTCATATTGTATGATTATCCTAGTCAGAAATGAGTAGTCTAATACTAGATACTGTCAAAGACTATGGATGGCAAATGTGTTTCTTGTTGAAAATTTGGGAGTGACTTCTTGGAAGGCTGGGGTCATAACGGTTTTGAAGCTTCCTCATTCCTTAACAGAGAGGGGTTTGTTGCTAAATTAGTTTTTAAGTGACTACGTTTTTTTGTACCTCTTCACTTTCAGAGGTGCAGTCTAATTCTCCCATCCTTAAATATGGGATGCTTTGAGACTTGATTTGTCCATTAGAATGTGGGGAAAGCAATTTTGTTGTGAGTTCGGAGCCTAGAAGCCAAGGGGCTTTGTACCATTCAGCTTTTGATTCTAGAACTTTCACCACTACCATAATTTGAATGGATCCATGCTATCGCTCTGTAGAATGAGAGCATGTATGTGCAAAGACCAGCTCTCCCAACTGAGCCATCTTCGTACATTCAGCCCTGAGCTAACTCCAGTGCTGACTGCAAATGCATGAGTAAAAATGAACTGGAACATATGAGCCCAGCCCAGACTAGCAGAACTGTCCAGCTCACCTGCACACTTATGGGCTAGTAAATGCTTCAAGCCACAGAGTTTTGTGGTGGTTCGTTATATAGCAATCAATCCATAATTGTTACAATTAATGATGTCTGCTATGGGTAGAAGATAAGATTGATGTGCATTTTCCAGCACTATCATAGTTACCTTCATTTCTTTGATTCTTTCCCCTGCCTTTTCCTCTTTCCCACATTCACAATTCTGGTTCCATAATGCTGAAATTCACAGCATTTCTTAGGACAGTTGGGACCCATTGTTCTCAAAATTGCAAGGTGAGGATGGGGGCTGAATGCTCAGGCTTTCTGTTAGTACAGTTTGTGTCTCTGTTTTCTGAGCCTGACAGTTTGGAATTCTGACTGTCAGCCTGTCAGTGCCATGTTACTGTCTCCTGTATAATATGCCACTATTAGAAAATCATCCATGATGAGTGTCCACTGGACCCCATTAACCTGTGGACTGACATATTTAATACAATATCATTGCAAATGCCTCTTACCGTTGGTATATTTTGAATATAAATCCAAGTGCCCTGTTGGGGAAATAGAGAACAGTCTTAACGAATGATCACTTAACAAAACAGAACCATGGGAGGCACACATGAGAAACAGTGGGTACAACTTCCTCTGCTGGTTCTTCACTTGAATATTTTCAAGCTTGTCCCACTTGCTTGGCAAATACTGAAGGTGCCACTGAGAGAAGGAACAGAGGCAGAGGAGCAATTCCACAAACCCCCACTGAGTTGATGAGAAATGAACAAATGCTGCTTCTTTGTTCCCTAGAGGCAGCATTGCATATCCTACTGCAGTTCCCAGTGTTTCTGATTTCTCTGTATGTGGTTTCTCCCTTGGCAATAGCCCTATTCATGCCAAGGAAGACAAAGTGATAATGGCAGCTCTATCTCTAAATCTTGCCCCTATAATTATGATGGCTTATGAAAATATTGGCCTTAAGTCTAGATTTGGAGTCCACAGAAAATAGCCCCTTTCCTTTCTGAAACAGACTAAATGAGTGATTGGAGTAGATTAAAAAAATCACTTTCTGAATGATATTTTGTAGATTAATGAATGTATTGAACCATTCTGATGATAGATAGGGAAATTATTTCCACTGTAAGTTAAAAAACTAAAACTGCTCTATCTTAAAGAGGTCTAAAATTTGTCGAGCTTATCATTGCATGAGCAATGAAGAAGTGCAGTTTATAACCCATTATGAAGTACATTAATTTCTTAACATGCATAATTTTTCTGCTTCATTACTATTGATGTGATCCTTGTGGGAAACAGTAATTTTGGAAAAACATAAATATGGGTCAGAATATTAGATTTTTAGGGGAATATTAAGATTTCTCCACTTGATTAATATGTTGCAAATTAATTTTATTTCTCTGACATTGCCCTCTTTTAGCCTCTATTTTCCAAGCTAGAAACATGATCCATTTTGTTCAGTAATGAAATCTAGATTTGAACTAAATCCGGTGAAGATGTTAGTGACGTCTGCAAAAATGGTGGACAAAAGGTTTTATAAAGTGAAAAAAGCAATGAGGAAAAGGTGGTATCAAGCTAGAAAAAAAGCTCCTTAAACTGTGTAAGGGAAACTATCTTCTGTGGTAACCTGGAAGCTAAGAAATTTACATGATGAACTTGTGAGCTTGGAAAGATAACTTTCATGCACAGTGTTACAAATTCCAGTTGGCTTTGTTTTACTCCCTATGAAAAGTTAGGAGGAGATAGAAATGAACTAAAGAAGGAACTGTTTAGTTTCAAGCAACATTTAGGGGCTGTACAAAAGATAGGGCTTGCCTAGTTGGTAAAGTATTTCTTTTCTTTAGTTATTCCAGAAATTAAACGATTTTTCAAGTGAAATGAGTCTTGGACCAAAGTGCACATCAAGGGTATAGCTGTAAAGACACTTGATTAAAATCTTCGAAAAGTTTAAGTTGTTCCCCTGGTAGCTCCTCTCAAACCAAGGGGCTCCTAAGTTTCCTAGGGGCATTACTCCACAGCAGCGGGTACAACCCATGTAGAGAGAGACCTGTCACTCAGATTTCCCAGTTATTTCTCTTTTTTTTTTTTTTGCGGTACGCGGGCCTCTCACTGTTGTGGACTCTCCCATTGCGGAGCACAGGCTCCGGTCGCGCAGGCTCAGCGGCCATGGCTCACGGGCCCAGCCGCTCCGCGGTATGAGGGATCTTCCCGGGCCAGGGCACGAACCCGTGTCCCCTGCATCGGCAGGCGGACTCTCAACCACTGCGCCACCAGGGAAGCCCTCCCAGTTATTTCTCTTAATACAGTTTTTTTTTACATGTCTTATTTAATCTGGGCCTCCACTTCCCAAGAGAACCTTTACTTAAGTTAAGCAGAAAGAGATGTTCTATTTCCCAGGAGTTGCCATAAAAATCTAGAATTATATCTCAATGATTCACATGGCTCTGGCTTGGGTCATGTGACCACCCCTAAATCAATCACTGTGGCCAGGGGTACGTGACATTCTCATTGGTCATTCCTAAATGATATTTCAATCCCTGATATTCAACTTCCTTTCCAGATTATTTTTCAGACTGCCAGCTTGTCGGTTGTATTCTACCCCTCGCATGCTGTCAGCTTCCAAATAACACAGACAGTCCTTTGCTTGACTTCTCACTGTATTTCCTACCTCCCTTTTCTGGGTAAACACACATCTCTTTACAAACACTCCATTAGTTTTCATGTTTGTCTGAGTGCTCTGGTGTGTTTAAAGGGTTTCTCTAAGGTCTGCCGACGTTTCCTGATTGCCTGCTGTGTGTGATTTCTGTTTTTCTCCTGGGCCATCATTCTTGGAGAGACATCCACTTCATCAGTATCCTTTAAAACTGTTTGGATTTGTGGGTGTGCATTCAAGCAAGAAGGGAGGCCTATTGAGTTGAGCAGAATCTCACTGATGTGTTTTGTCAAGTACCAGGGAAACTTCATGGTAAACAGGGAGCATGCTTAGACAGGCAGGCTGCTCCTTTCATCATGGGGCTAACAGGACAGAACGGGTAGGGTAATGGGGGAGATGCTCAGGTGAGAAGGAAGGGACAAGTTGTTGACTATGTGTATGTTGATTGTTACATTTTATCTCTCTGGTGGAACATGAAGCCTAGAATATTTTTATCTGAGGACAAAAAACTGTTGCCAGCACTTTAGCTGGGGTCTCAGGAAAAGGCAGGATTTGGTGTCTATTTCACAGCTTCCCAGCTGTTCCTTACAAAAATTCTCAGGTGTCTTTGACTGGTACAGGCATTTCTGCCCAGACACATATTTTAGGAATGGCAAAATTCATCTCAAAGATGCTATTATAGATGCAGTTTTTCATGGGTGGTGCACAGTTCTGAGAGCATAGGGGTGAGTTTAAATTCCTGGATAGCTCCAGGCTGTAGCTCAGATCCTCAACAGTCACCTTTGTAACTGTTGTCACTTGATCACAGTGTCCATTGTTAAAGAAAGGGTATGTGATGCAGTACAAAGGATGCCTCTTTTCCCTTTCGAATTTTCACCAGCTCCGTTTACTATCCTTAAATGATCCTTGCCTGAATTATCTATTACATTGGTGATTATAAAATATTAATTTTCTAATACTACAATTATTCCCATTCTTAAAAGCTGCTATTCTCCTTTAGAGCAGAGAATTGACTTGGGAAGGTCAATTTTAAAACCGTACATTATGAAATATTTATATTGTCATTGATATAAGCATCCCATGAAATATTTGTCATGTTTCATAAATAACCAAGAAAAACTAAGTGCTCTACAGGCCTGTGGCAAATGTGTACAGCTGAGTGCTTCTCATGTTTGGACAGGACAGAGAACAAACTAGAATTCTTTTTGCCAATTCACTTAGTGGTCATTTTCCACCATATTTCTATCAGTACAATTTCTACTTGTGTCCTTACGGTGCTAACTCTACTAAATTCATCTCTTAGAGAGTTTGTCACAGTGGAAGTATGGTGAGCTGTTGAGCAGGTTTCAGTATATTATAGTTCAAAGAGTATTGGACTAAGAGTCTAGAATCATAGATGCTGCTAACCAGATTGTGACCCTCAATTTCCACGCCTACAAAACGAAGATGTGTGGCTTTACCTCTTTTTTCCCCTAGCGATTTATACATTTTAAAATTGAGATATAATTGATATATCACATTGTGAAAGTTTAAGGTTTACAGCATATTGATTTGGTACATTTTCATATTGCAATATGATTACTACTGTAGTGTTAGCTAGTACTTCTTTTATTCCTGACATTGGTTGGTTCTAGAATTCTGTATGTCTACAACTTTTTATGAATGATTTGATGGATTCCAGAGGACTTTTTATAAAGTCTTCACTATGTTAAAATATTAAAGAGCATCTCTAAAATTTTCGATGTCTCTAAAATTTTTCTTTAAGGTGATAGGCCTTAATGTAGTTGCAAAATTCAGTATCGTCATCCTCATCGTCATCATCATCGCTATTACCATCGCCATCAACATTTACGTTATCACCAACATTTCTTCAGTGTATTTTATGTTCTAGGCATCATACTAAAGGTATTACATGTATTTTCACATGTGATCTTACAATAAGAGGTACTAGCATTATTCCTATTTCACATATGAGAAAAATTAAATTGAAAAGGAAGTTTTCCCAAGGATGCAAAAGTAGGAAATGATGGAACCCAGTTCTTGAAGTCAGTTTGGTCTGACTTTGAAGTATATGTCCTTCACCGCTACTTTATCACTCCTGTATGGACACAGTTAATGAGATAAATTATTGAACTATTTATGAGGCCCATTATCAAATTAAGCAGTAGAGCAAGGACACATTATTCCATTTTATGTATTGGTCCCCTATAACTCTATATACTCACAGGATACATTAATACCCATCCTTAAATTTTACCTCTATCCAATGAAAACAGGCCTCAGATTTGTCCATTATAAGGTTCCCAAAGCCGGGGCTTCAGACTTCAAAATGCTTTCCTTTGGTGCTCCTTTGTTTTAAGTGTCTTTTATTATGAGACTTTGTTGCTCTGTTTTTTGGTTTCTATGGTTAAAACTTCATTTCCTCATTTCTATGTTCAATTATTCCCATGTGTTTCCAGGATTGAATAGTCCAGTGACTCATTACCATTTAGAAATATTTTTCGCAGTAATAGTCAAATTAAAAGTCTAAAATATAGAGATATCTCTGTGCTAATGTCCAAGGAAAATTTGCTGTTTTTTCCTCCTGCCAAACTTTTGACAATAGAAGCGGTTATTTTAATTTCTTAGTTTTATGTCTTTACCAAATAATGAGTTTATTTCTCCACATCACCACTCAAAGAGAAAGAAGGCAGATTCTCACAGTTATCCAGGGATCTCGGCTTACAGCCCTGACTCTTTTTTTCCCCACTCTAATCTGTCCTTTGAGTCAAATTCTAAGGATTTTCAGAGACCAGAAGTAGAGGGAGGACTGCTGAGAAAATTTGCATTTCTTATGCTATTTGCGTATGTTTATTTAATGTGATCCCAAACATTTCCCTGTGACCTTGAGTTGTACATTTAAAAATTAAAACCTTAACATTTACACTCAGTTTGAGGAAGGAAATTTGGCGAGTGAATATTTATGGTGGCAGTCGTTTTAACAGGCCATCATATGGAAAATGGTAAAAGTACAACCTGAATGAAGGTTATTACATTATATGCCCATTAGTCATATACCCTTATTAAGTGCCTGTTAGCCTGTCATGTTCTATGTCTGGCATTTAGAAGATCATGGTGGTGAGAACTAAAACAACAACATAACAAATTTGGGCTCTAACCTTATGGAAAAATATATATAGTTTACTTGGCTTTAAGTTTTCCTCACACTAGCCCTATGAGGTTGGATTAATTATGCCCATATTACAGATGACTATTCAAAATAGTAGGTACAATGAATGCAATCCTCAGTATCCAACCCCAGTATTTAATAGGTATAGCCTGTGGATGCTGAGTAGAGGATGGTGGCAGGGCATTGAAGTAGATACTTCTCTTTAACTATTTGCCCTACAGTAATTGTGGAATCAGGAAGAAACATAGGAAAGTTCAACAAAAATTGATAGCTTATTATTATTCATAAACTGGATCATTTAGACTGAAATAGTAGGGTAAAACTGTTACCGAGTCCAAGCTTGCTCTGCTCGCCGCACAACAGGCCAATAAATCGGAGACGAGGTGTTGAGGCAAGGAAGACGACTTTATTTGGAAAGCCGGCAGACTGAGAAGATGGCAGACTAAAGTCTCAAAATAACCATCTTATCGGGGTTTGGATGCCAGTTTCTTTTATAGAACGGAGAGGGGGAGGAGATGAGGAAGTAAAGTAAAAAGCCCGTAAGATTTGCAAATGTCCCATGGAATGGCCAGCCTCAGGGAGGGGATGTGTTAATTTCTTCTTTCTTGCAGCCATCCACAGGTGGACAGGGTCTGGATGTTTCCCTGAACAAAGGCACTTTGGTTTAACATTCAAGCAGAGGGGCAGGGTTCCCTGAGGCAGGCCATTATGTAGGGACAGTATCCTTTTAGTGAACAAAAGCAGCAGAAAGCAAAGGTTAAAATAAAAGAAACAGATCCAACATGTAGTCAGATTTGGCTGTTCCCTGTTACAAAAGGGGATGAGTGAAAGGAGATGTTTATTGTAGGATTGGGCAAGCACAGTACCATTTTTGGACAGGACAGAAGAAAGAAGAAAAGACATTAAGGTAAGAAGAGAAAACAATGCACATTGTGAATTTTCCAATTATACCTGTCTATCATACATTGATATTGGGAAGATGGGACTGGAAATCAAGGGGTTAATGTGGAAAAATATACATTCTTATGTATAATATCCTTAAGTTTAATGTATGTTAGAGACTTTATCTTAACTAATCCTCCCGCACAAACTCTATGTGGCTTGTATTATTATCCTAATTTTGCATGTGGTCAGAGTACATTATAGATACAAAATGTACACAATCCTTAAGTTTCCCATTTATATGTGTATATATATATATATGTTTCACTCTCCAAGTAGGGAACATAGAAGCAAGAGTTAGAAAGCAGGAGATTCCTAATGATTTTGTTGAACTTCTTGATCCAGCCTTATCTGAAGGCATTTTCCCAGTTGATTTGTTTGCTTGTGTTTGCTTAGGAGCCTCAGGACTCAGTTTAACTTAGATTTTTGTCATCAAAATCAAGACAATCCTGATTTTAGTGTGGAAAAATGGAAGGGACAAAGTTAGACTGAGGTATATAGTTCAGGAGCCCTCCAGCAGAGGGGCTGGGGAAATATTCAGGGTGACCTTATTTTTCTCTTCATTTGGTAAGAAGAATCTCTGTACCAAGTCAATCACCAAATCAACATAACTGAGAAGTTTTTTTCCTGCCTTGTGAAGGGGAACTTCCAAATTTCTAACTAAGCTAAGCACAAGGTAAGGCAGGAGAAGACTGATACTTATTATGAAACATCTAAGACCAGTGCTGTTCTGCTTCGACCGATTTAGAGGTATTAAAGTGGGAGAAGCTGGGAAGAGATGTGCTTTTCCATACCCAAACATCTTTTGTTTTACTTGCGCTGGCTGCTTTCCAGAGAACTGTTGCCTTCCTCCTTTCTCATGTCTTTTTATCCATTTATCAGTTAGTCCATCAATGTCAGTATGTCTTTCTGGCTCCCCTTTTTCCTTTCCTCCCCTTTTATATTTCATCTCAAGGAGATAAACCTTCAGAGAGAGAAACTTCTAACCTTGAACTTGCGTAAATGACCCCGTGATGGATGACTCTTCCGATTATCTTCTTAAAGGAATAGGATGAAGGTTTTATGTATTTTCTGAATGCCACATTCTGAATTCCTGATCCCACGCTCAAAGAGAAAGCAGTAGGTTTCCTGCTTAAATAGAGGTAGCCTTTTCACTTTTCCTATGGTTTCTAATGATCATAACTTTAATAAAGTTCGAGGTGATGGGTAAAAGTGAGATAAATTGGGGTTTATAATGGGAATGATCCTTTATCATTCCCGACAGAGCTCGAACTCTGTAGGCATTCATGAAATAAGGGCTTCGGGACTCATAAACACACACATGCACACACACAAACAAGGTTTCTAGTAAGGTAACTGCTCCTTGTAATGGCTAAGCCAGGGACTGTGCTCAACATGACCACACAGGTGTTCTTGTAAGCAGCTGTTTGGAGATCTCCATAGGGATTAGAGGAGGAGATTGAGTGAAGGATAGGAGTAGGAAAGGGGTTTCCTGTTGATGGGCAAATCTGCCCTCACATGTCCTCACAATTTTAGAGATGTTGGAAGGAGCCACTGCAGACTGCATCTCTAAGAGGAACTGTAGACAGTAGAGTTAGTCAGATCAGTTTCTAGGCTAGAAGGAAATAGAAATGAAGAGATGACTCAAGGTAAGGTAAGGGGTTTATAGAGGATAAACTGGTAGGCCACTGTCCTTGATAGCTGCTGAGGTTGAGGCAAGAACAGATGCCTTGGCCATGCACCTGGAACAAGTTAGATTAAGCAGCTGGGAAAACCTTCTGACAAGTGAATACGAAGGCTTTAGAATGAGTGGCAGAGGGCAGATATTGAAGCTTCATCTATCAAGATCTGGAAAAGAGAGATTTTCTTTTTCTGCCAGGATGAGAAGTTCTGCAATGTCCTCACAAGATTTCTCTTCGTTGCAGACACCAGGATTTGAGGTGAATGTTTTTGATAAAGGTAATTTCTCCTCCTGCTTCTGACTCTGCTGCATAGAAGGAGAGAAAGAGAGAGGGAGAGGAGAAATAGAAAGAACAAGGATTAATGAACAAGAGAGAGGTCTGATAAGCAGAAATATGTAAGTAGGAGTAAGACTTCGAGCACTGTCTGAAAACCTCAACCTCCCTTGTATTACGAGGGGATAGTGGTAAACATTAGATTCTGATTTATGAGTTCTTATTTGGAAAAAAAAAAAAGTTCTGATTTGGGGCTGATATTCTGTATTTCTGTCAAGTTCCCTGGTGATGCCAGTGCTGCTGGTTTGAGGATTACACTTAGAATCGCAAAGATAAGAGAACAGGTACGTATCCAGGTGAAATACAGCAAACATCAACAAGTATGAAGGAGAAAATGAGAGAAAGCTATGCTACAAAGTGGAAACCTGCAGCCTGAGGTCAGGAATGCAGTGAAGCTGAGAGTCAATATACCCTACAAATTTGTCTATTCTCCTTAAAGCCAGGGGCGTGGTTGGGAGCTAGCAATTACCTACTAGTGCATGAGTCGGCTTTGGAGACAGGTGGCAACACCACCCTCTCCTCCCTCTCTCTCCTCATTTCTAAGCTTTGTTCAGTTCACGTGGCGAGGGGTGGCTGTACCTTGGAGAGTAAATGCTGCTCTGAGTAGAGTCCTAGGAAAGGTATAATCTAGATCTGTTTTCCTCTGCCTTTCAGGATGACAGGATAACAAAGACCCTTCCACAGCTCGTTCATACTTTCATTCCACACTTGAAAACATTCTGGTTTTAACTTGGAGTCTAACACTCCAAATTAACTTGTTTTCTTAGTTACTTAAAATTGATTTCTTAATGTATTTTCTTAGTGAAACACATTGAGAGAATGTCCCCTTTAACATACTCTTCATCTTCAAATAAGGGGTCTGATGCTGAGATCATATGAAAATTTTCAGTTACCTCAACAAAAATTCTACACTGATCCATTTTTCTTTCTCCCTGTAATTTCCACATTTAAGCTTAATTGACCTTCCCATAAGTGAAAGCAGAGTTGCAGTAATATTTCTCCACACATTAAAAGAAAATGTTAGCTGTCTTTCTTTGTATTCTTCCCTTTGGAAAATAAATGATGTTGTCATGCTTACAGGAGTACCTACATGAATCTGAATATTTTATTATTGCAGTCTCATATTGACAAATTTGTGAAATGTGCTGATTTATGTTCCTGTAAATCACCACACTAGAATAATGTAGAGTAAGTGTTCAGGAGAAGGAATGGGCTTAGCAGATGCGAAAAGGGACATCAGTCATTGTCCTTTTCCTGAAACTTTAGCCATCTCATACAATTTAACTCCCTTCTCAAACTACAGCTTAAAATGATGTTATTAGGCTGTGTTTCCAGGAAAGGAATGGCAATTGGATTATATCTCATGTAGTGACTGGAATCGTTTAATAAGTAGCTGTTCAGAGTATGTGTTAAAAAGGATCATGAGACCTTGTATAGACTCAGAAACTTCTTGGCTTGGTTACGGCTGACCATCATGGACACAGGGGAGGAGAGTCACAGAATATAAGCCATACAATTTCCCAAATAGATATTTAAAAATACACCAACGGTTGAAAGCTTATGTCCACACAAAAACCTGCACACAAATGTTTATAGAAGCTTTATTTATAATGGCCAAAACTTAGAAGCAACCAAGATGTCCTTTAGTAGGTGAATGGATAAGTAAACTGTGGTACATCCAGACAATGGAATGTTATTCAGCACTAAAAAGAAATGAACTATCAAGCTCTGAAAAGACATGGTGGGACTTTAAATGCATATTATTAAATGAAAGAAGCCAATCTGAAAGGCTACATACTGTATGATTACAAGTATATGACATTCTAAAAAAGGCAAAACCATGGAGGTAGTAAAAAAGATTAGTGGTTACCAAAGGGTGTGTGTGTGTGGGGAGAAGAATAGACAGAGAACAGAGGATTGTTAAGGCAGTGAAAATATTCTCTATGATATTATAAGGTGGATATATGTTATTATACATTTGTCCAAACTCATAGAACTTGCAACACCAAGAGTGAACACTAAATTATGGATTAGGATGATTATGGCATGTCAATGTGGGTTCATCCTTGGTAAAAAGAAATGTACCCTTCTGGTAAGTTATGTTGATAATGGGTGAGGCTATGAATGTGTGTGGGCTATGGTTATATGGGAAATCTCTGTACCTCCCTCTCCAATTTTTTGTAAACGTAAAACTGCTCTAAAAATTAAAGCCTTAAAAACAAAAAAATATAGATCAAGGAACACATAAGATTTTAAAACCTATGATAGAAATCAGATGACATAGAGCCTGGAGACTAGGAGAGTTCTACTGTTACATATTGGCATTAAATCATGAGGAACACATTTGGGACATACTTTCAAAGACCACTGCAAATCTTGATCATAGGAATAACGCTCAACATTTACTAATCACTTACTATGTGGTGATGGTTATTATTATTATTCTCAGTCCTTACCAGAGACATTGGATAGGTGCTGTACATATCCTGTCTTCTTTATTCTTCACAACAATCCTGTGTGGGAAATGTGATTATTCATAGAAGTCAATCCTTGGAATCATTAGTAAATTATCAGAATGATGAATATTAGATGCATAAAAACAAAATTACTATATAGTGCTAAGGACCGGTCATCACCATATTTTGAAGTTTAGCTTTTGGAAAACAGAGCAGGAGAAAAAAAAGGTACAGACTTTTTTCAGGTTGTTTTTCATTACTTATGATTTAGACCTTTAAATAAAAATGCAAAAATAGTCATATTGTAGAAAAACCTGTGTGCAGTGGAATGCCCTGTTTATATTTCTTTCCATTCAGAAATCATCAAACCCCACTTCACTGCAGATAAATATTTTATGGAACTCATTAGTGTTTCTAATTCATTATGAATCTCATTTATCTTCTGCCATTATTTATAGTCTAAGAGCTAAAAATAGTACATGAAAATTAAAATAATAGTAGTGGGGGGGGCTTGTTTTGTCAGCCACTTCTCCACCAAGGAAATATTATCTGCAGAATTTTGGTCAAGTTGATTTATTTTTATTAAAATTTGCTTTGCAAGACTCCCTTCTTTATAATGACACTCATGGTAAAATTATATGTCCACTTTCAACCCATTCCTTGAAAACTAATACACAAACTGTCAATAGTTCACATAAGTAGGCTCAGGTCATGTAAACAAATCTTCAAGTTCAGACATTATTATAACCAGAATATCTTGGAAATAAAGCCAAAATATTAGTAACAGCTTGCTGCTTCTGCACATCTTCACATAAGTCCTGTTTGGAAAGGCAAAAACTTTACTTTTATCCCCCATGGGTCTGCTCAGCTATAGCTGTACTGTTACTTCATCTAGAAGATAGTGGGATTTAGGGATGAAGTGTCAGATGGCAGAAAATGGAATCATTTTCAGGTTTCTTTTTCTTTTAGAATCAAGAAGGTTTTATATAAAAGAAGTGATGGTGAGAGGGATGTCTAGATACACAGATGTAAAGCATCTAAAACCTTTAGCTGTAAATGTAACTGCAAAAATACTAGAATATAAAGATATAATGGACCATGATAGAATTGGAAGGAACAAGAACTTCAGACTCAGAAAGAGCTACTCAAATCCTGTATCCACTTCTTCTCAGCTGTTTGAGATTAAGCATGTTGATGAATATTGCTGAAACTGTTTTCTCATCTTTGAAATGGAGAACTAGGAAGATGCCCAAAACTTGTCTTCTGAGACAAGTTTGGTGCCAAAGTGCAGATGGGGCACCAGGGTTGGACCTCATCCTCTACAGTGTGGGCAAATATTGACCTATACATGGAATGCCTGTTTCTTCTGGCAGTAAAATGGCATGATGTAGAATCTGGAAAAGAGAAAGGAGGCTTACATTGAATATTAATATTTGATGTTGAAATCTAACATTATACCTCTATTAATAAACTCTTATGATTAAAAATTTATAAATTGGACTCGATCAACTTTGGATCTTTTAATTAGATGTGAGCAGGTATAATTTGTTGTTATATTCTGATACTCTTAAATTTAGCCTCTTTAAAAGATGCTTTTCTATCTTGAGACAGTGTGTAAAGTGCTAAAAAGGAAGGTAGACTGCTGCTTTTAGTCTTGAATCTACTACCTTTTAGGTGTGTGATCTAGGACAAGTTCATTAACTTCTCTAAGCCTGTTTCTTCACCTAAAAACAAATATAAGAATCCTAATTCTATAATCTGACAGTTTTTTTTTATGACACCATGAGCATTTTATGGAGTGATTTCTCCCTGTCCTGAAACAAACCCTACTCCCAGATCATCCTCTTCCATTTCTTTCATGTCATCGGTCACCTTTTTCCCTGTTGTCTCCTTTGCTTTATTAGGTTCTACAGTCCTTGATGACAGGGTACTGGTCTTATTCATTGTATTCCTAGCAGTTCTTGTTATATAATAGGTGCTCAAAAATGGCCTTAGGAGGGAGGGAGAAAGGAAAGTAAGGAGAATATACTTGATTCAATCAACAATCCATACATTCGTTCATCTTAAAAGTGCTGTGAAAGTGTCAGATATTGTTATAACATTTGGCAAAAATAAACTGAACTTCTGACTTGAGTTCTGAAACATTTTGTTTTCATGACTATTATTATGTTTGCTCTTCCCCTGGGTAAGTAGCCTATGAGTATTTTGTCTGCCTTTTTGCTTAGAAAATGTGTGAGGATCTAAAGCAGTGGGGTCCACCAAATGGTTGTCTGGATAGGTTGAGGAAAGATAGGACAAAAATGAATAAGTATAGCTGCTTTATAGGTGATGTGGCTCCTTCATAGACCCTCTCTCTGTGCTTCTGGTTTTGGCAGGGATTTGGAGAGGATTCCACTAGTGAGAGAAAAAAATCCACGTGTGCCTTGAAGAGAACAAGCACCTGAGAGGACATTTTCTCTCATTGTGCTCCCTCCTATACTTTTCTTTGTAGAGTAGCATTTTGTTTATTTGTTTGTTTGCTTGCTTGCTTATTTGTTTTCTTTAGAATTTGGTCATACCACTACTTAATTTAGATATTAAAAATCAATTCCCCTGAGCAAAAAGACTAAAGTTTTCCTTAAGCCTGACATTTTCATACCCAATTTCTGTAAGCCCACAGTATGACCAGAGTTACTTCCTAAATCTACAGACTCAATGAATCCCTATCCAAATCCCAATGGCATGCTTTTAAAAAATAGGGAAAAATCATAATTTCATATGGAACAAAACAAGACACCAATAGCCCCCAAATTTTTGAGAAATAAGAATAAACCTGAAGGCATCACACTTCTTGATTTCAAAATATATTACAAAGCCATAGTAACCAAAACAGTATGGTATGGGAATAGAAACAGATACATAGATCATTGGAACAAAACAGAGAGTCAGGAAATAGATACAGATATTTACAGTCAACAGATCTTCAAAAACGGTGCCAAGAACACACAATGGGGAAAGGATAGTCTCTTTAATAAATGACGTTGGAAAACTGGATATCCACATGCAGAAGAATGAAACTGTACCCTTTTCTCAAAGCCATATACAAAAATTAACTCAAAAATGAATGAATAAATGTAAAATAATTAAATGTAGGACCCCAAACTGTAAAACTACTAGAAGAAAATATAGGGAAAAAGCTTCTTGACACTGTTCTTGGCAATGATTTTTTGGTCATGGCACCAAAATCACAGGAATTAAAAGCAAAAATAGATAAGTGAGGTTGCATCAAACTAAAAAGCTTCTGCACAGTGAAGGAATCAAGCATCAAAATGAAAAGGCAACTTATGGAATAGGAAAAATTGTTTGCAAACCATGTGTCTTATGAGAAGTTCATATGCAAAATACATAGAGAACTCAAATAACTCAACAGCTAAAAAACAAATAGCCCACTTAAAAAATGGGCAAAGGGCCTGAATAGACATTTCTCAAATGAAGGCATACAGATGGTTAACAAGTACATGAAGAGGTGTTCTGCATCACTAATCATCAGGGAAATGCTAATCAAAACCACAGGAAGAGATTATCTCATACCTGTTAGAAGTGCTATTATCAAAAAGATAGAAGATTACAATATTGGTGAGGATGTGGTAAACGGGAACTCTTATGCATTGTTGGTGGGCATGTAAACTGGTACAATCTAGAGGTTCCTCAAAAAATTAAAGATAGAAGTACCCTATGATCCAGAAGTCCCATTTCTGGGTCTATATCCAAAGGAAGCGAAGTCTTGAAAGGATATCTGTTCATCCATGTTCATTGCTGTTTATTCACAATAGCCAAGGTATGGAAACAACCTAACTGTCCATCAGCAGTTAAATGAATAAAGAAAAAGTGATTATATGTTGTATATATGCATTATTCAGCCTTATGAAAGAAGGAAGTCCTGCCGTTTGCAGCAACACGGGTGAATCTGGAGGACTCTGTGCTAAGTGAAATAAGCCAGACACAGGAAGGCCAAAACCGTGAGTTCCCACTTTTGTGAGGAATCTAAAATAGTCAAACTCATAAAAGCAGAGACTAGGATGGTAGTCACCATGGGATACTAGGGGGAAACGAAGAGACGTTAGTCGAAAGGTACAAAGTGTCAGATGAATGAGTTTTGGAGGTCTAATGTACAGAATGATGATAAAAGTTAGCAATACTGTATTATATTCTTGAAATTTGCCAAGAGGATAGATAGATATTAAATTAAGTCTTCTCACAACACACAGACACACACACACACACACACACACACACAGAAATCCCAAAAATAGTAACTATGTAGAGGTGATAGATTAGTTGTTCAGCTTGATTATGATGATATTTTCACAATATATACATATATCAAAACATCGGGTTGTATACCTTAAACATATATAGTTTTTTATGTGAAAGACATCTCAATAATGTTGTTAAAATGTATTTTAATTTTTCTAAATATGAATAACAAATACAGGTCACACACTTTATTTTGTTTTGTTTTCCTGAGTGAAAGGTATGTCTCTCAGGGAAGCAAGTTGAATCCCTATGCAACCAGACTCCATCCAGCATATTGGGTCTTCATTGTTGTATAGGCAGTTTGTCACAGAGGACATGAAGTCACTGGGAGATATGGCTCATTTTCCCAGGGCTGATCATTTTGCTCAATGATCAGAGAGAAACATTTTTATACTAAATCAAACATGAATAAATGCAAAATCATTGGCATTTTTAAGATGAATGCACACTTCAAAGAGATGTCTTATTTGTATTTGGCCAATTCATGTGGCTACCTGAGGTCTCCCAAGAGGACTTTAGTGAGAACCACTGGTGTGGGGAATCCTTAGAGATAGATTTATCTCTGATACTCCATGCATGGAGAGTTTCTAGTTACAATAGGATGGATCTTATCCTAAAAGTATCACTCTCCTTATTTATATACAGGTAGGCTATGATCTGAAATTCTAATATGAGAATTTTGTTTCTCTCAAGAATTTGATTAATTCAGACTTGACTATTCACAATTTCAAAAAATGCTTTAGTGTTTCCTGCCTCAGTATCTTTGCTTGTTCTGTCCCCACCTACCAGGAAATCATTTTCTGTCACTTAATTCCCAATGTATGCATACCCAAATCCTTCCCTTTCTTTAAAATCAGTCTCAAATTCTAAGTCCTTCATGCATACACGGACACACATGTCTTTGAAAACTCTGCCTTCCTGCCACTTTTAGCCAGAACATATACTCAGTAAGTACCTATCAAGTCTCAATTCTGTCTGGACATTATGCCAGACATAAGGGATATGACTTTGAAGAAAAGAACCAGCTGAGTTACATCTCCTCTGATCTACACCACTTTCATCTACAATCATTCATATTTATTTTATTATTATTTTTTTTTTTTTTGCGGTATGCGGGCCTCTCACTGTCGTGGCCTCCCCCGTTGCGGAGTACAGGCTCCAGACGCTCAGGCTCAGCGGCCATGGCTCACGGGCCCAGCCACTCCGCGGCATGTGGGATCTTCCCAGACCGGGGTACGAACCCGTGTCCCCTGCATCGGTAGGCGGACTCTCAACCACTGCGCCACCAGGGAAGCCCTAGTTTATTATTTTAAACTCTTTCTTACCATTACTTCTCAAAACATAATGCAGTGGAAAGAGCATGGATTTTAAAGTTATTTTTAAATCAAAGCTCTACCAGTAACAAATCTGTGACCTTGAAACAATCATTTAACCTCTCTGAATCCCAGCTCTTGCATCTTAAAATTTATAGACAATGGTATTTATATCATGATCCATCTATCATGATAGATGTTAAATAAAAAACATTGGATTTCATAGCCTCGACTGCTGAATAGTCAATGAACCACAAATACTGTTTTCACCTTACTCCTGCTCGCCTACTTAGCCCTTGAGAGCTGCATCCCCCATAGAATCCAGCAGAATGATAACCAATATTGGAAACAAAATAAATAATAGGTATGAATATTGATGGATGTACTCTAGGGAGAAGTGACATAGTCATAGACACTTTCAAGCAAATGGAGAGTTGGAGAGTAAGTAGGGGGATGGGGAGGGAGCATTGCTAAGTGTTTGTGAGGTAGAGTTTGAGGGTGACTCATTATGCAGAAACTGAGAGGTCAAACTGGACCTAACTACTCTTTATCAAAGACCAGTTCTGTCTACTATATCCTTAAATATCGCTCTGATCCGCCCTTCTCTATTCTTTGGAGGTAAGGAAAATGTTGTATACATTCAGAACCATGACCAGAACCATATTGGTTTTCATAACCCATCATATCAGTATCACTTCTCTCAGGATCCCATCACTATTTTCAGCAGGATCTCATAGGTACAGTGGAGGGAGTTCTATATGACACCATCATGGGACAGTTCATTTTTATCCTCAAATTAGTGACATGTCCCAAATAGTTGGATATTTTTTTCCTGAGGTTCTCTAAACACCCAGCTTCTTCCTTCCCTAGAATTAATTCTTGACCAGGTAATACTGATTGTTTGTGGTCATGGATATTATACTGAATAAAAACTAACTTCAAATCAAGACAATATAAAAGAGAATAAGATAATAGCCTTATAGTACTGAGCAGATAGGGTCATGGGTTGAAACTAAACTAATTGGCTTTTTGAACAGAACCCTCCTCCAGGGGCTCCAGTGACCTTTCATTTTAATGAATATTTGCCAAAATTAGAGACCTCTCTAAGCTACAGTCACCCAGGTATAGTGCAGAATTGTTACAGGTCTAAACTAGAAACATTTCAATGAGTCTAACAGAGAATAGAGTATTAAGAAGGTACAGTGTTATTAGAGTCTATTAGCATTATTTTAACTTCCTTTATCCCCTCAAAACTCAGGAAAAGTAGCTTTATTTGCATCCTATGAATAGTGTAAACTGGAGTTCCTGGTAGTTATAATTGGGTTATTCAATCAGTTTGTGAAGTAGAACTCATGATTTCTGGAGTCCACACCAGAATTTCTACCCTTAGCCAAGTCATTAATCAGTGCTTCTATTGTATTATTTACTTTTATCGCTTATAACACTTAAATTGCCTATTATTCTTTTTTTTCTTCCAATAAATATTTCTCTAATCACCTGTATTGGAGGAGATCAGTTGAGAACATTTGAGGACTCTTCTATTTAGTTAAGATATGGACACATAAGAAGATAATTAACATTGCTGCTATGAGAAGGCTTCCTGGTGGAAGTAATGATTAAGAGAGTTGATATAAATGATGAGGGCATATAAGGGCACTGTTTAGAATAGCCAAGACATGGAAGCAACCTAAATGTCCATTGACAGAGGAATGGATAAAGAAGATGTGGCAATATATACAATGGAATATTACTCAGCCATTAAAAAGAATGAAATAATGCCATTTGCAGCAACATGGACGGGCCTAGAGATTGTCATAGTGAATGAACAGAGAAAGAGAAATGTTGTATGATATCTCGTATAAGCGGAATCTAAAAAGAAATGATACAAATGAAATTACTTACAAAACAGAAAGAGACTCATGTAGAGAACAAACTTACGGTTACCACGGGGAAGGGATAGTTAGGGAGTTTGGGTTTGACGTGTACACACTGCTGTATTTAAAGTAGATAACCAACAAGGACCTACTGCATAGCACAGGGAACTCTGCTCAATATTATGTAACAACCTAAATGGGAAAAGAATTTGAAAGAGAATAGATACATGTATAACTGAATCAATTTGCCGTACACCTGAAACTATCATAACATTGTTAATCAACTATACTCCAATATAAAATAAAAGAGTTAAAAAAAATTGACCAGGAACTTCCAAGCCTGGGAATTCGTATATCCACTAGCAACTAGTCAACTAGCATATGTGTAACACCATTACTGACTGGTGAAAGACTTTGCCTTATCCTTACCTTGCTTCCTTTAAGTAGCTTATGCGTGTTGGGCACATAGGAGACACTCAACAAATACTTGCTGACCTAAGGCACAGCATGGCTTAGTGAAAAGATTTAAAATAAAATAGATTTTGGCTTTATCATTGACCATGTGTTGCCGACAAAATTAAATACACCCCTGGGACTGATTTTCCTCTCTGATGGGGACCCACTGTCTACCTCATTGAACTTTTCTGAGCAACTCTTCTCACTTTAAAAACCTTCCTGAGGGCTTCCCTGGTGGCGCAGTGGTTGAGAGTCCGCCTGCCGATGCAGGGGACACGGGTTCGTGCCCCGGCCCGGGAAGATCCCACATGCCATGGAGCGGCTGTGCCCATGAGCCATGGCCGCTGAGCCTGTGCGTCCGGAGCCTGTTGCTCCGCAATGGGAGAGGCCACAACAGTGAGAGGCCCGCGTACCGCAAAAAAAAACAAAAAAAAAACAAAACAAAAACAAAAAAAAAAAAAAACCTTCCTGAGCAAATGCATCCGTGTGGTTGGCTGCTGATCTCATCTTTTTTTTTTAACATCTTTATTGGAATATGATTGCTTTACAATGGTGTGTTAGTTTCTGCTTTATAACAAAGTGAATCAGTTATACATATACATATATCCCCATATCTCCTCCCTCTTGCGTCTCCCTTCCACCCTCCCTATGCCACCCCTTTAGGTGGTCACAACGCACCGTGCTGCTCTCATCTATATGCTGAGAACTTCCATACCTGAGTCTCCAACATCTGAGTCTCTGTTTGTTTGCCTGCTATAGCCTTCTTAACATCCACCAGATACCTCAAAATAAAAGTGAATAAAAACAGAGAGGAAAAAAGAAGATATTCTCTCTTCCTGTTCCACTCCTTCTCCATAGCCTCTTATTGCTCTTTTATTCTTCATTGAAGTGAAGAGTAACCTCTCTATCTCAAAACTTCAGTCTCAGAAAAAAGTCTCAGAAATGCTTAACCCTTAAATAGCTGAAGGAAAAAAAAATAATAAAACACAAATTCACTCCAGCAAACTAAGGATGGTTAAGTCATCATGTTGCCTCTTCCAAGGGTAATTTTGTACACCATAGATATACAAATAACTCTTCTTATTTGTATAGTCTAGTGCATTATATATTTCAGAGGAATTATTATTTATATATTTTAATTCTCAGTAAGAGGTTATGGAGGGACAGTAGAAGTAATTTTTAATTAGAGAAGCTGTCTGGCTTCAATTATTTTTCACCTACCACTTAACCAGTGTCTTTTCTAACAACTTGGGCTAGCCCAGGTACCTCCTACACTCACACTTCATAGATGTTAGTAAAAATTTTATTTTTAGTGTTTTTTGTTTTTGTTTTGGCTGCACCACGAGGCTTGTGGGATCTTAGTTCTCCAATGAGGTATTGAACCTGCTCCCTTGGCAGTGAAAGCACAGAATCCTAACCACTTGACTGCCAGGGAATTCTCCAGTAAAATTTTAGAATGGATGTATACATGAATGAATAATTGAATGAGTGCCCTATGTACTGTGGATCCGCTAAAAGTGGACATACCCACACGCCCAGCTGGAATAGCTGTCCCCGAAACCACAAAACTCCTGAATGCTACCTTGATGCCATAGACTGAGGATATGTAAATTTGGCACTTGACTCAGGAGACTGAAAATAAATTCCCTTTAAACTCTAGATAACCTTATTGATACCTGTTACTTAAGAATCGCAAATCGTTAGCAGGGAACCCTAGCTCTACAGGTTCTTAAAAATCATATAACAAAAATTCTGAAAGTGAGGATGCAGAATTTTGAGAGATAACATAAATTTGAGCTTAATTTTAATGGAACCACACAACACATGTTAACCTTTCTTCTGTGTTTGGAGACCCTGCACAAATCCTCAGAGCCTGAATTACTAACTTTGTATCCTGACGATGATGACATGAGTAATGGACTGAGAACTCTTGGTTCGATTCTAAATCAAGCTACCCTCCTAATTTCAATAATTAGACCTTGAGGCTTTTGCTTATTTTTGAGTTGATACTATATATGTTTATATACAGTATACTATATAGTTAAATAAAATGTTATATTATGTATATAACATTTTGTGTGTATATATAACATACATGTATACATAACATGTTTATGTTTAAAATTATGTTATATATATATATACACACTTTTTTTTTTTTTTTTTTTTTGCAGTACGCGGGCCTCTCACTGTGTGGCCTCTCCCATTGCGGAGCACAGGCTCCGGACACGCAGGCCCAGTGGCCATGGCTCACAGGCCCAGCCGCTCTGCGGCATGTGGTATCCTCCCGCACCGGGGCACGAACCCGTGTCTCCTGCATCGGCAGGCGGACTCTCAACCACTGCGCCACCAGGGAAGCTCCCTATATGCACACTTTTAAAATAACAAGTGAAGTGGGAAAAGTGGCAGTGTGGCTCTGGAATTTTTGCTCTAGAAGTTGTCTCAAGAATCACTGAGCTAGAGGTTTCTGAAGAGTTTCTTCTGCTGTTATATCTGGGTGCTAGTGTGTTTGTATGTTTAGTAGCCTGCACCTGAGCTGATTTGGGTTTGTCATGCTTGGCAGCAGATGTAGCAAACCTCAGCTTTACTGAAGAGTGACTGAGACAGCTTTGGCTGATGGGTGAGTGGTTGTCAATATTTAATCATCTCACACGAAAGGGAGGTTCGACTCTACCAAAGTTGACACTTGTTTTAAGCGATATTGATCCTAATTTATTCTTGTTTTTCACTTTATTAGCTATGTGAAGCTCTTACTGGTGCTAAATTTGGAGCAATAAGTCATGAACATGTGATAATACGAGCCTGTCCTGTACTATGGAAATATCAGAAGTTAGAGGAAAATCTTACTCACATTCCTTAAGAAGCTCATTCTAAAGGAGCTGGTTAATCAGGATATAGATGAGAGATTCTCTCCAGCAGAAGGAAGGGGCAGCTGTAGATAACAATGCAAATTTTTTAAAGGATATGGATATGTGCAATTAGAAGAAAATCCTTACAAGAAATGAAACCCAATTCTTAGAAGGGTATGAATTGAGGATAAATGTCCATTTGAAGCACACGTTTGGAATTGATTCAATACAGAGAACCAAGCATAAAATACAGTCTCCATTATTTACTCCAAATCCTTTGAAATGTTAGAAAGGATATTCAGAAAATCCATAAGTATTCTTGAACATGAAAGGATAACCTTCAATGGATGATTAGCTGTGCAGAATCCTAAGCGAATGGAAAGCAAAATGGGATAAATTGAAAACGGGAACCTCAGCCCTGGCATGTACATCAGAGGGCCACTGCAGAAGGAGAGGGTAGGGATCTTCTCTAGGAGTCCTCCAAGCCTAGTATTTTACCCATTTTATAGATATGGAAATTGAGGCTCAATTTAAGTAGTTTGTCCAAGTGAGATAAATTTCAAACCCAGAAGTGTCTCACTCTCAAGCCGCTGAATTAATTGTTCTAGTTGCCTCTCTCTGTCTTAAACTTGATCTAGCATTTCTCATTGATTTCTTACAAAAATCCTATGAGTTTTCTGTCATTTTACAGATGAGGAAACTGTGTGTGGACTTTGGACTAGTTATTCCAGTGGGACTATGCTTTCTAAGAGTCTGTTTTTATTTTTATTTATTTATTTTTTAACACCTTTATTTGAGTATAATTGCTTTACAATGGTGTGTTAGTTTCTGCTGTATAACAAAATGAATCAGCTATAGATATTCATATATCCCAATATCTCCTCCCTCTTGCATCTCCCTCCTACATTCCCTATCCCACCTCTCTAGGTGGACACAAAGCACCGAGCTGATCTCCCTGTGCTATGCGGCTGCTTCCCACTAGCTATCTATTTTACATTTGGTAGTGTATATATGTCCATGCCACTCTCTCACTTCGTCCCAGCTTACCCTTCCCCCTTGCTGTGTCCTCAAGTCCATTCTCTATGTCTGTGTCTTTATTCCTGTCCTGCCCTTACGTTCTCCAGAACCTTTTTTTTGTTTTTTTTAGATTCCATATGTATCTGTTAGCATATGGTATTTGTTTTTCTCTTTCTGACTTACTTCAGTATTTATGACAGTATCTAGGTCCATCCAGCTCACTACAAATAACTCCATTTCTTTTTATGGCTGAGTAATATATTGCATTGTATATATGTGCCACATCTTCTTTATCCATTCATCTGTCGATGGACACTTAGGTTACTTCCCTGTCCTGGCTATTGTAAATAGGGCTGCAATGAACATTGTGGTACATGCCTCTTTTTGAATTATGGTTTTCTCAGGGTATATGCCCAGTAGTGAGATTGCTGGGTCATATGGTAGTTCTATTTTTAGTTTTTTTTGGAACCTCCATGCTATTCTCCATAGGGGCTGTACCAATTCACATTCCCACCAGCAGTGCAAGAGGGTTCCCTATTCTCCACACCCTCTCCAGCATTTATTGTTTGTAGATTTTTTGATGATGGCCATTCTGACTGGTGTGAGGTAATACATCATTGCAGTTCTGATGTGCATTTCTCTAATGATTGGTGATGTTGAGCATCCGTTCATGTGTTTGTTGGCAATCTGTATATCCTCTTTGGAGAAATGTCTGTTTAGGTCTTCTGACCAATTTTGGGTTGGGTTGTTTGTTTTTTTGATATTGAGCTGCATGAGAGTCTTATATATTTTGGAGATTAATCCTTTGTCTGTTGCTTCGTTTGAAAATATTTTCTTCCATTCTGAGGGTTGTCTTTTTTTCTTGTTTAGGATTCCCTTTGCTGTGCAAAAGCATTTAAGTTCATTAGGTCCCATTTGTTTATTTTTGTTTCTATTTCCGTTTCTCTAGGAGGTGGGTCAAAAAGGATCTTGCTCTGACTTATGTCATAGAGTGTTCTGCCTATGTTTTCCTCTAAGAGTTTTAAAGTGTCTGACATTACATTTAGGTCTCTAATCCATTTTGAGTTTATTTTTGTGTATAGTGTTAGAAAGTGTTCTAATTTCATTCTTTTACATGTAGCTGCCCAGTTTTCACAGCACCACTTACTGAAGAGGCTATCTTTTCTCCATTGTATATTCTTGCCTCCTTTATCAGAGATAAGGTGACCATATGTGTGTGGGTTTATCTCTGGGCTTTCTATCCTGTTCCATTGATCTATATTTCTGTGCTTTGTGCCAGTAACATACTGTCTTGATTACTGTAGCTTTGTAGTATAGTCTGAAGTCTGGGGCCTGATTCCTCCAGCTCCGTTTTTCTTTCTCAGGATTGCTTTGGCTATTCAGGGTCTTTTGTGTTTCCATACAAATTATGAAATTTTTTGTTCTACTTCTGCGAAAAAGGCCATTGGTAGTTTGATAGGGATTGCATTGAATCTGTAGATTGCTTTGGGTAGTAAAGTCATTTTCACAATGTTGATTCTTCCAATCCAAGAGCATGGTATATCTCTCCATCTGTTGGTATCATCTTTAATTTCTTTCATCAGTGTGTTATAGTTTTCTGCATATAGGTCTTTTGTCTCCTTAGGTAGGTTTATTCCTAGGTATTTAATTCTTTTTGTTGCAATGGTAAATGGAAGTTTTTCCTTAATTTCTCTTTCAGATTTTTCATCATTAGTGTTTAGGAATGCAAGAGACTTCTGTGCATTAATTTTGTATCCAGCTACTCTACCAAAATCATTGATTAGCTCCAGTAGTTTTATTGTAGCATCTTTAGGATTCTCTATGTATAATATCATGTCATCTGCAAACAGTGACAGTTTTACTTCTTTTCTGATTTGGATTCCTTTTATTTCTTTTTCTTCTCTATTGCTGTGGCTAAAACTTCCAAAACTATGTTGAATAATAGTGGTGAGAGTGGGCATCCTTGTCTTGTTCCTGATCTTAGTGGAAATGGTCTCTGTTTTTCACCATTGAGAATGATGTTGGCTGTGGGATTGTCATATATGGCCTGTATTATGTTGAGGTAAGTTCCCTCTCTGCCTAGTTTCTGGAGGATTTTTCTCATAAGTGGGTGTTGATTTTTGTCAAAAGCTTTTTCTGCATCTTTTGAGATGATCATATGGTTTTTATTCTTCAATTTGTTAATATGGTGTATCACATTGATTGATTTGCATATATTGAAGAAACCTTTACAATTCTTCTATCTTCCTCTTGGACTGATCCCTTGATCATTATGTAGTGTCCTTCTTTGTCACTTTAATAGTGTTTGTTTCAAAGTCTCTTTTGTCTGATATGAGAATTGCTACTCCAGGTTTCTTTTGATTTCCATTTGCATGGAATATGTTTTCCCATCCCTTCACTTTCAGTCTGTATGTGTCCCTTGGTCTGAAGTGGGTCTCTTTTAGACAGCATATATATGGGTCTTGTTTTTGTATCCATTCAGCCAGTGTATCTTTTGGTTGGAGCATTTAATTCATTCACATTTATGATAGTTATCGATATGTATGTTCCCATTACCATTTTCTTAATTGTTTTGCGTTTGTTATTTTAAGTCTTTTCCTTCTCTTGTGTTTCCTGCCTAGAGAAGTTCCTTTAGCATTTGTTGTAGAGCTGGTTTGATGGTGCTGAATTCTCTTAGCTTTTGCTTCTGTGTAATGGTGTTAATTTCTCTGTCAAATCTGAATGAGATCCTTGCTGGGTAGAGTAATCTTGGTTGTAGGTTTTCCCCTTTGATCACTTTAAATATGTCCTGCCACTCCCTTGTGGCTTGCAGAGTTTCTGCTGAAAGATCAGCCATTAACCTTATGGGGATTCTCTTTTATGTTATTTGTTGCTTTTCCCTCACTGCTTTTAATATTTTTTCTTTGTATTTAATTTTGATAGTTTGAGTAATATGTGTCTTGGCGTGTTTCTCCTTGGATTTATCCTGTATGGGACTCTCTGTGCTTCCTGGACTTGATTGACTGTTTCCTTTCCCATATTAGGGAAGTTTTCAACTGTAATCTCTTCAAATATTTTCTCAGTCCCTTTTTTTTCTCTTCTTCTTCTGCGACCCCTACAATTCAAATGTTGGTGAGTTTAATATTGTCCCAGAGGTCTCTGAGGTTGTCTTCCATTGTTTTCTTTCTTTTTTCTTTATTCTTCTCTGAGGTAGTTATTTCCACTACTTTATCTTCCAGGTCACTTATCCGTTCTTCTGCCTCAGTTATTCTGCTACTGATTCCTCCTAGAGAATTTTTAATTTCATTTATTGTGTTGTTCATTATTGTTTGTTTTCTCTTTTGTTTTTCTTGGTCCTTGTTAAACATTCCTTGTATTTTCTCCATTCTATTTCCAAGATTTTGGATCATCTTTAGTATCATTACTCTGAATTCTTTTTCAGATAGACTGCATATTTCCTCTTCATTTGTTTGGGCTGGTGGATTTTTACTTTGCTCCTTCATCTGCTGTGTATTTCTCTGTCTTCTCATTTTGCTTAATTTACTGCATTTGGGGTCTCCTTTTCATAGGCTGCAGGTTCGTAGTTCATGTTGTTTTTGGTGTCTGCCCCCAGTGGATAGGTTGGTTCAGTGGGTTGTGTAGGCTTCCTGGTGGAGGGGACTGGTGCCTGTGTTCTGGTGGATGAGGCTGGATCTTGTCTTTCTGGTGGGCAGGACCACGTCAACTAGTGTGTTTGGGGGTGTCTGTGAACTTTTTATGATTTTAAGCAGCCTCTCTGCTAATGGGTATTGTTGTGTTCCTGTCTTGCTAGTTGTTTGGCATAGGGTGTCCGTCACTGTAGCTTGCTGGTCGTTGAGTGAAGCTGGGTCTTCGTGTTGAGATGGAGATCTCTGGGAGAGCTTTTGCCATTTGATATTATGTGGGGCTGGGAGGTCTCTGGCTGACCAATGTCCTGAACTCGGCTCTCCCACCTCAGAGGCTCAGGCCTGACACCCGGCCAGAGCACCAAGACCCTGTTTGGAAGTCTGAGGTCTCCTGTCAGTGTTTAGTAGGTGTTCTGTAGGAGTTGTTCCACATGTAGATGTATTGCTGATATATTTGTGGGGAGGACGGTGATCTCCATGTGTTACTCCTCTGCCATCTTGAAGGTCTTCTCTCTAAGAGTCTGTTTTTAAAATCTACTCTTTCTTCATCTTTTTCTCCATAATAATATTAGTAAGGAGCCAGATAAAGATTTCAAGCCTTCTAAATCTACCCTCTCTACTCATTTAATTGGAGAAATTATTCTTCATTCTAGACTTAACACATTATAGATGTTTACTTCATGTTGTCATGTTGTAACCTCATTTCACTGATGGAAAAAAGAATATTATTGCTGTGAGCATTTATTTGTATCCCCATTTCATATTCTAGCCTTTGGCCCTGGTCACTGGGTTAACCATTATAAAACCTGATCTCACAAAGCTGGACATGACACAAATCAATCTGAAGTATAATTGTTATGATTTTTCAGGTAGCACTGAGGATTTAGGAAATGGGTTCTATGTATTTAATTTTAGAGGGTAAAATGATGACTGAGTGACCCAGAGATTCAGCATCCAAGGATCAGAAATGCAAAAGTCTTACAGGAAATTCTTGTAAGAAAGCAGAGTCACGAAGCTGAGGCATTAGTGAGTGGTTATCAATTTTTTAAAAATCTGATGTATGGGCTTCCCTGGTGGCGCAGTGGTTGAGAGTCCGCCTGCCAATGCAGGGAACACAGGTTCTTGCCCCGGTCTGGGAAGATCCCACATGCCACGGAGTGGCTGGGCCTGTGAGCCATGGCCGCTGAGCCTGCACGTCCAGAGCCTGTGCTCTGCAACGGGAGAGGCCACAGCAGTGAGAGGCCCGCGTACCGCAAAAAAAAAAAAAAAAAATCTGATGTACAATGGAGTTAAACTGGGAGGCTCTTTAAGTGGCAACTTCAAGTTTTAATTGTTGGTTTATAGTGCATGGTCAAGGGGACGATTCAAGGGAAATTTAAAAAGCATTGAGCTAAAATGAAACAAACTATTACATACAGAATGTAAATTTCAAATATGTGGTATTTTTGAAATAAATGATAAAAAGCAAGATAGGAAATGCTTTTGATTCATAACAACCTCAGCATATCAATTGAGGCTGTTTTAGTCAATGACAAAACAATGAGTTAAGCATTTTCAGTTTTTTTTCTGACACCTCCGTACTGTTTTCAATAGCCACTGCACCATTTTACATTTGCATTAACAGAGTACAAGGGTTCCAATTTCTCCACGTTTTCACCAACACTTGTCTCTCTCTCTCTCTCTCTCTCTCTCTCTCTCTCCCCCTCCCTTCTTCCCATCCTCCCTCCGTCCTTGTTTTGATAGTATCCATTATAAAAAGTGTGAGGTGATAACTACCGTATGATCCAGAAGTCCCACTTCTGGATATATATCCAAAATAATTGAAATCAGGGTTTTGAAGAGATATCTAGGTTTCATCTTTATTGCAATATTATTCTCAATAGTCAGGATATGGAAAGAACCCAAGTGTCCATTGTCAGATTAATGCACAAAGAAATTGTAGAAGACATGCAGTGGAATATTGTTCAGTCTTAATCCTGACATTTGAGACAACATGGATAAACCTGGAGGACATGATGCTAAGTGAAATAAGCCAGTTATGGAAGGCCAAAAACTACATGATTCTACTTATATGAGAAATCTAAAGTAGTCAAATTCATAGAAGCAGAGAATGTGATAGTAGTTACCAGGGTCTGGAGTGGGTGGGAGAAAAGGGGAGCTGTTGTTCAATGGATTTAAAGTTTCAGTCACATTCAGTGAATAAGTCCTTGAGAGCTTCTTACAACACAGTTCCTATATAGTTAACAACGCAGGTGGTGTGCACTTCAAAATGTGTTAAGAGGATAGATATCATGTGAAGTGTTCTTACCAAAAAAGTAAACAAATACAAACAAAAGGACATGAGGAAACTTTAGGAGGTGGTGGATGTATCTATTACCTTGATTGTAGTGATGGTATCAGGGTGTGTGTTTGTGTCCAAAATCATCAGATTGTACACAGTAGATATGTGCAGTTTTTGTATATTAATTGTGCCTCAGTAAAGCTGTTAAAATGGGTCAAGCATAAAGTAGCACTGCTACTCATAGACTAGAAAATGGAAACGTCTAGGGTTAGATTGGCTTCTAGCAGGATTTGGGGATTAAATGACACCATCAGTGCACTTTCTATATGGGGGGGGTCTACCTTTGTGTTGGCCTCATTCTCAGAAGGTTTTTACCCTGACACATAGTGAGCCTGCAGTGGCAGGTCCGAACTATATCACAATAGATTAAATCCAAGAGAAAGTAACATCACATCTTTCTTCTGGTCCATTCAACCAAGTTCTGAAATGAGCTCTGATTGCCTATATTTGAATTCCATTACAAGCCCTGAACAATTTTTTGTGTCTAGTGGGACACACTGTGCTGATTGGCTTAGGCCTACTTCCCATACCCATTTCTGAAACTAAAGGTAGGATCACCCAGAAGATGTGATTTGAGAATCCAATGGTGAAACTTAAAAAAATAATACAACAAGTTTCCACTATGGTCAGCATAGAACAGTGTTCAGCTTTGGTATAAAGTATAAGCATTCAGGTAGTGAGGTGATACACAGATAGTGTCCTTACGTTAGAGGTTAGATGGGATTTTGGCCTTGCTACAAGATGTAGATAGAGCACAGACACAGGAACAAGCATTTTTTCCAACTTATACCTCTGAAATATTCAGTAGGGACTCCCAACACATTCCTTATTACTTCCATCTGGCAGTTCACACATGAGTCTCATGTATTGTCTCAACCTCTAATGCAACCCCAGAGCCTGGAGTGATATGAAGGATGAGATCAATTTGGCTGAGGATTGGAAAGAGAATATTCTTTTTTTTTTCTGGTATTACAAGATGAAAATATATAAAACTAGTGTTTGATCTTCTGTGGGTTTCCTAAGTGATCTGGGATATAGTTTAAGAATTATTAAATGCAATCTAAAACCCTGAGAAAGAATGTGATCGTGTGATCGTGTTTTAGGTTAACATAAAATGAGTGAGGCTGCCTGTTCTCATTTAGCTACAATAGTGTACAAAACTAAGCTGTGTAGTTGATCCTACTGCACATACAGATAACTGACGAGGATCCACTTGGGTTTCTGTAGTTGGGTTGTAGCCCAGTGAGACCCAGCTGGAAAGGCAAGGTGAAGTAGGCAAGTCTCTGAACTTCAACATGTTTCTTTCTATTTTTTTTTCCTCTATATTCCAGCTTTTTGCAGAATTTCTAAGGATCTTGGTTGCTGTCTCAAATGACACATTCTGTCTTTGCTCAGTTCTCATCTTCTTTATAGAAATTAATCTAAACATTCCCAGCTGAGTCTGAGGTGAGATAACAGGGACTCAGAGTTAGCGCTGGAGCTAAATTCATGATGTTTTAGAATTACATAGGTGCATTCTAATTTCTTTTGACATAACGCACCACAGTGAAGCTTTGAAATCCCATGTTTTAGGTCTTGCCATGCTGCTTCTTTGAAGACTTTATGAAATCTTTATTCTCAATTTGTCCATCTAATTTTTCATTAGCCCTATACATTGTATTTATTACCACCTCCTCACATTTACCTGTATTTACCTTCCCCTCAGATAGAAAACCCTTTCCTCACCCACACATTCATCTATATTTTAAGGCCTACCAAATTACTCTTCTCAGATGATTTGATTCCACCCTTGTCTCACCAATCCTTGAAACGCTTTGAGTACTTGTCATCTGAATTACTCATGTTAATAATTAATCATATTTATCTTGTTTCATACTTCCAAATATTTTATATGCCTGAGGCTTTGGTCAGCAACTCATATCATGAGGCTAGGAATAATACTCTAAATTCCTCATGGTACCCAGTTGCTGGAGTTAATCTAATTCTTCCCTCATCACTACAGCCATTTCTCCAGTTCTCAGTTGCATCTCCCCATTGATTTCTTATTGCACTTGTTCAGTACATATTCAATTTCATTGTGTAGCACTTGTTAAAAGGCAGATTCCAAGGCCCCAAATCAAGAGATGTGATTCAGGTGACTTGGGGAAAATTCATAAGTGTATCTTTGTGATTCTAAGGAAGGTGAGTCAAATACCAAACTCTGAAAAATGCTTCCATAGATCCTTAAACCTCTTCTATTCACAGAACATTAAGACATCAGAAAGCACTACCTCAAAAAATGCCTACACCTTTGCTTCTCCAGCCTGTATTGTCTATGGCCAGACAGCTCCCAAATATCTGCTAGAAGACACAAGATCAAAACTGCCCAAAACTGAGGAAGGAGAGAGAGAGAGATTGTTGAGGAAAATATGAAGTCTGCAGAAACTTGGCTGCCTCAGACTGAGGACGGGTGAATGACCCAGATTTTTGAAACAAGTAAATTTTCCAGCTTGATGCTTCAATAGTGGCAAAGCCACTCAGAACACCCAGCCAGGTGTACAGTCATTTGTTTAAGAATTTTATCAACATTTTAAAATAACATCAACTGTAATCCCAACCAGTTATTGATTTATTTAGTAAATTATTTCTACTTTTAATTTCTTACAAGATGGGGCATATAAGTCATAAAATATACTGTCCTAACCATGATCCGTGCTGAGTATATGACTGAGTCACCAATCACAGGGTGGTCTTCACATTTCCCATGTAAGAAGATTTGGGGCAGAGAGCTTGGGTTAGGACAGGATCTTGATAAAATTGAGTGGGACAGCTAGTGTATGGTCATGAGTCAATCCTCATAAGCAGTCTGGTGAGACATTTATTTTGAGAAATTTCAGAAACTGGGAATTAAGGAGTCACATGGGACAGAGTGGGTGTAAGTTTTATACAATGAGAGGAGCCCCACACTAGGTGTTATGGGGGCACTCTAAGTTCTAGTGCCCAGGTATTAAGAACGTCAGAGGCAAATATTTGTCAAGCACTTGCCATGTACCCTAATTTACTCTTTCCTGAAATGCTATCAGATTGGTATTATCTCATCTTTATTTTCTAGACATAAGATACCGAGTCTCAAAAACATCAAATGAAACGACTTGCCCATGTTAATAGCTAGTAAGTGGCAAAATGGGGATTTTTAAACCAGGAAATTTTACTCCAGTAATGCTGAACTATTACACAATTCTCCTCATCCTCCCCTGGCACGGGTTGACTTAGGTATATCTGTATACACATCAAAAATACATACATATGATTGTGTCAGCCCTTTTTTTATTTCATAGGATTGGCCTAAATTCTGTGTTAAATCGAACACATGAAAGTGCTTGTAAAAGTAGCCAATACTGGGGCTTCCCTGGTGGCGCAGTGGTTGAGAGTCTGCCTGCCGATGCAGGGGACGCGGGTTCGTGCTCCGGCCTGGGAAGATCCCACATGCCGCGGAGCGGCTGAGCCTGCGCGTCCGGAGCCTGTGCTCCGCAACGGGAGAGGCCACGGCGGTGAGAGGTGCGCGTACCGGAAAAAAAAAAAAAAAAAAAAAAAAAAAAGTAGGCAATACTATTCCAAAGGGTGGTGCGGCAAACTTAAGTGCCTGCAGAGACCCGGCAGGAAATACGAGCCCAAACTAAAGAGAGGTCCCACATATTGCTGCTCTGCGGGAAGGAAGGCCCAGAATTGCGAGATTTCTAATTTTTAAGTAAAATCCATGACTCCGTGGTTCGACTGATATTTTTTAACTATTAAATGTAGGTTTAAATTAAAACAACAACAATGAAAAAGAACTGAGGTTATGAAGGTGAACAAAACCTGCCTAGAAGCTGCTGGCTTGAATTATCTGTACCATATAAGTAGGAAATCTTTTTGTCACAAACAGTTATTGTGCTAGAAAATGAACAAACAAGCAATATATGTACAGTACTAGGTATATAAACTTTGGTAAGCCATATGACCTCCTAGGACCTCAATTGCCTCAGCTATAAACTATTCTCCCAAGCCCTGTACACTTCTCTTGCCCCAACTCTAAAATCTCAGATGTTCATAATAAAACCCATGATACTGAATTTGCATCATTCATAGGACGGTTGAGGAGTTGTAAAACACTCAGATATAAAAAAAATATATTTGAGGATTCTTTTGTAGCAGATGACAGTTAACTTCACATGGGCCCTTATATGCATCTTTGGTCTCCTATTGCCAAGTGAAGGCGATTAGATTAAGTAAATGCAAACTTCCAAAGGTGTTCCACTGGTCAGAGCCTAGAAAAATATTCAGGCACCTGGAACTCTAGCAGTAGGATATATTTGGCAAAGATTAGGTAAACATGAATTTGGAAAATGGGGATTGGCAATTTGGTGAGCAATATATAAGTCTGCAGGAGAGAAGACTTGGAGGACAATTATGATTTCAAATAGATGAATGACTGTCAGACACAGAGAGGGGTTGATTTTTTTTTCTGCCTGACTCTAGAGGTTTGCATTTGCATCAGCATATGAGGGATGCTGGAGAGAAATTTTGCTTGTATAGAAGAAATCACTTCTTAAAACTGTTATATATAGACAGAGATGCTTCAAGGGACATTTTGAGTTCATAATTAAAAATATTTAAGCCAAGGTAACAGAAACACTTGGCAGCAATATTGCAAAAGGGACTTGAGCAATGGAATTTAGGGTGAGATGAATAAGATAGTGATTTGCAAGTGTGACTGCCCACCAGACTCACTTAGAAGGACGGTTAGGCATATAGTAAACATAGTATCTAATTCACTATCTATGGGGTATTGAATGAAAAAACACGTATTTTTTATCAAACAGCTCTAGACGATTCTGTTGAATTCACTTGTCTACAGAAACACTGGAGTAGATTTCCTTAAGCTTCTTATATGCCCAGTATTATCAAAAAAAAAGGAGAAGAAAATGATCATTAAAATCTACTGAATAAATGCTTTGTTCCAGGTATTGGCTACTTGCATTACATTTATTTCATTGTAAGCTCACTCATCCCCACTGCTTTATGGATGATAAAAGTGAGGCTTCAAAGAGTTAAATAAATGGTAACCATAAGGTTGTGGGGTAAGTGAAGGAGCAAAAATCTGAATTTGGAGGTTTACACCAAAACCTCTTAACTCTTAGATATACTGTCCATGGTATGTTTTTACTGTGCCATAGAATCTGCTGTTGGAGACAGAGATCTTGCAAGGCATTGGGTGGGGTGATACTCTTAGGAAGAGATTAGCACCTCTGTCAGGTATTCAGGCACCAGCATCTGTAATTTTGTCTCCCTAGAACAAAAACTTGCAACTTCCACCTTAACGCTAATCCCTCAGGTGGCATCTATGATTGTATGAATAAATTAAATCAAGGGGCAAGGGCAAAGATAAAATGAAACGAGGCCACAAAAAAAGCATGATTTTCAAATGGAATGCTATTTATCTGATTGATGCTCTAGGCTGACTGCCCACATTTAATGAATACAGCTCTTAGAGCCACACAGAGCTCTGTAATGAATATGAAAAAACAAACTTAATACAAACACAAGCAAGACGACCTGTTTCAGAGGGAAGCAGGGGCTGTGCCTGCAGTGTTAAATTTTTTTTAAATAAATTTATTTATTTTATTTTTGGCTGCGTTGGGTCTTCGTTGCTGCGTGTGGGCTTTCTCTAGTTGCAGCGAGCGGGGGCTAGAGCGCAGGCTTAGTAGTTGTGGTGCACAGGCTTAGTTGCTCTGCGGCATGTGGGATCTTCCCAGACCAGGGCTCGAACCTGCGTCCCCTGTATTGGCAGGCAGACTCTTAAGCACTGTGCCACCAGGGAAGCCACTGTTAAATATTTTAATTTTCATTATCTCCATAGCTGCAGCAAGGCAGAGCAATGTCTACGTGATTAAGAAGAAAATTTTGTTCACTTCTTTAATTTATTCATTTCTCCAGGATAGGACAAGGCAAATGTGAAGGTATTTCTATTCATATCAAGAAGGCCAAATTTTGTTAAATTAAAATAGTCTCCAGGTTGTAAAAGTTGGCCTCAGTCTTGACTGTTTTTATTTATTCTCAGCAACTCCTTGTCCAGTCTTTGTAGCTTCCAGCTTTTAACAGAGATGCTTGAAGATGCCATGAGAAATGGCCAGTGACGAATATAATACGTTGCAGAATTATAAATAGCTGGGGCAAGTTCAACACACACACATACACTCACAGACACAGGTACACACACCACACTCACACACACCACACTCACATTGACTAAAAGCACTGTAAGTATACCGCATATGATTAAATAAACTATTAAATTTAAATAGAATGATCTTTCTAGAAAGAACGATGGGACCATCGTGTTGTGCAGTTCTGTTGCTTGACGGTTGGTTGTTTAGGCCCTGCAGTTATAGGGGTGTTATCAACAAAGAAATCAAGTGACACCTATTTCTTTTTTTACTAAGGTCTTGGCATGTATTGCTATCCTATTTATGGTGCAAAATAGATGTTAGTTCCCCAGATAACAAAATTCCCTGCTAGTCAATGCCGTATACAAGAGAAGAGAACAACCAGGGGAATGTTACCATAGGGTAGTAGGAGTAGAAAGGGCATACATGCCTTTGAGGCTCCATTCAGAGACAGCATTTCTGCCTGTCACCACGCAAGACACATACTAAGCTCCCAATAAATGTTGCTTTCTTTTTAACTGAATTTAAAAAATGGCAACTGATTGGATAAAGGACAAGTTAAAGCCGACTTTAAGTTGAAAGCCAACATGTTCATGATAGAGGACCCAGGAAGGGTTGGGATTTGGAAGTATGAGAAAGCTGGTGATTTGGATTTTGACTGAATGATTTTGCCAACATTTGTAAATGCTGCAAAAATTCAGATAAAAACATGAAATAAAGTAATAAGTAACAAATTGTGAGATATCAGTATTTCAACAAAAAGATGATCTCCACATCTAAGGAATATGGATTTTAGGGCTTCCCTGGTGGCGCAGCGGTTGAGAGTCCGCCTGCCGATGCAGGGAACGCGGATTCGTGCCCCGGTCCGGGAAGATCCCACATGCCGCGGAGCAGCTGGGCCCGTAAGCCATGGCCGCTGAGCCTGTGCGTCCGGAGCCTGTGCTCCGCAACGGGAGAGGCCACAACAGTAAGAGGCCTGCGTACCGCAAAAAAAAAAAAAAAAAAGGAAAAGGGAATATGGATTTAAAAAAATTGGCCCTCCAGTTGGCACTTACGTACAAGGGGATGAGATTTGGAGCCACTCTGCCTTAGTAGTTTTAGTTTCCACAAGTCACTATTGCTTGTAACAACCCATCAGATTAATGCACCAAGTTGAGAGAAATGCTTTGTACTGGAGGACAAAGACATAGAAGTCAGAGTTGGAAAGCATACATATACTTCTTAAAGTCAGGGTCAATTTTACTGCAATGATGTCTACCAGCAGAGTGACCATTTCATTGTATCAGGTCTTTGACGTGTTACCTACTAACATAGTTATTATCCCCTAAAAAAGCCTCAAATTTCCCAAATGTACAGACTCAGAAATGTTACTTAGGGATAGATTTACATAGAAGTGGTTAAAACATTTGGTTTACTTCTTATTTATTTAAAGTCCTTCACTTCATGAACTTCAGTAATTTTAATGAGAAAATAGAGACACATTAATACTTGTGATCACCAGGGATTTAACGCTCCTTTATTTTTTTTAAATAGCTAATACCTTAAATAGTTATTTCAGATTTCTAAGCCTGAAAGCATAATCATACCTCAGTCACAAATATGGTGGTTGTAGGTTACTATGTCTGTTTCTGTCTCTCAGCATGGTTTGGTCTCTTCCCTTCAGCTTTCCACCTACAGAAACTGGATTACTGGTAAGCCTATTTCATGGGTGGTGAGGGGAAGACACATTTGACCTTCTTTTAGTGGTCCAAATTAGCCTTATTGAAAATCACAGTAATGTTTTCTCTGGACTTAGCTCCTGGTCTTTTTTCCAGATAAAGTCTAAGAAAGAGAAAAATATTCAAGTCTTGAAGAGAGGATTCATGTTTCTTTCGAATCATTTCTCTAGTTTAGTGTGCCTGATTTGTTTACTCCTTTGGGTGTAATAATAACATGTTATCCATTCCTTTGTACATCACGTTGATCCAGAAAGGAGATACTTTTGATTCCTGCCAACATGGACGTCCTTCCTAGACTCCCAGTTAATTAATAGCTTTGCATTCACAGTCAGACAACCTCCTTCCATGGTTTCTCATGCTGTTCTCAAAAGCGAGTGTGTGCTTTCCTGTTTGGATCACGGACAAGTTATTATCCTGAACTTAGTCATCCAATTTCTTGCACTTATTAGACCACATTGTAAAGTCAATTTCAAACCCTTCTTGCTGTGCCATGTGTCACAGGACATAATCTCAGTTACAAAGATACTAAGAAGTACAGGTTATTTGATGCAAAGAATACATACAGATTGAAGAGAGTTTGGAACGCTGGTCAGAAAAAGAGTTCCCCCTTAACAGTTGTTTTTCTTATTTTTCCGGAGGTGATATTCAGTCTTCCCTGAGAATGTCCATTGATGTTGGGCATCTGGGAACATTCCTCAAAATTGCCTGTGTTTAGTCAACTAGTCAATGCATGCTATCTATTACCAAATATCTAATATTTTTAAGACCTTTGATTTAACAATATTTTATGCTGAGCAGATGCTCTGCATTCCTATTATATAGTATTTTTTATCCTTGCATGATGGAATAGTTCCACGTTCTCAAATACCTTATTGGAATCAGGCACTTCTAACACCAGTTAGGCTCACTATAACATGTAACGAAACAAAATCACTACATTACATGGAATGGTGAATTACTGGGAGTTTATTGAATTTATAGCTGGCTTTTCTTTCCAAATGCTTTTATTATTTATACTAAATGATGTTTGGAATTCAAATGGATAAAGCATCCAATTTACCCATGAATCAATGAATACAGCAATTTGGAATTTGTTACTTGGGTATCTTACTGCTTTTAGCATGTAGGATCATCAAAATATCCTAAGGGCAGTGATAAATATTTGAATAAACAGCAGTTCAATTATTTCTGTTCATGAAATGAAAGGTTTTACAAGAGCTAAGTATTATATATTACCTACATCCTCTGAATCAAAACAACATGGGAAAGGGAATTACTCTGGAAGTGATTTAAGTCAGATAAAAAGGGAAAAAAAGAGTGAGAAAGAGCTAGGATATACTAATCAAATTGCAAACTGACAGTCAATATCTGAGTTTCACTTGTATCCACAAAAATTGCACTAGTAATTGCCAAGTAATCCTGAGGAATCCAAAGAGGAATGCCATTCTTTATATACAGAAGCAGGGATTTATGAAGAGAATTTTGCTTGAGATTCTGGGAAAATTATCTATCATCTATCTATCATCTATCTATCTATCTATCATCTGTCTATCTGTCTATGAATTTGTGTGTGTGTTTGAACCTCTCCTATGCATTTTCTAATTGATTCTTAATTTTGTCACATACTAAGAAAAAAATTTAAAAAAGGGAAACGAATCTCCTCGGCAGTGGAAACTGGGCTTAAAAATGAAGAAGTTCCCTCAAGGATAACACTATCATATTCTTAATTCTGGATGTAATAATCTTTCTTCAAAGAGAAATGTGGCCAAACTAATGATAAACTGCTTTGAAATTCCAGATGGGAAAATCACTGTGTGTCTCACATTCAGATTTGTTGCTTTTGGAAAGTAGAAAAATTGGCAGATTCATCAAAATAAGGCCTTCCACTTTCCATCATGCTTTTGATGAGGTTAACCTCTCATATTCACCCCAAATTTTGGCTTCTCAGTGATAGTTTCGTGGGTTTTTTCCCCACAATAAATGATCAGTTTAGCACTTTTGAAGCAAAGTGCTATGTAGAATTTTTGAGGGAAAATGAGTTTGTAACCACATAAAAAATCAGCTGTTCTTGTTTTGAGCCAACACCCAGCTAGATCATGGTTATTTAGACCCAGGATCCTGGTAGGATGCCTGGGTTACCAGCTCTTTATGTTCCGAACTCAGCTAGCTGGCAACACACTCCTTCTAGTCACAGATGTAGAAGACACTTGAGTAAATAACGGTTAACTGAGCCAAGAACTCTCCATCCTTGACAACCTTTTCCACTATGACTGTTCATTCTCTTCTCTGCTAAAGCTGGGCCTTGATGTTTCCAACATTCACAGAAGGAAACATGTTCACTGAATGTCTTCAGTGGACTAGGTGCAGAGGCACCAGTGATTCAAAAGTGAACCAGGCCCAGGCCCTGCCTTCAGGATGTTTGCAGTTCTCTGAGGGGAGACAAAGAGATCAGCTATTATCATATTATTGTTAAGAGCTACCATATTGCATTCCCGGGGTGTAAGAGGAACAAAGTGGAGGGATGAGCATGGTGAGGGATCCAGCAAGGACTGTCAGCAATGGCTGTTTGAGAATCTGTGGTCTGTATGTTGAAAGATTAATAGCGGATTGTAAGAGAAACAAAAGAGGACTAAAGATTATTAATAACAGTAGCCAACATTTGTGGAGTGAGTGCCAGGCATAAGTTACTGCACTTAATACCCTCGAGCCCCCTATGTGTTAACTGCTGTTAGTATCTCCATTTCACAGATAAAAAAAAGTAAAAGCTTTTGGGAGGATAAGTGATGGACATGATATTCAAACCCATCCTCTTTACAGGGGGTCTGCTCTTTACCAAGGCTCATATATGACAACAGTAGGGAGGAGAATCAAGTAAAGGTGACAAATTGTAATTGTTTTCCACACTTTTGTAGTATGGCTATATATGAAAGTAGAGAAAATAAGAGAATAATAACTATACTGAAGAGGTAGGAAGGGATACATCAGGTGACATCATCTAAGCTGTACTACAGAGTATGGATTTTACCTGGAAAGCAATGAAGTATCATTGAAGAGTTTTCAGCAGTGTATTCCACTGGGGTCTACTGGAGTTGAGCTGTATTATTCTGCTGTTCATGGATGAGCCGGCTCGCATGTGTGGGCACAGAGTGGCTGTTGGCTGATTTAGGGTAACCTTGACTGGGACAAGACTGCCCCCATTTACCTCTGACTCTCCAGCTCCTAGTCTAAGTATGTTCTCATTACAGAGGCAAAGATACAAGGGTACAAGTGGAAATGCACAAGTGCTTTTACAAGATTCTCCTTCTATAACTTTTGCTAATGCTGTCCAAAGCAAGTCAGATAAATGAACACAGAATTGAAAGGCAAGAGATCATACTTTGCTTCTTGATGGCAAAGGACATTAACAAAAGGCGGGGTAAATAAGTGAGGCCAGTAATGACATTCATCTGAAATAGTTTTCAAAAATGGGCCTGTCAACTTATATTCCCTCAGTATTTTGTTTTTTTTTTTTTTGCGGTACGCGGGCCTCTCACTGTTGTGGCCTCTTCCGTTGCGGAGCACAGGCTCTGGATGCGCAGGCTCAGCGGCCATGGCTCACGGGCCCAGCTGCTCCGCGGCATGTGGGATCTTCCCGGACCGGGGCACGAACCCGCGTCCTCTACATCGGTAGGCGGACTCTCAACCACTGCACCACCAGGGAAAGACCCCTCCAATATTGTTTGAGAGCCACAGTTACTCCTCTTCCAAACCAACGCTTGGTATTCTTTTCTCTGTTTAAAAATTCTCCTTGGGCTTCCCTGGTGACTCAGTGGTTGAGAGTCCGCCTGCCAATGCAGGGGACACGGGTTTGTGCCCCGGTCCGTAAAGATCCCGCATACTGCGGAGAGGCTGGGCCCGTGAGCCAAGGCCGCTGACCCTGCGCGTCCGGAGCCTGTGCTCCGCAATCGGAGAGGCCACAACAGTGAGAGGCCCGCGTACCGAAAAAAAAAAAAAATCTTCTTCCTCTTCCTCCTCCTCTCTCTCCTCCTTCCCCTTCTGTCTCCTTCTTTTTCTCCTCCTCATTAGTATCGTTATTGTCTTAGTTCTTCTGGGGGATGTGTACATATTTGGCATCATGGTTTTGTTTGCATTTGCCTAGTAATTAAATAAGCTAAATGCATTTTCATAGCTTTATTAGCAATTTAGATATCCTCTTTTATAAAATAAAATGCTTAAATAAGTTGTCTTTTTGTTTGTTTAGTTGGAGTTTTTGTCCATTTTTTCCCTGTTGGGTTGTGTGTCATTATTTATAGAGCTGGGTACAAGTTTTATGTATAGAGCTTTATTTATAGTTTTATTTATAAGTTGATTTATAAGTTGATTTTATTTATAAGTTGATTAAGTTATAAGTTGAATATATGTAAGTTGAATAAGTTATAAGTATAACTTATTTATAAGTTTTATTTATAAGTTGATTTTCCCACTTTGGAAAACTTTATATATATGAAATTTATGTACACACATGCATATTCACACACACAGATTTCTTCCTTCCTCTTTCTCTGAGTTGACTTTTCATTCTCTTAACAGCTTCTTTGATGACAGAATTGCTGAGTAAATCCATTCTGCACTGCATTATTATTAGTTTGCTCAGTCCTGTGCTAGGAGATACATGTGACTCTGAATGGAAGAGAGTATCCTTTCTGCATAAATATTTTGTGGTCTAGGTTAAGGGTCAAGCGTAACACTCTGAGAGGAAGCAACATAAAACCAAATATAATTTTGAGCTACTGAGGCGTTTAAAAGCCTAATTTAAATTCTGGGATTTTTTTGTATTAAATTTAAATGTGTATAATTCACTCATCCTCTTTGAGTTTCAAATTCCTTGAAGAATGTATTTTGTTCATTCCTCAGACCTAGGACCATGTCAAGTAAAAGAGATAGTTTAACTGTTAAGGTCATGTCCCAAATTGGGAGAAATATCTCCATCTTAAAAAAAGGCTAGAGGGGTTTCCCTGGTGGCGCAGTGGTTGAGAGTCCGCCTGCCGATGCAGGGGACACGGGTTCATGCCTCGGTCCAGGAAGATCCCACATGCCGCGGAGCAGCTAGGCCCGTGAGCCATGGCCGCTGAGCCTGCGCGTCCAGAGCCTGTGCTCCGCAATGGGAGAGGCCACAACAGTGAGAGGCCCGCGCACCGCAAAAAAAAAAGCTAGAGTGAAAGGGTAATATTATTTACATTATTCTATAATAGTTCAGAAAGAAAGAGAAACACATGTAAAGCTATTTGTAGCTAGGCTGCATGTTTTGACTTACTATTACAGTTTCCCAAGAAGTGACATTTAATGTGTTAAAGTGTCCTGAGTTTCTGATAAATATCTGTACATCGTTTCATATTGCAGAGCAGGGAGAGAAAAACCTCCAGGGGAATATTATTGAGAATTTTAAACGATGGCAATCTATCAGGAAAGACCAGTCCACGTTAAGGAGAAAGAAAACTGAGAAGAATTGTTGGAAGTCACTTCACAAAGGTAAATTGCTGTGCACAGAGGAGAGAATTTGAAACCAAGAGCTCCTAGAAAGAAGAACATTCTAAATATATGCACAGCCATCTCACCCTCAGGTATGAGGTTTTTCTCCAAGGCTAATTTCATAGTGTTATTTTAAACGAAAGTTTTATTCAATCTATAATGCCTTGAGATTGCAGCAGATAGATCTCATAGAGAGAAGAGTCTTCCTGTAATAACATAGGATTTAGTCTTCTACATCTCTGAGCTATTAAGAGGAAATTGTCCATGGGATTATATCATTAATTTAAAGCTGTGTGTGTGTGTGTGTGTGTGTGTGTGTGTGTGTGTGTGTGTTTGGTCAGTATGTTTTTAAGGAATGTAATAGTTGGAATTCGAATATATTTGAAAAGGTATGTAATCATTTTCATTTTGTTGAAATTGGGACTTCAGAGAAATTTGCCTCTTCATATGTATGGTAGACTGAATAATGACCCTCCAAAGATGGCCATGTCCTAATTCCTGAAACCTAAGAATATGTGACCATACATATAACAGAGACGTTGCTGATATATGTAAATGCAGGATTTTGAGATGGGGAGATTATCAAGTTGGTGCCATGTAATTAGAAGCAGTAGGTAAGAGAGAGAAGGTAATGTGAGGATGCAAGCTGAGATAGGAGAGATGTGGATACATGCTAAGGAAAGCCAGCAGCCTCTAGAAGCTGGAAGAGACAAGGAAGGGATTCTGCCCTAGAGCCTTCAAAAGGAAACAGTCCTGAGAAGTAGCCCCAGAGTCTGTGTTAGGGTCCCCTTGCATCTCTGGCTGAGTACTGAGCTTCATATGCCTAAGACAAGGTCCTACGGGGCCTGATAGAGAGGAGCTACTGGGAAGCTGTGAACTTATTGGAGATTCTGTAATTCACACAGTGTTGGGTGATATTAAAATTCCAACTAGCCAGGGTGGAGACACATCACTAAGTAACCCAGGCATTTATTTGAAATTCCAGAAAAGCTACATTTTAGGAGTAAGTTTTCTCTAACCCTAGATTAGCCCTACACTAGACCCACCCTAACAAAGCCTAAAATCCAACCTCAGCAATGTCCAAATAAGCCACTATTTAGCTGTCCATCAGAACAACACTCGAAAATCTTTGGGTAGACAACTAAATTCAGACTCTCAACAATATGGCATTCAGAGTGTTCAGAATGACAGTTGGGGGAGTTCACTATTAAGGTTTCCCTTCAAGAAATAACTTGCTATCCTGATGCAACCAGGCCAGTTAGCTGGGAGCCTCTGGCTGCAGTGCTTTCATGATCCAGCTCAACTTACGAACCAAAGCTCTTGCAGGTCAGCCTTCAGCTACTCTAGGGCTCTCGAATAAGTGCTTGTGTTTTTAAGTGATGTCTCTCCACTCTAGCTAGTTGGAATTCTATTATCTACCAGCACTGTGTGACCTCTGCATCCTCCAGAGTCTCTATTCTGCTGGAACTATCTAATCATAATTAAATTCTTACTTTTCATCACTCTGGACATCAGATAATTTCTAAGTATCGTTGCTTGCTTCTTTTTCCCTAGTATCTTATCTCTCTGACTGCTTTTCTTGACACACAAGCCTTCAGTTTATATAATCTACCCAGCTTGCTCCCTCATTATTTCTTCCCTAGATTATTGTAAAAACATCACACCTGATCTTTATTGTATTCTAGGAATCTGGGGCTCTTCTAGTTACCTTTATCCAACATTTTCTTAGGAAAATTTCAAACATAAAAAAAAAAATTAAAGAATTTTGCAGTGAATACCTAACCATCTACCACCAATATTATGCAATGAATATTTTACAGTACTTCTTGCAGATCCATTTATCCATCTGCTGATCCATCATTTTTTGTTACATTTCAAATAAATTCTAGATATCAGTATTTATATCTGAATGTTTTATTTAATGCATATCATTAACTAGACATCAATATTTTGCAGGGTTTTGTTCTTATGAGATAAAATTTATGTACAATAAGGTACACACATTTTGTACTTTTTCTTTACATCACAGAATAACAATAGTTTTGGCAGGTGATAGGGAAAAATAATGGTAGAAGAAATGAGCAAAAATAATGATTTTTCCTCTACACAAAAATCATAGTTTACATATACTCATACAAGTACCTATATGAAATTGTTTGAAATAGTTACGAAAACATTAGTTATAATAATATTGGGGTAGTAGATTGGGGAGGATTTTAAATAAGTGCATTTAGGGTACTATTTTATGTTATTCTTGTCAGAGTCTAACATATAAGTTTTTAACAATAAATTAAAATAAGAGGTGTTGATCATATTGACTTGAAGGGAATGAACATAAAGATTGAAAACAGAGAAACTAGGAATTTGACAGAGACCTTAGGATGAGAGATATAGGATGGGAGAAATGCTTTGCTTATAATGCCACGAAGTCATGTTGATGATGAATTAATACATGCTAATTTAGCTTTATTAATTTAGTTTTGTCTACTTCCTTTGGCATAGCATATTGAATATTTGGAAGATAACACAAGCAAAACATCACGCATATTATAAATATCTAGAGGTAAAATAGATGGGTTTTTCAACCATATTTAATTGCATTACTACTATTAGCATTATTATCACTGCTATTTCTATTGCTAAAGCTTTTATTTTATTGATTGAATCTTCCAGTTTGTCAGCTCTCATTACCAAATAGCTCTGTAAGTATTATCCATAGCTTAATATCTATAGATAAGAGATAGTTCTATAGACCCCACATTTTTAAACACTATAAATACTATTTTATTAATAGCTTGCTTCCTTTATATTAAGTTACCCCTAAAAAGTACTTTCTTACAAATAGCGTATGCAGTTTTAAAACTCAACAGATTTGGGTTTAATCACAATTACTGAGAAATCAAGCTGCCAGCTTGATTTTGGCTAGCTCATGTTCTAGATGAGCTAGCCAAAAGTTATTTCATAAATAAAAGCCATGAGTTCTCACATAGAGAATTGCCTGGCTCAGTTAATAGTGGAATTGGGGTAGAAAAGTTGTTCAGTTCTGAAGCCAATGGCTTTTCCCCCCTGTCCCAACTTGCCTTCCCAGTTCATCCTTAGAAAATCCACATTTTTCTCCTAACAAGAATATCATCGCATGCCCAGGGAAGTCCGAAGAACTTCGCAGATGGGTCAGAGTAAATGACTGTACTTTTCTTAAACTTGAGGGCACTCGCATTTATCTTTGCCTCTAAGAAAGAGAAACAGAGAGGGAACCGTAGTAGGGGAAAAGTACCTTGGAAGGAAGTATAGTTTCTCCTATTTTCTAGATAGCTTTAATTGCATTTAAATAATTATAAAAGTAATTGATGTTTAGTTTAAACAGTTTGGAAACTAAATAACAAAAGCACATAGGAGAAAATAAAAATCATTATAACCTCCTCACACAAAGGTCAACACCTTGTGGTGTAAATGTTTCTGGTTTTATATATATGCATATCAAATAATGTACAATTATATGATATGAAATGATATATAATAATACATATACTCTCCAGCTAGCTAACATTTTTAGAGAAAAAAGAATATAACTTAAATTATCAATAGGAATTATTATAGTGATTACTTTGAATTCCACTGAAAGAATGTTGTACTGTAACATACATATACACACATGTACATGTGTACGTCTTTTAAGACTTTATTTTTTTAGATCAGTTTTAGGTTTACCACAAAATTGAGAGGGAGATACAGAGACTTCTCATATACCACCAGCCAACATGCATAGCCTCACCCATTATCAACATCACTCACAGGAATGGTACATTTTTTACCAAGGATGGACCTACAGTCACACGTCATAATTACCTGAAGTTCATAGCTTACCTTAGGATTCACTCTTGGTGTTGTACCTTCTATGGGTTTGGGTAAAAGTATAGTGGCCTACAGCCATCTTATAATATCACAGTGTTTTTCACTGCCCTCAGAATCCTCTGTGCTCTGCCCATTCATTTCTCCCCCTGCCTCTAGCCAGCAAATATTAATCTTTTTACTGTCTCCATAGCTTTGCCCTTTCCAGAATGTCATATAGGTGGAATCATAGTATATAGCCTTTTCAGATTGCCTTCTTTCATTTAATAATATGCATTTAAGTTTCCTCCATGTCTTTTCTTTTTTTTTTTTTAATTGAAATAAAGTAGTTTATTACACACGTCCTGGAGGAGGCACATAGCACAACACCAATATCTTTGAATCAACCCTATGCTGATAGCTTAAAAGTTTGTATGCTCAGGGTGATGTGCCAGAGTTAGATCCAGGATGGGCAAGAAGTAGGAAAATGAGGATTATGAGAGAAGAAATAGGAAAGGAAACCCTGTGCTTTCATCTCACAAGAGTTCCCAAAAGGAAGATCAATTTTCAGAAAAGAATGCATATGAAAAATAGAGGATCTGGAAATTGTCCATGTGTTTTCATAGCTTGATAACTCATTTCTTTATAGCACTGAGTACTGTTGCTTCCAATATGTATGTATCTTTAGGGAAAAATTCAACAGCGATACTTTTTTCTAATAGAACATGTTAATAATAGATGTGGGCATTTAAGTTAACATATATCATTAGTGAAAACTAGTATTAAATGTATTTGCTTTTCGTATTTCTGGACATTAATCTATTAATTTATAATATTTATTTCCTTATTGATAGTAGGAGATCTTTTTGTATTTAGTACAGTAACTTTTTTCTTTCATATATATTTCAAATTATTTTTACCTGATTATTTTAACTTCTGTGTTGGTAAAAGGCATTCTTTCTATTTGTTTATGTATCTGTTTTAGGGGTAGAAAGTGATAGGGTCATTCTTTCTAAAATCAACATTTACAACATGAAAATTCAAAATTCATCCGCCCACATCACTATCTTATTACAGAATGCATTCCCATAGAATAGAATTGGTGTTTGATTGTTTTTACCCTTCCATCAAGCATACCTGTTTCACAATTTAAAGTTCTCTCTGCGCAACATGTAAAGAGGTTGATGTTCTTGCATGCCAAACAGTAAATCTATAGGAAAACTGCCCATAACGTCTCTTTCAAGGTGCTTAGTAAGATAAGCTTTGAAGAAATAGAAAATTTGACCTATATTGATTCTATGTCCTTTGAGAAACAGGCAGCTTAGGCTTGATTGATGAGTATTTCCCATCTCATTTATGTCCCAAATCCCTGAAATTGACATCTGAAAATTCCCGTGTATTGTTCCAAAGTAAATTATGTTGAGTGCCTTCTCTGGTTGTAGTATCTCTTTGCCTCCAAAAGGCCAAGTGCTATATTCCTAGCCATGTAGACAACAGCTAGTTTGGGAAGAAGCAAAAGAAACAAAATCAAAACAAAGCAAATCAAACCAAAAAAATTAAAATATGATAAATATGCTCTGAATCTTAGACCATAGCTACATTGAAATATTTTTGAGATGGTTTTTCTTGCATCCATGGACTCCCAAAGGACCTTTTTGTTTTGTTTTGTTTTTATATTTAAAATAGAGTAACAATATCGGTATGAGTTAACCAATAGGAGACTGGAGATTTTGTGTCATTATTCTGAGATTAAAATTGCATGCTCTTTTTCATGAATTTATAATCTGACATCTACACTGATATCTACAATTAAAGAATCTCAGAAATATAAGGGATCTTATAGATATGTTAATGGAGTGTTTTCTATAAAAGGACATACATTAAAATCATCTGGGAATTTTTTTTTTAAATACACATGTCAGGCTTATTTCCTAGAACAGGAATTGGTAAAAAAAAAAAAACCTCTGTAAAGGGGCAGATATAAAATATTATAGGTTTCGTAGTTCACTCAGTCTTCATAGCAATGACCCACCTCGCTATTCTAGCCAAAAAGTAGCCATAGATAATGCCTAAACAAATAGGTGTAGCTGTGGTCCAATAAAACTTTATTTATAAAAACAGATAGTTGTCCAGATTTAGCCCAGGGCTGTAGTTTGCTGACCTCTGCTCTATAAGCTCAGTTTGATGTGTTAGCGACTTAACTGGCAATAGAAAAACAATAGCATTTGTCTTCAGAGGAGGATTGCAGAAACCAGTTTCTCTGATATATCACCCACAATGTCTCGAATAAATTTTAAAAATACTGGGCATGAGAAGGAAACAGAAAATACCAGCCACAGTGAAGAGGAATAATACTTTAAAGTAAGAGATTCACAATTGCTCAAATGTTGAAATTAGCAAAGCCTTTAAAATAAGGCTTTGATAAGTTAGTTAAAAGTACACTGAAAATGATGATTATATAGGTAAAAATATTAGGAGTTTAGGGGAGATAATGAAACATAAAAGAGAATCAGGTTTAGTAAGAACTAAAGAATACAGTAGTTGAAATAAATAATAAACATGAAGACCAGACAATAGAGAACCAAGTGGGTCTTGGGTAAAAGGGAGGCAGGTATTCCCAGCAGAGGAGACAACTTAAGCAAACTCATGGCAGCATTAAAAAGAAATGCATGTCATGAAAACTGCACAGAGGTGGAGTGACTTGTCCAATATCATGCAAGAACTCAGTGACAGAGCTCATTTTCAAGTTCAATATTCTTTCCACATCTTCTTCCCTGGTAGTAAGTATCCAGGCTCTGTCTAACACACTGCTTCAAGCTTCTTGAATAGGACACTTGCCTGATTAATTGCCCTCTGAATAGGTGCTCAGAGCAAATTATCATCTTCACTTCATATTTGCAGCCAAAATTATTTGCCATAATTTGCAAAACAGTTATGATCATGGTAATAACATCATTTGAATAATCAAACGCAGTTGAAAGTAAATGTGCAAATTTAGGCTGGACATGAGCTATCGTAATGTGCATTTATGTTTAACATCCTTACGTTTCCCTGGATGCTGTGATGGACTGAGCTCTGCACTTTAGTTGTATAGGCAAATTTTGTTTCAACCATCTCTGTCCCTACGTTTGAAAGGGAGGGGGAACAATCAACTTGCTGTAAACTGATTATAAACAAATTACAGTAGGGCTCAGGTAATGAAGGATGGGCAATTATAATTGCATTCAAATTATTATTATTGGCAGAGCTATATTGGACTAGTGTTAAGTAGACATGAAATAAACTGGATTTAACAAAGCACATCTGCCCTTTTGTGCGTTTCATGTAGTCTTGCTGAATACTACAGTATATTGTAAAGTGTGGACATTTCTATTTTGGCTGCTCTAGAAATTCTCATATTAGTTGAAGATAGTGTCTGCTAAAATTTTTAGCTTTCTATACAGGAAAGGCACAATGTGTTTGGAAGTTGGAACTCCAAGACGTGTATTAAAGAATAATTTGCAGGGCTTCCCTGGTGGCGCAGTGGTTGAGAGTCCGCCTGCCGATGCAGGGGACACGGCTTCGTGCCCCGGTCCGGGAGGATTCCACATGCCGCGGAGCGGCTGGGCCCGTGAGCCATGGCCGCTGAGCCTGCGCGTCCGGAGCCTGTGCTCCGCAACTGGAGAGGCCGCAGCAGTGAGAGGCCCGCGTACACAGCAAAAAAAAAAAGGATAATTTGCATATCAGAGACATTGCTTTTATCTGCATCTTGTATTTACTTGAGATAGGTTGGGACTGAGGAGCAGAGTGTGACATGCTATCGTTACAGCTCTCCGAGGTTACCCTGTAGGGGTCACAAGTTTTGGAGACCAACTTACCCTCCCTCCAACTGTAATTGAGCTGAATGTATAAACATATTCCAAATGATCAAGCCAGGGATGGCACCTGCTTCTGTGACAATTTATACCAATAAATAAGGACTCAAAACCCCCTTTCCAGGCTTTATTGTTCTGTATAGAAAACAATAAATCAAATCCATCTACATTTCTTTTCCACGCAAGACTTGCTAGACGTTTCAAAATAAGAGTACTGCCGTAAATAGTTGGCTGACAAACCACTTTACACAGTGAATATATACAACTTGAGGCTCTTAGAGTAATAATTGTGAATTTGTCTATTGAATTTATTTATATATATTTGCTAAAAGCATTGAGATGGTCTTAGCTAAAGACCATCTATGGGCGTCATAGAGGGGGTGTGTCCCCTGATATAACCAGGCCATCCCTGTGGGTGGAAAAGATGGACCCCTCTAGACTTCCCACCCTGTAGATTCTTGATATAAATAACAAAGTGAAACAACCATACATTGCCCACAAATGTGTCCTCATATGCTGTAGTTTCATCAACTTTAGGCAAGTATGATTAACCAGGCAAGTATGTTAACTAACAGGAATGAAATAATAATTGAGGTTTAAATATTTGGCATTTCATTTTTCTAGAAGATCCCTTAGAATAAAAACATCTTTGTGCTTGGGCTAATTGATAATAAACCCACTGAATTAACCCCTAAGTCCATAGCCAACAGAAATAAAAACCAAAATTAATGATTACTATCAGCATATGTTATTATGTACCTGGCACCAGTCTGAGCATCTTGCAAATATAAACGTCTTTGTTTTTTATCAATGGCCCTATGACAGAGTTATTACTATTATCCCAATTTTATCGATGAGGAAACTGAAGGTTATATATATTATTCAAGAATTTGGCTGCTCAAGAAAGTGGAGACAAGAGTACCAACAGCAAAATCCATACCCTGAACCAGAGATCTGCAAACTAGACTTGGGGTCAAATCTGGCCCATTTTTGTTTGGCCCGTGAGCTATTTTTAAGTAGCCAAAAAGAAAAAAAAAAATCAAAGATGTACAATATTTCCTCAGCCATGAAAGTTATGCTAAATTCAAATGTAAATGTCCACAAATAAAGTTTTATTACAGTACAGCTGTGCTCATTATATACTCTCCATACCTGTTTTCCTACTGCAGTGGCAGAGTTGACTGGTTGTAACAGAGACCATATGTGGATACAGCGATGCTCAGATGTATTCTCCATGTCTGGTTTCCTGCTATAGTGACAGAGTTGTAACAGAGACCAGATGTGGTTCTGTCATCACTTTGCCCTGCTGCTTGGCACACTACAACTTGAGCGATGCAGTTATAACTGACAGTGTTTTGGTGCCTCATATATGGAACTCAAATAGGGCATAAAATATCAAGATATTTTATTTACTTTTTATTACTAGTGCATAATAAATGTCAAAATAACAATAAGGAGAAAAAATAATGTGATTTAAAGGCACAATAGTGTGGGTTATTTTGTTATTGAATTAGAAGTCAAAGAATTGTGTTTATTATGCAATGGCATTATAGCTATCCTAAAAGAATTCATTATACATTGACTTTAGCAAACTAAGCACTCATGACAATATCCCTATTGTGGGATATTGGAAAGCAATGTTTATAAAAATTAGAAAATTTGAAACAATATCTTATCACAGCAGAATTGCTTCACTAAAATAAAAATAAGACCACAACTAAAGTGCCTGAGTGACTCATTTGTTAGCCAAGCAAAGAAAATGGTTTACCAATTGTGGGTTAATTACACCATCTTTGATTACAACAGCAAAAGAAATGTGTCCAGAGAGAAACAAAATTGTTAAAAACTATTTGCCTTTCTGCGAAAAAAAAAATTGAAGAGTTGTGGATATTAGGAGCAAATCAGTAGTCAATTAAAAATAAGCTGGGTGATTTTGAGTTGTTCTCCTTGACTATTGATGAGTTAACAAATTTTACTTTTTTCCAGGAGTCAGTACTGAGTTTGAAGTGATTGAAGAATTAGACTTTATGAATAACCTGCATGGAATAACCACAAGTAAGAATATTTTCAAAGAAGTTGAATATTTTCAAAGAAGTTGAGAAAATTCTAGTTCATTAAAGCCTGAAGTGAAATCTGCTATGATGTGCTGTAACTCATGGTGGTAAAGGTATGGGTGAAGCATAAAAAGACTCATTTGGACAGATTTACAAAGCTTGTGAAAGTGTAAGTTGTTTAAAGGTATGTTTATTTATTATATTATTCATCAGCACGTACTATGTGGAAAATATTTTAGCCTGTTGAATCAGTAGTACCAATGGTGACCATCATCTGCTCTAGTGGATTTAACATTGTCATTTCATGAATTTTCATAAGAAATGGGAGTTGAATATCCTAACTTGGCTTTACCACATAGCAGGTTGATGGTTTACCAGTGGTGAAGTTTTATGGTGATTTTTGATGGCAGGACCCAAATTGAATTTTTTTGAATAAGAAGAACTAACCTCAATCATTATTGTTAAACACTGACTGGCTTTAGAAACTATACTTTTTAGTGAATCCATCTAAACTTTCAAGGTGAGATATAGCTTATATACGAAACTTATATTGGTTTAAAGTCATTTCCATAAAAACTAATGTTTGAAATATAAGTAATTTCAACAGACTTATAACCTTCCCATGCTGACAAGAGTTAAAACAGGGAGTAAAATTATCACTATCACACAAATTTTCAGTACACAATCTACAAATTTCTAAGCTTAAACTATAGTTCCAACAGTTTGTTTCAAACCTCACACCAAGTAAAAAAAAAATTTCTATATTTCAAAATCAATTTAACCATGAAATTGAGCAACTTCCACCTAACCTTCAACTGGAAATGATTAATCTGAAATATTATGGCATGTTAAAAGAAAAATATCAAGAGAAAAATCTAGTAGAATTCTGTAGATGCCTTCCAAGCAAAGCTCAATTTAAATTGAATAAAGAGTGACATCACCAAGATGCAAAGGAGGAGATGCCAGCCTCTGTTCCACAACAAAGATGGACAATTTGACGGTTATTTATGGTAAAAAAACAAACAGCTCTGGAAGAGCGCAGGGGTCTACTTAAGAAACTTCAGCAGCATACTAGAACAAAAAACCTGAGAATAACCAGGAAAAATGTGAAGGAAGAACAGCTTCATTTTGCCTGCATCATCATCATTCCCCAGGCCAGCACTGCTCAGTGCCGAGAGGAAACTCCCCACCTAGAAAGTGTTCCTCTGACTGGAAAGAGAGAGTGGAGTGAGTGACCAGCTTCCCCACTCTTTCGGGGCACCAAAAAAAAGGACCTGCTTTGATTTCACCCCACCCAGAGACCAGCAAATCTCTGATATATAGAGATGGCTAGGAACAAAAAAGAAGAGCAGGGGCTACCGGTATCAGCCATGCAGCAGCAGCAGCTGTGGTTCCCAGTGATGAGCTCTGCAGAAGATCTTAGTAGCTTTTGCCACTGAAGAAACCAATGGTCAGCACAGCCATAGTGGACCCCATGCAGATTTCACCATGCTTTGTCCTAGATGTATTCATATTCACAAACACCAGCTACCCAGTTCCCTCCCCACTCCCTCCTTGCACCTCCATCAGAGCCAGGGATTCACACAAGCCACCAGCCCAGGCTTCTGTGGCAACATGGGTGCGAGATGCCAGCCTGAAACCTCATGGCTGACTGCCACAACTATGTGCACACTTAGGTCTAGCCTCCCTAGCTGTGCACCTATATACCACCAGCTTGACCTTTGTCACCAGTCTCTACTGTGGTGTGCACACCCATGGCAAGATCCTTCTACCACGAAGGATAGCATCTAAACTAATCTCTGGTTTAATACTAAAAATATTCTTAACCATGATGTATTTGAAAACCATGTTATATTTATAATGCAGTTTCTAAAACAGAAGCATGTGGCATATTCATTTTACAGTACAATAAATTATAGATACAAAAACTCAGGTTAATGCTTTCAAGTTATCACCTTAATGCAAACAAAACTTTCCTTTAAAAAAGATTTTTTTTTAATTTTTATTTTGAAAGATAATATTTCTACACGTTTTTAGAAGATATAAACATATCTAGGCCATAACATGTGCTGACAAGCATTCAAGCACATTCCACCTTTACCTATGTCATTTCTGTACAGATAAGGCCATTCCTGCTCTTTCTAAAATATGAATGCTTAGTCCATGAGATGATGTATCCAGTTACATATTTACTAAATGAAGGAGGTATTTTCAAATATGACTTTGACAGCATTGTGAACAACTCCCCACTTTTCTTTCAGCATCTAAAAGAAAATGCTGGCAACATCATTGAATAGTAATTCAAAAGAACATGGTAGGAAGAAAACGTCAGTTACAATGGTGGAGTAAGGACTTTCACAACTTCTCTACTTCATAAAATCAAAGAGAACACTGGCAAACATTGTGAATATCAACTTTTTGACAAATCTGGAAATTAATCAAATACTTGCAACAATTCATAAAACACTTAATCCAGAAAAAAAAAAAAGGCTGTGTCTCAGTAAGAATAAGAAGCATTATGGTGTTTTAACTTTCTCTATCCCCATCCCCCACTACCTGACTCAGTGGTACCCTTGAAAACTAATACCTCCATAATTACAGTAAAAACCAGTAGCTTCAAAGCCCATTGCACAGAACTGAGTTGACACTCCTCTAAAACACTGGGTTGAGGCTCCTACAAAGCTCCATTCCTAGAGAAGTGTCATTATTTGACTTATTTAGAATTTCCCCAGAAAACTCCACCTGCAAGAGTGTTCTTTACTTGACCTGATGTAGAGCCCACCTAATGTGAACACATTTTTCTCCCGGGATAATTGTCAAAAGAAATCAGTGGCAATTGTTTAACGTTGCAGGAGCAACAAAAAAACTGACCAAAAAAAAAAAAAAGAGAGAGAGAGAGAGAGAGAAATCTGAGAAATGAGATGGCCGTAGAAGCTTTGTAAAGTTCTGACGTATTCCTGAGAATCTAATAGTCCATGAACACGCAAAGATCTAGGCACAAGCTCAAGAAATACCTGAGAAGGTCCTAAGTCCTCACCTCTGGCTGACCTTGAAGCTCTGCACAAGCAAGAAGGCGGAGTTGTAAACTGCCTACCTGAGCATTGAAGGTATGTCCCATCGTGAACACAGAGCCCCTTGGCAAATAGTCTGGGGGACTTATTCATTCTAGGCATTTAGGGAAATATCTGGCGATCATTAACTGACACTAAGCTATCTGAGCAGAAACTACAGTGGCCACAGAAGACAAAGTATAAAATATACAGACTTTACAAAGTTAAATCAGCAAAGTCACTAAGCAAATAGGCAGAATGAACAAGAATAGAAACAACAATAAACAGCAGTAGCAGCTTATGGGAAGGGAGGAAAATCTGATATCCAGAATAGTCACATCTTATTATTTAAAACCTTCAGTTTTCAACAAAACAAGTGTAAGACACACAAAGAAACAAGAAAGTATGGCCCATACACAGGAAAAAATAAACAATCACTAGAAATTGTCCTTAATAAAGCCAAGATACAGAATTTATTGAAAACAGTATTTGTTGCCCATTCTGATTTTTATCTCAAAAAGTCAGGAATGCAACAGCAAAAGACTTAACTTTCTAAGTATCATTTATTTCCCCAATGCATGTGTTCCCTCTTTCTGTATTTTAAATATATTGAAAGAACTAAAGTAATCCATGCATGATGCACTATAAAAAATATGAGAACTATATATCATTATGGAAAGAACATCAAAAGTTGAAGGCTTTAATACTTCACTTTCAATAATGGATAACAAAATGAGACAGAAGATCAACAAGGTAATAGGACATATAAAAGACACAATAAACCAACTAGACTGAGTAAATGACTATAGAGCACTGCTATGATCTGAATGCTTCTGTTCCCCCTAAATTCATATGCTTAAATTATAAGCCTGAAAGATGAAGGTATTAGGAGTGGGGCCTTTAGGCAATGCTTAAATCTTGAGGGTATAACCTTCATGAATGAGATTAGCACCTTATAAAAGAAACCCACAGGGATCCCTAGCGCTCCCACCGTGTGGGGACACAGCAAGGAGCATGCTATGAACCAAAAATGAGCTCTCACCAAAATTCAAACATGCTGGAGCCCTGATCTTGGACTTCCTAGCCTCCAGAACTGTGAGCAATAAATTTCTGTTGTTTATAAGCTACCAAGTGTGTGGTGTTTTGTTGTACCTACCTGAAAAAACTGACAAGCACAACAATTTCAGATATATATATTATTTTCAAGTTCACAGGAGTCATTCCTAAGGTAGCCCATATATGCTAAAACATAAAAAAAGTCTCAGTATAATTAAATGGATTATAATCGTACAAATTATATTCTCTAAGCAAAATGAAATGAAATTAGAAGTCAATAGCAGAAGGAATTTTGGAAATTCACAAATATGGGAACATTAAACAAATACTCTTCTAATTAATGGATCAAAGAAGATAAATTAGAAAATACTCTTCTATAAATGAAAACACAATGTTCCAGAGCTTGTGGAATGCAGCTAACACAGTGCTTACAGGGAAATTTATAATGTAAAAAGATATATTAAAGAAGGAAGATCTCAAATTTATAATCTAACATCCCACTGTAAGAAACTAAAATAAAAAGAAGCGGGTACTTTGTTACAGCAGGTCTGAGAAAGTAATACAAATTTTGGTATCAGAAGTGGATATGTTGCTATAAGATGTCTCAAAATGTGGCAGTGGAATTAGGTAATGTATTGAGGCTGAAAGACTTTTGAAAAGTGTATCAGAGAAAGCCTACAGAGTCTTGAGATTTTGGGTAGAAATATGGAGGTTAAAGGTGCTTCTGGTGAGATCTCAGATGGAAATGAGGAATACCTTATTGGAAATTGGAGGAAAGGTGATCCTTGTTATAAGTGGCAGACAACTTGGCTGTACTGTGTTCTAATGTTGGGCGGAAAGTATAACTTTCAGACAATGAACTTTGATATTTAGCTGAGGATATTTCCAAGAAGTGGGCATGATACAGCCCAATATCTCCTTGCTACTTATAGTAAAATGTGAAAGGAAAGAGATGAATTGAGGAAGGGACTATTATGTAAAAAGGAACCAGAACTAAGTGGTTTGGAAAATTCTCAGCCTATCCATATTAGGAAAGATACTAAGGCATGCTCTGGAGAGAACACTAAGAATACTACCAGAAAATCTTTTGCTGAAGATATTAATCATGTGCGATTTGACTTTAATCAGACATCTCAGCAGAAGCCAGCATAGAGATGGTGTGCATCCTTTTGACTTTACATCCGTGGGAGACCAACAAAGGTTTTGAGAAGGACATATCAACAGAAACACTGCCAGCTTGGACTGAAGTATACAGGGACAGAACACAATGCAGGAAGGCTATCAGACTTCCAAAAGTCTACAAGAAGGAAACAGTCGAGAGGATGAAGTCATGTCTGCCTCTGCAGATCCAGAGGGCAGGGCTCCAGTTGTTTCCATGGGCAAAGAGGTAGGGCAACCAACACCTTCACAGCTAAAAGGGCAGTGCCATTTCTGAGTGCTGAAGGCGGGCAGTGGGCTGCTACCATAGGCCAGAGCATGGGGCTATTCCTTGGGATCCAGAGAACAGAGCATATAGCCAAAGAGAATCATTCTCAGGACTTGAAATCTAATGAAAATTTCCCCTGCTGACTTTCAGACTTGTTTGGGACATGTTACTCTTTATTCCTTCCATTTCTTCCTTTCTGAATGTGAATATCTATTCTATCTGTGCATGATTCAACATTGCATTTTGGAAACAGATAACTTGTTTTTTAGTCTCATTGGTCCACAGGTGGAGAGGAATTTTGCTTGAGGATAGATCATACCCAAAGTCTCACCCATACCTCATTTAGATGATGAGACCTTGGACTTTTTGAGTTTATCATATTTAGCTGAGATTTTAGACTTAGAGTTGATCCTACAATAGGGTAGGGCTTTGGGGAATATTAGGATGAAGTGAATATATTTTGTACATGGGAAGGATGTGAATTTTTGGAGGCTAGCGGCAAACTTTACTGGGTTGAACAGGGTCCCTCCCAAAATTCATATCCACCTGGAACCTGTAAATGTGGACTTATTTGGAAACAGGGTCATTGCAGATGTAATCAAAGTTAAGATGTGGTCATAATGGACTAGGATGAGCCCTAAATCCAATGAACAGTGTCCTTATAAATAGAGGGGGACTTGGATACAGACACACACAGAGGAAAGAAGACCATGTGAAGATGGACATTGGAGTGATGCAGCTACAAGCAGAGGAACACCAAAGATTGCCAGCAACCAATCTCTAGAAGTTAAGAAAAGACAAGTAAGAATGACCCTGCCAACAGCATAATTTTAAACACCTAGCACTCAGAACTGTGAAGACATAAATTTCTGTTGTTTTAATTTACAGTTTGTAGTACTTCATTACAGAAGCCTCAGGAAACTATTAGACAGTCTGTAAACCCCCCCCAAAAAAAGAAAAGCAAAGCAAATTGAATTAGTTGTCAAAATCTTCCCAAAAAGAGAAGTCCAGAATTAAATGGATTTATTGATGAGTTCCACAAAATGTTTGAAGGGGAATTAACACAAACCCTTCACAAAGTCTTCCAAAATTGAAGAGGAGAAAATTCTTCCCAACTTATTTTATGAGGTCAGTATCACCTTTGAGCAGACAAAGGTGTTACAAGAAAATACAGCTACAGACTCCCTTAGGAATGTAAACTCAAAACTCCTCAATAAAATATGATCAAACCAAATGCAGCCAAATATGCAGGATTATATACCATAACCAAGTGATCAGTAGTGCAAGGATGCTCCAAAATAAAAAATTAAACAAAAGAATGTACTGTATTTATAGAATAAAAGACAAAACACACAATCCTCTCAACTGATGCAGGAAAAAAGTATTTGACGAAATCAAACCCCCTTCTATGTTAAAAATCCTCAATGAAACTTTGAATAGAAGGAAACTTTCTCAAGCTAATAAAAGGCATTTATGAAAAACCCACAGCTAACATCATCCTTAATGGTGAAAGACTGAAAGCTTTTCTCCTAAGGTCAGATATAACACCAGAATGTCCACTCTATTCAACATCATATTGAAGGTTCTAAGTAGAGCAATTAGGCAGAAAAAATAAAAGTCATCAGACTGAAAAAGGAGAAGTAAAAAAGTTTCTCTATTCACAGATAAACGATTTTCTATATAGAAAATCCTAAAAAATTCACACACAAAACTCTTAAAGCTGATAAACTACTTCAGCAAGGTTTCATGATATAAGATAGATATTATATAGATATACAAACATCAGTTGTATTTTTACACATAGCAGTGGTTACAATAGCATCAAAAAACAATAAAATGCTTAGGAGTAAGTTTAACAAACTTGGAAAACTCATACACTTAAAACTACAAACCATCACTGAAATAAATTCAAGAAGACCTAAATAAATGGAGAAATATATCATGTTCATGAATTGGAAAATTTAATATTAAGATAATGCTACTCCCCATATTGAACTATAAATCCAACACATCCTACATCACAACCCAGGTTTCTTTTGTGTGTGTGTGGAAATTGACAAGCTGATCCTAAAAATCTTACGTATTTTCAGAACCAGAATATCTACAATTATCTTGAACAAAACGAGAGCTTAAAATTGAGGGAATAATGTTTTCTAATTTCAAAAATTACTACAAAACAACAGTAATTAAGAGTGTGTGGTACTGGCATAAGTATAGACACAGATCAATGAAATAGAATTGAGAGTTCAGAAATAAACCTTTGCATTTAAGGTCAACAGATTTTTTTTTTTTTTTTTTTTTTTTGCGGTACGTGGGTTATGGCCTCTCCTGTTGTGGAGCCCAGGCTCCGGACGCGCAGGCTCAGTGGCCATGGCTCACGGGCCCAGCCGCTCCACAGCATGTGGGATCCTCCCTGACCGGGCACGAAGCCGTGTCCCATGCATCGGCAGGCGGACTCTCAACCACTGCGCCACAAGGGAAGCCCAGGGCAACAGATTTTTGACAAAGATGCCAATATAACTTAATCATAACTTAAGGAAAGAATGATTTCTTCAACAAATGGTGCTGAGACAACTTGCTATCCATATGCAAAATACAAAATTGGATCTTAGCCTTACACCATGCACAAAACTTCATTCAAAATGCATTAAGAACGTAATGTAATTACTAAAAATATAAAATATGGACTTTAATTTTTGTGACCATGGATTAGGCAAAAGTTTCTTAGCTATGACACCAATATGCCCAAGCAAAAAAAAAAAAAAAAGATATTTATATTGGATTTTGTAAAAAACAAACCATGTGTCCTTCAAATGGTACTATCAAGAATTTTTTTTAAAAAACAGATAATGGAATAAAATATATGCAAGGGACTACTACCTATACTATGTAAAGAACTCATACAACTCAACAGTAAAAAGACTACCCTATTAAATAATGGGCAAAGTATTTGAAAACATCAGTTTACCCACAGAAGTTATCCAAATGACCAATAATCACATGAAAGATGCTCAACATTATTAGTCATTAAGGAGATGCAAATTAAAACTACAAGGTATCACTTTATACCCACTATCATTGCTATAATTTAAAAAAATGGATAATAACAAATCTAGGACAAGAAGAGCAGAAATTGGAAATACATTGGTAGTAGGAATTTAAAATAGCCCAGTGACTTTGGAAATTGGTTTGGAATTGCTTCAAAAATATAAACATAAGATTACCGTATTTCCCTGCAGTTCCACTCCTGGGTATATAGTCAAAAGAAATTGTTCACACAAAAACTTGTACATGAGTGTTTATAGAAGCATTCATTATTCATAATAGCCAAAAGTTGAAACAATCCAAAGGTTCAATAATGAGTAGATAAACAAAATGCTATATACCAATACAATGGAATACTGTTTAGCCATAAAAATAATGAAATACTGATACATGCTACCACAGGGATGAACCTGAATACTTTAAACTAAGTGAAAGAAGCTAGGCACAAAAGGCCAAATATCATATGGTTCTATTTATTTGACGTGTCCAGAATAGGGAAACCCATAGCAGCAGAAAGTACATTAGCGATTACCTGAGGTTGAGGTTACAGAAGTATGAAGAGTGACTGCTAATTCACAAAGGGGTTTTGGGGAGGCAATAATAATATTTTGGGAGTACACAGTGTTGGAGCTTGCATAAGTTTGTGCATACTAAAAACCACTGAATTTTAAAAACTTTTATACTTTAAAATAATGAATTTCATGGTATCAGAATTATATCTCAAAAGTAGCTAAAAATACTATATGATATATAATATTAGGCATGACTTAAAGTAGACACAGGATAGGAGCCTTCACTGTAAATTACTGAAACCATTTATGTATTTCTTTTGTTCTAATCATTTGACTCTAAAAATGCTGATATCTGTGCCATGATTTCTCTGAGTTGATTCTTTTTTTCTTGTGATTTCACTATCATTTCTTCACTTTCTTTTTCTCCCATTGAAACATTGGTAATAAATTCAGTTTTTAGAAGTTCATTTCTATTAAAGTCTGTTGAATGTTTAGAAATTTATGTATGAAACTGTGTGGCAGATATTTTACCAGGAACTAGGGATAAAACATTGAAAGATAAACAAACATATTCCCTGCCACCGCCGAGTTTTGGGCCTAGATAAGGACTGGCACAAATTATGTCAGTAAACAAAGCCAGCGTAATATTTTTGAAGACCGTATATTACACAGGATTGAAACAAGTAGAAGTAATCTTGACTAGAGTGTAATAATACGTTTTCCTTTATTTATCTCTTATTATATGCCTGTTAGCCACCATATTCAACTGAGATATCAATTTCTAAAGAAATAGTCCATTTAAAATCAATACTCAGTTGATCCGTGACAGTCAACCACCTGTAGTAGATTTCAGAACTTGAGACATTAAATTTGTGGTAAAAATAATGAAAAAAAATCGGGAAAAAGTTTTTGGTAGATGTTCAAACAGTTGATCTTAGTGGAAAGTATGATACAAACACTGATGGTTAATAAATTTATTCAGCTATAGTTTAAACATCTAGAAATGGTTTGGTGACCAGATCCATTTTCACCTGGGGTAGTCAGTTTCACTCAGTTTCCAGACTCTGCTCTGGGTCACACATGACATTACTAGAACATCGCTCCTGCTCTATAACCTTACATATATGTGTAAACTATATGTACACACATATATAATCCTACATACATAAATCATGTATGATTTATATATATATAATTTATTTATATTTAAATACACATGTAGTTATCTATATAGAGAGAGAAAAACAGAGACAGAGACAGAGATAAAGAGAAAGAGAGAGAGAAATAATGTAATTTTAAAATTCTAAGCCAATAGCATAATTATTACATAGAATAAGTAGATAAGTGGCCATTTCCTTAACATCTAGGGTATTTTAATGACCATGAGATCTCACTATTTCATAATATAGGATTTTTTTTTTTACACATCTTTATTGGGGTATAATTGCTTTACAATGGTGTGTTAGTTTCTGCTTTATAACAAAGTGAATCAGCTATACATATACATATGTTCCCATATGTCTTCCCTCTTGCATCTCCCTCCCACTCTCCCTATCCCACCCCTCCAGGCTGTCACAAAGCACCGAGCTAATATCCCTGTGCCTTGCGGCTGCTTCCCCCTAGCTACCTTACTATGTTTGTTAGTGTGTATATGTCCATGACTCTCTCTCGCCCTGTCAAAGCTCACCATTCCCCCTCCCCATATCCTCAAGTCCGTTCTCCAGTAGGTCTGCGTCTTTATTCCTGTCTTACCCCTAGGTTCTTCATGACATTTTTTTCCCCTTAAATTCCATATATATGTGTTAGCGTACGGTATTTGTCTTTTTCTTTCTGACTTACTTCACTCTGTATGACAGACTCTAGGTCTATCCATCTCATTACAAATAGCTCAATTTCATTTCTTTTTAAGGCTGAGTAATATTCCATTGTATATATGTGCCACATCTTCTTTATCCATTCATCCGATGATGGGTGCTTAGGTTGTTTCCATCTCCGGGCTATTGTAAATAGAGCTGCAATGAACATTTTGGTACATGACTCTTTTTGAATTTTGGTTACCTCAGGGTATATGCCCAGTAGTGGGATTGCTGGGTCATATGGTAATTCTATTTGTACTTTTTTAAGGAACCTCCATACTGTTCTCCATAGTGGCTGAACCAATTCACACTCCCACCAGCAGTGCAAGAGTGTTCCCTTTTCTCCACACCCTCTCGGGCATTTATTGTTTCTAGATTTTTTGATGATGGCCATTCTGACTGGTGTGAGATGATATCTCATTGTAGTTTTGATTTGCATTTCTCTAATGGTTAATGATGTTGAGCATTCCTTCATGTGTTTGTTGGCATTCTGTATATCTTCTTTGGAGAAATGTCTATTTAGGTCTTCTGCCCATTTTGGATTGGGTTGTTTGTTTTTTTGTGATTGAGCTGCATGAGCTGCTTGTAAATTTTGGAGATTAATCCTTTGTCAGTTGCTTCATTTGCAAATATTTTCTCCCATTCTGAGGGTTGTCTTTTGATCTTGATTATGGTTTCCTTTGCGGTGCAAAAGCTTTGAAGTTTCAGTAGGTCCCATTTGTTTATTTTTGTTTTTATTTCCATTACTCTAGGAGGTGGGTCAGAAAGGATCTTGCTGTGATTTATGTCATAGAGTGTTCTGCCTATGTTTTCCTCTAAGAGTTTGATAGTTTCTGGCCTTACATTTAGGTCTTTAATCCATTTTGAGCTTATTTTTGTGTATGGTGTTAGGGAGTGATCTAACCTCATACTTTTACATGTATCTGTCCAGTTTTCCCAGCACCATTTATTGAAGAGGCTGTCCTTTCTCCACTGTACATTCCTGCCACCTTTATCAAAGATAAGGTGACCATATGTGCGTGGGTTTATCTCTGGGCTTTCTATCCTGTTCCATTGATCTATCTTTCTGTTTTTGTGCCAGTACCATACTGTCTTGATTACTGTAGATTTGTAATATAGTCTGAAGTCAAGGAGCTTGATTCCTCCAGCTCCTTTTTTCGTTCTCAAGATCGCTTTGGCTATTCGGGGTCTTTTGTGTTTCCATACAAATTGTGAAATTTTTGGTTCTAGTTCTGTGAAAAAATGCCATTGGTAGTTTGATAGGGATTGCATTGAATCTGTAGATTGCTTTGGGTAGTAGAGTCATTTTCACAATGTTGATTCTTCCCATCCAAGAACATGGTATACCTCTCCACCTATTTGTATCATCTTTAATTTCTTTCATCAGTGTCTTATAATTTTCTGCATACAGGTCTTTCGTCTCCTTAGGTAGGTTTATTCCTAGACATTTTATTCTTTTTCTTGCAATGGTAAATGGGAATGTTTTCTTGATTTCACTTTCAGATTTTTCATCATTAGTGTATAGGAATGCCAGAAATTTCTGTGCATTAATTTTGTATCCTGCTACTTTACCAAATTCATTGATTAGCTCTAGTAGTTTTCTGGTACCATCTTTAGGATTCTCTATGTATAGTACCATGTCATCTGCAAACAGTGACAGCGTTACTTCTTCTTTTCCGATTTGGATTCCTTTTATTTCCTTTTCTTCTCTGATTGCTGTGGCTAAAACTTCCAAAACTATGTTGAGTAAGAGTGGTGAGAGTGGGCAAACTTGTCTTGTTCCTGATCTTAGTGGAAATGCTTTCAGTTTTTCACCATTGAGGATGATGTTTGCTGTGGGCTTGTCATATATGGCCTTTATTATGTTGAGGAAAGTTCCCTCTATGCCTACTTTCTGCAGGGTTTTTATCAGAAATGGGTGTTGAATTTTGTCGAAAGCTTTCTCTGCATCTATTGAGATGATCATATGGTTCTTCTCCTTCAACTTGTTAATATGGTTTATCACATTGATAGATTTGCGTATATTGAAGAATCCTTGCATTCCTGGGATAAACCCCACTTGATCATGGTATATGATCCTTTTAATGTGCTGTTGGATTCTGTTTGCTAGTATTTTGTTGAGGATTTTTGCATCTATGTTCATCAGTGATATTGGCCTGTAGTTTTCTTTCTTTGTGACATCCTTGTCTGGTTTTGGTATCAGGGTGATGGTGGCCTCGTAGAAGGAATTTGGGAGTGTTCCTCCCTCTGCTATATTTTGGAAGAGTTCGAGAAGGATAGGTGTTAGCTCTTCTCTAAACGTTTGATAGAATTCACCTGTGAAGCCATCTGGTCCTGGGCTTTTGTTTGTTGGAAGATTTTTAATCACAGTTTCAATTTCAGTGCTTGTGATTGGTCTGTTCATATTTTCTATTTCTTCCTGATTCAGTCTTGGCAGGTTGTGCATTTCTAAGAATTTGTCCATTTCTTCCAGATTGTCCATTTTATTGGCATAGAGTTGCTTGTAGTAATCTCTCATGATTTTTTTTATTTCTGCAGTGTCAGTTGTTACTTCTCCTTTTTCATTTCTAGTTCTATTGATTTGAGTCTTCTCCCTTTTTTTCTTGATGAGTCTGGCTAGTGGGTTATCTATTTTGTTTATCTTCTCAAAGAACCAGCTTTTAGTTTTATTGATCTTTGCTATCATTTCCTTCATTTCTTTTTCATTTATTTCTGATCTGATTTTTATGATTTCTTTCCTTCTGCTAGCTTTGGGGTTTTTTTGTTCTTCTTTCTCTAATTGCTTGAGGTGCAAGGTTAGGTTGTATATTCGAGATGTTTCCTGCTTCTTAAGGTGGGCTTGTATTGCTATAAACTTCCCCCTTAGAACTGCTTTTGCTGCATCCCATAGGTTTTGGGTCGTTGTGTCTCCATTGTCATTTGTTTCTAGGTATTTTTTAATTTCCTCTTTGATTTATTCAGTGATCACTTCATTATTAAGTAGTGTATTGTTTAGCCTCCATGTGTTTGTATTTTTTACAGATCTTTCCTGTAATTGATATCTAGTCTCATGGCGTTGTGGTCAGAAAAGATACTTGATACAATTTCAATTTTCTTAAATTTGCCAAGGCTTGATTTGTGACCCAAGATATGATCTATCCTGGAGAATGTTCCATGAGCACTTGAGAAAAATGTGTATTCTGTTGTTTTTGGATGGAGTGTCCTATAAATATCAATTAAGTCCATCTTGTTTAATGTATCATTTAAAGCTTGTGTTTCCTTATTTATTTTCATTTTGGATGATCTGTCCATGGGTGAAAGTGGGGTGTTAAAGTCCCCTACTATGAATGTGTTACTGTCGATCTCCCCTTTTATGGCTGTTAGTATTTGCCTTATGTATTGAGGTGCTCCTATGTTGGGTGCATAAATATTTACAATTGTTATATCTTCTTTTTGGATCGATCCCTTGATCATTATGTAGTGTCCTTCTTTGTCTCTTTTAATAGTCCTTATTTTAAAGTCTATTTTGTCTGATATGAGAATTGCTACTCCAGCTTTCTTTTGGTTTCCATTTGCATGGAATATCTTTTTCCATCCCCTGACTTGCAGTCTGTATGTGTCTCTAGGTCTGAAGTGGGTCTCTTGTAGACAGCATATATAAGGGTCTTGTTTTTGTATCCATTCAGCCAATCTGTGTCTTTTGGTGGGAGCATTTAGTCCATTTACATTTAAGGTAATTATCAATATGTATGTTCCTATTCCCATTTTCTATATTGTTTTGGGTTCGTTATTATAGGTCTTTTCCTTCTCTTGTGTTTATTGTCTGGAGAAGTTCCTTTAGCATTTGTTGTAAAGCTGGTTTGGTGGTGCTGAACTCTCTCAGCTTTTGCTTGTCTGTAAAGGTTTTACTTTCTCCATCAAATCTGAATGAGATCCTTGCTGGGTAGAGTAGTCTTGGTTGCAGGTTTTTCTCCTTCATCACTTTCAGTATGTCCTTCCACTCCCTTCTGGCTTGTAGGGTTTCTGCTGAGAGATCAGCTGTTAACCTTATGGGGATTCCCTTGTGTTATTTGTTGTTTTTCCCTTGCTGCTTTTAATATGCTTTCTTTGTATTTAATTTTTGACAGTTTGATTAATATGTGTCTTGGCGTATTTCTCCTTGTATTTATCCTGTATGGGACTCTCTGTGCTTCCTGGACTTGATTAACTATTTCCTTTCCCATATTAGGGAAGTTTTCAACTATAATCTCTTCAAATATTTTCTCAGTCCCTTTCTTTTTCTCTTCTTTTTCTGGAACCCCTATAATTCGAATGTTGGTGGGTTTAATGTTGTCCCAGAGGTCTCTGAAACTGTCCTCAGTTCTTTTCATTCTTTTTTCTTTATTCTGCTCTGCAGTAGTTATTTCCACTATTTTATCTTCCAGGTCACTTATCCATTCTTCTGCCTCAGTTATTCTGCTATTGATCCCATCTAGAGTACTTTTTATTTCATTTATTGCGTTGTTCATCGTTGCTTGTTTCATCTTTAGTTCTTGTAGGTCCTTGTTAACTGTTTCTTGCATTTTGTCCATTCTACTTCCAAGATTTCGGATCATCCTTACTATCATTACTCTGAATTCTTTTTCAGGTAGACTGCCTATTTCCTCTTCATTTGTTAGGTCTGGTGGGTTTTTATCTTGCTCCTTCATCTGCTGTGTGTTTTTCTGTCTTCTCATTTTGCTTATCTTACTGTGTTTGGGGTCTCCTTTTTGCAGGCTGCACGTTCGTAGTTCCCGTTGTTTTTGGTGTCTGTCCCCAGTGGCTAAGGTTGTTTCAGTGGGTTGTGTAGGCTTCCTGGTGGAGGGGACTAGTGCCTGTGTTGTGCTGGATGAGGCTGGATCTTGTCTCTCTAGTGGGCAGGTTCACGTCTGGTGGTGTGTTTTGGGGTGTCTGTGGCCTTATTATGATTTTAGGCAGCCTCTCTGCTAATGGGTGGGGTTGTGTTCCTGTTTTGCTAGTTGTTTGGCATAGGTTGTCCAGCACTGTGGCTTGCTGGTCGTTGAGTGAAGCTGGGTGCTGGTGTTAAGATGGAGGTCTCTGGGAGTTTTCCGCCGTTTAATATTATGTGGAGCGGGGAGGTCTCTTATTGACCAGTGTCCTGAAGTTGGCTCTCCTACCTCAGAGGCAGAGCCCTGACTCCTGGCTGGAGTACCAAGAGCCTTTCATCCACACGGCTCAGAATAAAAGGGAGAAAAAGTAGAGAGAATTAGTAGAAGTATGAGGAATGAAAGAAGGAAAGGAGGAAAGGAAGGAAGGAAGAAAGAAGCAAAGAAGGAAAGAAAAGGAGGGAGGGAGGGAGGGAAAGAAGGAAAAAAGACGGAAAGAAAGATGATACAGTAAAAATAAAATAAAGTATAATATAGTTATTGAATTAAAAAATATTCAGAAAAAAAAAAAGGACAGATAGAACCTTAGGACAAATGTTGGAAGCAAAGCTATACAGAGAAAATCTTACACAGAAGCATACACATACACCTTCACAAAAAGAGGTAAAGGGGGAAAAATCATAAATCTTGCTCTCAGAGACCACCTCCTCAATTTGGGGTGATTCGTTGTCTAAAGGAGGGAAGGAAGGAAGGAAAGAAAGAAAGAAAGAACGAAGGTAAAGTATAATAAAGTTATTACAATTAAAATTATTAAGAAAAAAATTTTTTTTTAAAAAACCATGGACGGATAGAGCCCTAGGACAAATGGTGGAAGCAAGAGTATACAGACAAGATCTCACACAGAAGCATACACGCACACATTCACAAAAAGAGGAAAAGGGAAAAAAATCATAGATCTCGCTCCTAAATTCCACCTCTTCAATTTGGGATCATTCCTTGTCTATTCAGGTATTCCACAGATGCAGGGTATATCAAGTTGATTGTGGAGCTTTAATCCGCTGCTTCTGAGGCTGCTGGGAGAGATTTCCCTTTCTCTTCTTTGTTCTCACAGCTCACAGGAGCCCAGCTTTGGATTTGGCCCTGCCTCTGCGTGTAGGTCGCTGGAGGGCGTCTGTTTTTTGCTCAGACAGGACGGGGTTAAAGGAGCCGCTGATTCGGGGGGCTCCGGCTCACTCAGGCCGGGGGTGGGGGGGAACGGGGAGGGGCACTGCGTGCGGGGCGGGCCTGCGGCGGCAGAGGCGGCGTGACGTTGCGGCAGAGGCCAGCGTGACATTGCACCAGCCTGAGGCCCGCCGTGCGTTCTCCCGGGGAAGTTGTCCCTGGATCCCAGGAACCTGGCAGTGGCTGGCTGCACAGGCTTCGCAGAAGAGGGGTGTGGAGAGTGACCTGTGCTCGCACACAGGCCCCTTGGTGGCGGCAGCAGCAGCCTTAGCGTCTCCCGCCCGTCTCTGGGGTCCGCGCTTTTAGCTGCGGCTCGCGCCCGTCTCTGGGGTTTGCGCTTTCAGCCGCGGCTCGCGCCCGTCTCTGGGGTTCGCGCTTTTAGCCGCGTCTCGCGCCCGTCTCTGGGGTTTGCGCTTTCAGCCGCGGCTCGCGCCCGTCTCTGGGGTTCCGCGCTTTTAGCCGCGGCTCGCGCCCGTCTCTGGAGTTCCTTTAAGCAGCGCTCTTAAACCCCTCTCCTCGCGCACCAGGAAACAAAGAGGGAAGAAAAAGTCTCTTGCCTCTTCGGCAGGTGCAGGGCCTTTCCCCAAACTCCCTCCGGCTAGTCGTGGTGCACTCTAATATAGGATTATATGATATTCTCATATGTGATAAAGCATTGGAAATAAGAATCTTATCAAATTTGTGCATTTAATCTTTTATTCATGTGTTACAAAACAAATAATTGAACTATCATTTGTTTATGAGCATCATCAGTACCAAGGGCATTCTAACGAAGACCCTGAGCCTATTACTTTTAATTATACTCTTTCTAATTAAACCCAATAAATCATCTCCTGAGGAAGTACAGACAGTCCTCAATCTAGGATGGTTTGATTTATGAGGCAATATGTATTCAGTAGAAACTGCACTTCAGATTTTGAGCTTTGATCTTTTCCCGGGCTAGTGGTATGCCATAGGATACCCTCTTTCATGATACTCTGTTGGCATGCTGGGCAGCCCCAGCACGTGCAGCTGCCAGTCAGCCACAAGATCATCGGGTAAACAACCAATATACTTACAAACCATTCTGCACCCATACAACCATTCTGTTTGTCACTTTCAGTAAAGTAGTCAATAAATTACATGAAGTATTTAACAATTTATTATAAAATAGTCTCTGTGTTAGATGATGTTGCCAAACTACAGGTTAATGTAAGTGTTCTGAGCAAATTTAAGGTAGGCAAGGCTAAGCTCTGATGTTTGGTAGGTTAGGCATTAAATGCATTTTCCAATTGTAACATTTTCCATTTACCATGAATAACCCTACCGTAAGTCAAAAAAGATTTGTAGTTTAACTTTTTGCTAGATCCACCATACTAAAGAATCCAAATAAAACTTGTTAGTGATGACTCCAAACAAAACACATTGTCCTTTTTCATAGTTGAAATCCACTATAATCTTCATATCTAACAAATTCTCTTCCACTGGGCTTTCCAATGACTGTCCCTAAATTGCCATTGATCTTTTTGTCTTCCCTGAGTTCCTCAAATTTTCTGTATCTCATGGATCGGACAGTCTGTCTTCAATAACATCATCCTACCTTTGCTGGACTGTACCTTCCTTACAGGCAGAAATCATTTTGCCATTCATCCCTAAATCTTTAAATATTTAAGTCCCTGACCTTCAATATGAATCCTAGTTCTCTGAGTTGGCCTCAATAATGCAGTAATTTGTCTCCTCTAAGGCTTTCTTTTTATCACAGTTTTAATAACTGTTATGTCAAGAAGTAACCTTGAAACTGTTTGAAAAGAAACTACTTTGGGGGAATGTGCTAGGGGTAGGTGGATGTTCCCCTTGATGTCCTCCAAGATGCCTCTGGAATAAACGGAGGCATAGAGATTAAGCAACTCCTCTGAGTATGCAAAGCAAGGAAATAGGGAAGTAAAAATTCTGACCTGGGTTGGTCAGAATCTAGAGTTCAAACTTTTAACTTCTAAGCGATCTATCCTTAATAATAGGGTGTGGAGAGCATTTTTAAATCCTGTTCATTGTCTCCGCCATTAGATAGAGTTCTGATTCCTAGTAACTATGATATCTTCAACCAAATTAGTACATAATTTCATTTTTCCACTTTTTTATTGAGCTGAATACATCAAAACTTCTCAGTCATTCACACATTTTCAATAAAGAAAAAAGAAAACCCTTATGTGCAAAGTGAGGAAAATGACTCTCAGACTACATGGCTATTCATCTCTAGCTGGGTTGCTTTTTAACACAGCTATTTTTAAAACAGCCCTTTATATTTAAAAAAATCATTTTCTTTCCCCTGAAGCCAAGTCTAGAGGACTATTTTTTATTTTTGGAAGGAGTGTGACTCAACACTTCACACCTTCTTCTTTATAAGAGAAATGCATGAGACAGGGTTAGTGACCATTATCTCTGTGTGTGAGAATAATTCCTTGCTTGACCAAACTTTGGTCAGGGTCCTAAACCTTCTCCTAGGCCCATCTGTGCATTTCTTTGTAAATCTAGTTTTAGCAAAACCCCTGCTAAGTCATTTTAATTAGAATCCCCGACCCTTGATATCTGATCACCCTCAATAGCTGATCAGGTTCCTCACTCTCTGCTGTCCCCCAGATAATGTCTGATTCCTCTGGCCTGTCTTCAGCAAGAATCTGGTTAGGTCAGTTTAGCCAGAACTCGCCTTACCCCTAACGTTTTCTCTTAATAATTTTCCATCCACTGACTGCCACCGTGTTCCCTGGCTATAAATTCCCACTTGTCCACACTGTATTTTTAGTTGAGCCCAGTCTTTCTCCCCCAATGCAAAATCTCATTGCAGTGGTCCCTATACCTCTCCCAACGGTCCTGAATCAAGTCTGCCTTACCATGTTGAACAAGTGTCATTGAATATTGTTTTTTCTTTAACACATGCCAAGGGTTAGTTCTGGGAATTTCAGCAAGAGTCAATATTGCTTGCAGGAAAGAGAGAAGGGAACCCAGTGATCCTCTCAGCATGGAGGGTCCAGCCCTTGGGTCAAGTCCCCAGGAGATACTGCAGTTCTGCCAACTCATGCGTTTCATGGGTGACATAAGTCTCTTCAGTGGAGACCAGGTGTACAGGGGAAACTGGGAAGGTGAACAGTAGGAAACCAGAAATAAACTTCATATATCATAGCTTACAATATTGAGATTATTAAACAAGCAATAATTCTAGTAATAGCAGGCATAATAAATATGCCAAATGTCTCCTCCAGAACTAATTAAAAATAATGAGCAATTACTAAATAACACAGCTCTCCCAAAAGACTGTAGTATTCTGGGAATAGTAATAAGTAACAACAACTTTCAGAGAGAGGTGACCTAAGTCGTAGAAAAGAAATACATCTCAGAATCTTATTTTATAAGCTACAAGAGGAGGAATAAGATGAGAGAAAAATTAGTTTATTGGTTCAAATAATTTTTCATTTTACATATACAAGAGAAATATGAGACCCAGATCTGTCAAAATTCTAAGAAATGCTATGCAAATTTCCTATCTTATTAAAAATCTTATTAGAAAGCAAAAAAAAAAAACAGATAAAAATGTAATTGAGTTTGTGAGCCACTGTAGGGATTCTGAACTTGCAAATAGGTCAATTGCCAAGGAAAATTATACATGAAAGAAAAATCTCGAAGATTACTATCTAATAAGTCAAGTGAGAAAACTTTGTGCATGTAATATCATTATGTTTATCCCACACCCACTGTGGATACTGAATTATTCAATTTTATTCTTTAAAGACATTTTCTTGTTTTGATTTCTGTGTTAGCAGAGATCAAAAGTCCACTAGCGAAATAAACATTACAATGTATTTTGGCCTCATATATTATGATAATTCCAGCAGTCAAACAGCTGATGTCGGGAGATTTGAGTAGATGGCGAAGAGTAAGATGCGGAGATCACCTTCCTCCCCACAGATACATCAGAAATACATCTACACGTGGAACTGCTCCTATAGAACACCTACTGAATGCTGGCAGAAGACCTCAGACCTCCCAAAAGGCAAGAAACTCCCCACATACCTAGGTAGAGCAAAAGAAAAAAGAAACAACAGAGACAAAAGAATAGGGACGGGACCTGCACCAGTGGGAAGGAGCTGTGAAGGAGGAAAGGTTTCCACGCACTAGGAAGCCCCTTCATGGGCGGAGACTGCGGGTGGCGGAGGAGGGGAGCTTCGGAGCCACAGAGGAGAGCGCAGCAACAGGGGTGCGGAGGGCAAAGCGGAGAGATTCCTGCACAGAGGATCAGGGCCAACCAGCACTCACCAGCCCGAGAGGATTGTCTGCTCACCCGCCGGGGCAGGCGGGTCTGGGAGCTGAGGCTCAGGCTTTGGAGGTCGGATCGCAGGGAGAGGACTGGGGTTGGCTGTGTGAACACAGCCTGAAGGGGGTTAGTGCACCACGGCTAGCCGGGAGGGAGTCCGGGAAAAAGTTTGGAGCTGCCGAAGAGGCAAGAGACTTTTTCTTGCCTCTGTTTCCTGGTGCACGAGGAGAGGAGATTAAGAGCACCACTTAAAGAAGCTCCAGAGACGGGTCGCGAGCCCCGGCTATCAGGGCAGACCCCAGAGACAGGCATGAGATGCTAAGGCTGCTGCTGCTAGCACCAAGAAGCCTGTGGTGCAAGCACCAGTCACTCTCCACACCGCCCCTCCCGGGAGCTGTGCAGCCTGCCACTGCCAGGGTCCCGGGATCCAGGGACAACTTCCCCAGGAGAACGCACAGCACGCCTCAGGCTGGTGCAACGTCACGCCGGCCTCTGCTGCTGCTGGCTCGCCCCGCACTGTGTACCCCTCCTCCCCCTGGCCTGAGTGAGCCAGAGCTGCCGAATCAGCTGCTCCTTTAACCCTGTCCTGTCTGAGTGAAGAACAGACACCCTCAGGCAACCTACACGCAGAAGCTGGGCCAAATCCCAAAGCTGAGCCCCAGGAGCTGTGCGAACAAAGAAGAGAAAGGGAAATTTCTCCCAGCAGCCTCAGGAGCGCGGATCAAAGCTCCACAATCAACTTGATGTACCCTGCATCTGTGGAATACCTGAATAGACAACGAATCATCCCAAATTGGAGGAGGTGGACTTTGGGAGCAAGATATATTATTTTTTCCCCTTTTCCTCTTTTTGTGAGTGTGTATGTGTATGCTTCTGTGTGAGATTTTGTCTGTATAGCTTTGCTTTCACCATTTGTCCTAGGTTCTGTCCGTCCGTGGTTCTTTTTTTCTTTTTTACTTTTTAAAATTTTTTTCTTAATAATATTTTTCTTACTTTATTTTATTTCCTCCCCTTCCTTCCTTTCTCTCTCTCTCTCTCTCTCTTTCTCTCTCTTTCTCTTTCTCTCTCTCTCTCTCTCTCTCTCTCTTTCTCTCTCTCTTTCTCTCTTTCTCTCTCTCTCTCTTTTTTTCTTTCTTTCTTCTTTCTTTCTGTTTTTTCTTCCTTTATTCTGAGCCATGTGGATGAAAGGCTCTTGGTGCTGCAGCCAGGAGTCAGTGCTGTGCCTCTGAGGTGGGAGAGCCAACTTTAGGACACTGGTCCACAAGAGACCTCCAGCTCCACATAATATCAAATGGCGAAAATCTCCCAGAGATCTCCATCTCAACACCAAGACCCAGCTTCACTCAACGCCCAGCAAGCTACAGTGATGGACATCCTATGCCAAACAACTAGCAGGACAGGCACACAGCCTAATCCATTAGCAGAGAGGCTGCCTAATATCATAATAAGGCCACAGGACACGCCAAAACACACCACCAGACGTAGACCTGCCCACCAGAAAGACAAGTTCCAGCCTCATCCACCAGAACACAGGCACTAGTCCCCTACACCAGGAGCCTACACAACCCACTGAAACAACCTTAGCCACTGGGAAACAGACACCAAAACAACGGAATCTACGAACCTGCAGCCTGTGAAAAGGAGAGCCCAAACACAGTAAGTTAAGCAAAATGAGAAGACACAAAAGCACACAGTAGATGAAGGAGCAATAAAAGAACCCACCAGACCTAACAAATGACGAGGAAATAGGCAGTCTACCTGAAAATAATTCAGAATAATGATAGTAAAGATGGTCCAAAATCTTGGAAATAGAATAGAGAAAATGCAAGAAACATTTAACAAGGACCTAGAGGAACTAAAGAGGAAACAAGCAATGATGAACGGCACAATAAATGAAATTAAAAATCCTCTAGAAGGGATCAATAGCAGAATAACTGAGGCAGAAGAACAGATAAGTGACCTGGAAAATAAAAATAGTGGAAATAAATACTGCAGAGCAGAATAAAGAAAAAAGAATGAAAAGAACTGAGGAAAGTCTCAGAGACCTCTGGGAACAACATTAAATGCACCAAACATTCGAATTATAGGGGTCCCAGAAGAAGAGAAAAATAAAGGGACTGAGAAATATTTCAAGAGGTTTATAGTTGAAAAGTTCCCTAATATGGGAAAGGAAATAGTTAATCAAGTTCAGGAAGCACAGAAAGTCCCATACAGGATAAATCCAAGGAGAAACACGCCAAAACACATATTAATCAAACTATCAAAAATTAATACAAAGAAAACATATAAAAGCAGCAACGAAAAACAACAAATAACACACAAGGGAATCCCCATAAGGTTAACAGCTGATCTTTCAGTAGAAACTCTGCAAGCCAGAAGGGAGTGGTAGCACATATTTAAAGTGATGAACGAGAAAAACCTACAACCAAGATTACTCTACCCAGCAAGGATCTCATTCAGATTTCATGGACAAATTAAAACCTTTACAGACAAGCAAAAGCTGAGAGTTTAGCACAACCAACCTGACTTTACAACAAATGCTAAAGGAACTTCTCTAGGCAGGAAACACAAGGGAAGGAAAAGACCTACAATAACAACCCAAAACAATTAAGAAAATGGGAATAGGAACATACATAAAGATAATTACCTTAAATGTAAATGGATTAAATGCTCCCACCGAAAGACACAGACTAGTTGAATGGATACAAAAACAAGACCCATATATATGCTGTCTACAAGAGACTGATTTCAGACCTAGGGACACATGCAGACTGAAAGTGAGGGGATTGAAAAAGATATTCCATGCCAATGGAAATCAAAAGAAAGCTGGAGTAGCAATTCTCATATCAGACAAAATAGACTTTAAAATAAAGACTATTACAAGAGACAAAGAAGGACACTACAAAATGATCAAGGGATCGACCCAAGACGTAGATATAACAATTGTAAATATTTATGCAACCAACATAGGAGAACCTCAATACATAAGGCAAATACTAACAGCCATAAAAGGGGAAATCAACAGTAACACAATCATAGTAGGGTATTTTAAAACCCCACTTTCACCAATGGACAGATCATTCAAAATGAAAATAAATAAGGAAACATAAGCTTTAAATGATACATTTAAACAGGATGGACTTAATTGACATTTATAGGACATTCCATCCAAAAGCAACAGAATACACATTTTTCTGAAGTCCTCATGGAACATTCTCCAGGATAGATCATATCTTGGGTCACAAATCAAGTCTTGGTAAATTTAGAAATTGAAATTGTATCAAGTATCTTTTCCGACCGCAATGCTATGAGACTAGATATCAATTACAGGAAAAGATCTATAAAAAATACAAACACAGGGCTTCCTTGTGGTGCAGTGTTTGAGAGTTCGCCTGCCGATGCAGAGAACACAGGTTCGTGCCCCGGTCCAGGAAGATCCCACATGCCTCAGAGTGACTGGGCCCGTGAGCCATGGCCGCTGAGCCTGCGCGTCTGGAGACTGTACTCCACAAATGGAGAGGCCACAAGAGGAGAGGCCTGCGTACCACAAAAACCAAAACCAAAAAACAACAAAAAAACACATGGAGGCTAAACATTACACTACTTAACTACATAATAATGAAGTGATCACTGAAGAAATAAAAAATACCTAGAAACAAATGACAGTGGAGAGACGATGACCCAAAATCTATGGGATGCAGCAAAAGAAGTTTCTAAGAGGGAAGTTTATAGCAATACAATCCTACCTTAAGAAACAGGAAACATCTCAAATAAACAACTTAACCCTTGCACCTAAAGCAATTAGAGAAAGAAGAATAAAAACCCCCCAAAGTTAGCAGAAGGAAAGAAATCATAAAAATGAGATCAGAAATAAATGAAAAGAAATGAAGGAAATGATAGCAAAGATCAGTAAACTAAAAGCTGGTTCTTTGAGAAGATAAACAAATTGATAAACCATAGCCAGACTCATCAAGAAAAAAAGGGAGAAGGCTCAAATCAATAGAATTAGAAATGAAAAGGAGAAGTAACAAGTGACACTGCAGAAAATACAAAGGATCATGAGAGATTACTACAAGCAACTCTATGCCAATAAAATGGACAACCTGGATGAAATGCACAAATTCTTAGAAATGCACAACTTGTCGAGCAGAACAGGAAGAAATAGAAAATATGAACAGACCATATCACAAGCACTGAACTTGAAACTGTGATAAACTCTTCCAACAAACAAAAGCCCAGGACCAGATGGCTTCAAAGGCAAATTCTATCAAACATTTCGAGTAGAGCTAACACCTATCCTTCTCAAACTCTTCCAAAATATAGCAGAGGGAGAACACTCCCAAACTCATTCTATGAGGCCACCCATCACCTGTATACCAAACCAGACAAAAAGATGTCACAAAGAAGAAAACTACAGGCCAGTATCACTGATGAACATAGATGCAAAACTCTTCACAAAATACTAGCAAACAGTATACCAACAGCACATTAAAAGGATCATACACTGTGATCAAGTGGAGTTTATTCCAGGAATGCAAGGATTCTTGAATATATGCCAATCAATCAATGTAATACACCATATTAAAAAATTGAAGGAGAAAAACCATATAGTCATCTCAATAGATACAGAGAAAGCTTTTGACAATATTCAGCACCCATTTATGAGAAAAACCCGGCAGAAATAGGCATAGAGGGAACTTCCTCAACATAATAAAGGCCATATATAACAAACCCACAGGCAACATTGCCCTCAATGGTGAAAAACCGAAAGCATTTCCACCAAGATCAGGAGCAAGACAAAGTTGCCCACTCTCACCACTGTTATTCAACATAGTTTTGGAAGTTTTAGCCACAGCAATCAGAGAAGAAAAAGAAATAAAGGAATCCACATAGGAAATAGAAGAAGTAAAGCTGTCACTGTTTGCAGATGACATGATACTATAAATAGAGGATCCTAAAGATGGTACCAGAAACTAGTAGAGCTAATCAGTGAATTTGGTAAAGTAGCAGAATACAAAATTAATGCACAGAAATCTCTGGCATTCCTATACACTAATGATGAAAAATCTGAAAGTGAAATTAAGAAAACACTCCCATTTACCATTGCAACAAAAAGAATAAAATATCTAGGAATAAACCTACCTAAGGAGACAAAAGACCTGTATGCAGAAAATTATAAGACACTGAGAAAGAAATTAAAGATGATACAAATGGAGATTATACCATGTTCTTGGATTGGAAGAATCAACATTGTGAAAATGACTCTACTACCCAAAGCAATCTACAGATTCAATGCAATCCCTCTCGAACTACCACTGGCAATTTTTCACAGAACTAGAACCAAAAAATTCACAATTTGTATGGAAGCACAAAAAGACCCCGAATAGCCAAAGCAATCTTGAGAATGAAAAATGGAGCTGGAGGAATCAAGCTCCTTGACTTCAGACTATACTACAAAGCTACAGTAATCAAGACAGTATGGTTACTGGCACAAAAACAGAAATGTAGATCAATGGAACAGGATAGAAAAGCCCAGAGATAAACCCACGGACATATGGTCACCTTATCTCTGATAAAGGAGGCAAGAATATACAGTGGAGAAAAGACAGCCTCTTCAATAACTGGTGCTGGGAAAAATGGACAGCTACATGTAAAAGTATGAAATTGGACCAGTCCCTAACAGCATACGCAAAAATAAACTCAAAATGGATTAAGACCTAAATGTAAGGCTAGGACACCATCAAACTCTTAGAGGAAAACATAGGCAGAACACTCTATGACATAATCACAGTAAGATCCTTTTTTGACCCATCCTCCTAGAGTAATGGAAATAAAAACAAAAATAAACAAATGGGACCTAGTGAAACTTAAAAGCTTTTGCACAGCAAAGGAAACCCTAAACAAGACCAAAGAAAACCCTCAGAATGGGAGAAAATATTTGCAAATGAAGCAACTGACAAAAGATTAATCTCCAAAATTTACAAGCAGCTCATGCAGCCTCAATAACACAAAAACAAACAACCCCATCCAAAATGGGCAGAAGACCTAAATAGACATTTCTCCAAAGAAGATATACAGATTGCCAACAAACACATGAAAGAATGCTCAACATCATTAATCATTAGAGAAATGCAAATAAAAACTACAATGAGATATCATCTCATACCGGTCAGAATGGTCATCATCAAAAAATCTAGAAACAATAAATGCTGGAGAGGGTGTGGAGAAAAGGGGACCCTCTTACACTGTGGGTGAGAATGTAAATTGATACAGCCACTATGGAGAACAGTATAGAGGTTCCTTAAAAAACTACAGATAGAACTACCATACAACCCAGCAATCCCAGGACTGGGCATAAACCCTGAGAAAACCATAATTCCAAAAGAGTCATGTACTAAAATGTTCATTGCAGCTCTATTTATAATAGCCAGGACATGGAAGCAACCTAAGTGTCCATCAAGAGATGAATGGATAAAGAAGATGTGCCACATATATACAATGGAATATTACTCAGCCATAAAAGGAAACGAAATTGAGTTATTTGTAGTGAGGTGGATGGACGTAGAGTCTGTCATACAGACTGAAGTAAGTCAGATGGAGAAAAACAAATACCATATGCTAACATATATATGGAATCTAAGAAAAAAAAAAGTTCATGAAGAACCTAGGGGTAAGACAGGAATAAATACACAGACCTACTAGAGAATGGACTTGAGGATATGGAGAAGGGGAAGGGTAAGCTGTGACAAAGTGAGAGACTGGCATGGACATATATACACTACCAAAGGTAAAATAGATAGCTAGTGGGAAGCAGCCGCATAGCCCAGGGACATCAGCTAGGTGGTTTGTGACCACGTAGAGGGGTGGGATAGGGTGGGTGGGAGAGAGGGAGATGCAAGACGGAAGAGATATGGGACCATATGTATATGTATAACTGGTTCACTTTGTTTTGAAGCAGAAACTAACACACCATTGTAAAGCAATTATACTCCAATAAAGATGTTAAAAAAACAACAGCTGATGTCACTTAACAAACAAGAATACTTAAAATACAACACTTGAGCAATAGCTCTTACCTTAAGATAGAATAGTCTCCCTTTCAACATTTAGAGCAAATATTTTCTTTCTGCTAGTACAATTAATGATCAAAAAATTTTTCATCTGCTTTTATATTAACATGAGTAGATTAAGTAGAATAAATATACAATTATAAGAATTGTGAAACTGTGGAATTGCTGGCAAAGGATTTTTTTGAACCTCTCTGCATGAAATATTGAAAGGAAGGATATTCTATCTGGATAAAGAGAAAAATGGAGTGTGGGAATGGAGCGTGAATAGTTTTAAACCTCTCTTCCCAGCTTTGCTTGTTTTCTGGAAGGTTTCAGATAAATCAGTGTTCATCTGACACGATTTTATGATAGCCATCTTAATTCCCATTTTTTCTAGTGTTTGCATAAGGTTTTGAAATTTTCAAAAATGCTTTATTATTATTATTATTATTATTTTTAGAGCTGCACATCCACCTTATAGGAATGCAATGAAGATATATACATAGAGAGAGAGAAGTCAATTAAGATACAGAAAAATAAGGAATCTTGAAAAGGTCACACTACAAGTTAATGGCAAGATCCAGGACTGAATTTACCACTTACTCATTAATTCTTTTGGATAAGCATTTATAAGCTCATACCCATAATTATTTAAAGATAAGTTAAAGATAAGTCCAGCCTGTAATTACACAGATGTAAAAGCGAAGTTCTATGGAGTAGGTAACAGAGCTAGAGCTCAAGGGGGAAGGAGGGAGGGAGAAGAATGGACTGGGAGTTTGGGGTTGATAGATGCAAACTATTACATTTAGAATGCATAAACAACAAGGTCTTAATATATAGCACAGGGAACTATATTCAGTCTCCTGTGATAAACCATAATGGAAAAGAATATAGAAAAAGAATGTCTCTATGTGTATAACTGAGTCACTTTGCTGTACAGCAGAGACTGGCAACATTGTAAATCAACCATACTTCAATAAAATAAAAAGAAAGAAAGGACTAGGTCAAATATGGAAAATCTAGATTTATTACTTCTTTAATTTTACAAATGATTTTATAATTAAATTCACACTCAATGTTTCCTGTCACGTCTGCACTTGCTGTGGAACAGGCTTCAAGACACAGTCCTGACTTAGCTCTGCCTCTCTAGCCAGCTTAGAATTGAAGCAAAATTTTTAAGTGTCAATGCATGTGAAACCAGTATGATGATAAAGGGCAACAATGGACATCATCAAAACACAACTTTATTTTCCACCCTCCCTTTAAAATATATTCAAGACAGGGTGATTTTTCTCTGCCCTTGGATGAAAACTTCCACACCAGCACCTTTTATGCACACTTTTTGACAGAGATCAGAATGTCCAATCAAAGATATCAATGAAAACTCTGAATTTTACTGAGCATTATAACCTCTCCTTCTTCAGTGAGAACTTCAGGGGAAATGGAAGCCTGCAGTAGGAAAAAGAGAATAATAACCTTCTTGTTTAATTCTTTATTTGTTCTTTTCAACCCTCACCCGACCTTGCTGGGCACATTCTGACACCTACAGAGTCCGGGAAGGGTGAGTGTGAAGTATTAAAGGAAAGTGAGATCTTTTATTTAAATGATACAATTATAGGTTGTTTTTATGGTCTCTGGGCCTCAAAGATGTTTAAAGCTGGTGTGTGTGTGTGTGTGTGTGTGTGTGTGTGTGTGGTGCTACCAGAGACTCTTTAATAGTTTGTGGCTTTTCTTTCCAACTAAAGTTCACGTGACCTGGATAAGCAGATGCATCATTTTATGGATGACAGTTTTCCATAAATTAAGCAATTCCTAGGAATAGAAAGCCTCCCCCCTTAGTTTCTTGTTACAGGGATTTGTGCATCCCATGTGAACCAATTGGACAAGACCCATTATGAACCCAGGCTGGTTCTTTCCCTTTACAGATGGCCTCCAACTATCTGTAGGAAATACCTTGTTCTCAACTCTTAGAGGTAGGCTGATTGCAGACTAGCAGCCCTCTCCTGGATATCCAACAAAGTAGCATGTCTTGGACCTTCCTTCTGTCCTTTGTGGGAGTCACACCAGCCTAGATGCAGGGTGACCTCTTTCACTGAGAATGAGATGAGACCTTCCTGTGAGGTGGTGGGCAAATCAGAGCACAACAGCTCTTTCTAAAGAAAAACTCTTCTCAAATATTTCTTACCAAACCCTCTCTTCTTTCACTTGCCAACCCCTTTTTATAGATTTTATCTAGCTGAGGAATCCAAAACTTCTAGACTTGATTCAAAGAATTTCTTTTAACATCTGATTATGGTGATTTGAAACCGCACTTTGGAAATTCTCATGTCGTGTCAATTGGTGCCTGGTTGGATTTCATTTTTTATATCTTGCCATATGTGATTTATAGTCAAGGGTATATGTATATGAGTCGTAGAGAAGCAGTTCCTGCAGCCAAGTAGGTGTTTATTAGATGTTGAGATAATAGATGGATAAAAGCAAATTCAGCAAATTCAGCCATGCTGATCATTTCTGAGCTGAAATGGAAGATCTTACCTCCAGTCTATTATTTGCAATGGAGATGATTGGGAAAGGGAACATATTTACAAAAATCGTATATAGGGATTATTATTTTGATGTACCTCCCAAAACTTGTACAGTGAAAATTCTCTAATCAGGTGGGCTCTTCTAAATCAAATTAAATTTTAAGGTACTTATGGTTGTCCTTTATAATTTTCAAAATAAAATTTTAAAAAGCAATATTTATTTTGTTTAACTTAGAATATCTTCAAATTAATATGTATTTATCATATTATTTACCATTTGGAAAAAGTGCTTTTTTTTGAAGCCGTCATTTGATACCACCATTAATGATAAAAACAGCAAATACAGTTTACAGATCATTGTTTATAGTCTTCTTTTCCCCATCATTATTCCTTTTATTCCAGAGGAATAAATAAGTTTTTCCAGAGTCAAGTGAAGAGCTATGGTGACAGTGATGGGCATGCATATTTTGTGCTTTGTCAATTCATATAAAATCCAAGCTATTTTTTAGCAAGGATTAAAATCAAGTGATGTATATTTAAAAAGGACCTGTGTATACAGTCACAAGTAATGATGATAGTATTTTAGAGTATTCTTTTTTAAAAATTCATCATTTGTTCAACATGATTTGTAATGTGTCTAATATTTTTGTTCTCCTCAGTTTTCTATCATTGGTTATATTTGAAACTGATTTGAAATACAAAACACATTATAAGGCATATTATGTGACTGGGTGCAAGACAAAGCCAAATTATCCATTAAGAATGGGGAGACCTACAAGGGGAGAAGGGGAGCAAAAATGAGAAGGATGTCACCTATGCTCACACTGTACAATTATACTATCAGCAACTGTGCTATTCCCTGGATCACTGGCCTTTCAACACAGTAGCAAACTGAAATGACAAACACAATTTTTTCCTTCAAATACTTTATACAATCAGATTTGTTTGTACAAAATAACTAAAAAAATGACTCAGAACTTAAAGAAGGCTGGAAATTATAACTGCCCAATTGTTACACTAGTGAAGCATGGATTGTGGGAAGGACTGCCTGGGTTCTAACACTGTCTTCTACACTAAGTAGTTGTGTGACCAGGGTAATCACTTAAATTGCTTGAGTACTATTATTACTTAAGTAATAGTACTTACCTCAGGCAGTTTTTGTAAAAATAATGAGATAGTACATGCAAAACATGTAACAAGTTCCTGGCACATAGTGAACTTTTGAGAATATTGGGTAGTGATATTTTGGAGATTGAGCTGCTGTACAGGCATCAGTCAGTCCACCACTATTTAGTGACCATCACAGGGGGTCAGATACTGAGAGAGCACTGGGATCAGAGATTGACAGGCAGTCGTAGTCTCTGTTCTAAAGAGCTTTCCATCTGGTAGAAAAGACAGACAAAACACAGAGTCAAAGGAAATGATTGCAAATTTTACAGACAATAAGGAGATAAAATAGGACAAAACTAGTGAGGGATCTATGTTAGCTATGGTTTTAGAAATGTTATCATTAAGAAGGGAACATTTAGTATTGCCAGTGATCATCTTAAAAGATGAGAGGAGCCGTGTGAAGAATGTGAGCTCAAGCACTCAAGCAGGTGAAAGGCACGTGTAAATGCAATGAGAAGGGAACAATGCTTCGAACAATGTAAGAACTGATAGACCAGGGAGGCTGGAGCACACTCTGAGTAAGGGAGGCAGGGGCATCATGCCTTGAATATAAAGTCCAGAGTTCACCTCACTCAAGATCCCATGGACCATTGTAAGGATTTGGGATTTCATTGTATGGAATGGGAAACAGCTGAAAGGTTTTAAGCAAAGTTGCAACATGGCGTAGTTGCACTTAAAACCTCTCTTCTGCTGCTTTATGGACAATTATCTCCAAATGTTTTGCACGCTTATCAGTTAATGGAGAAGGCAGAATTTGAACCTAGGTAGTCATCCCCACAGCCATGTGCTTAACCATTGTGCAATGCTGCTTCTGATTCTATAACTCTATTGTCTAGGTTGTGTCATTTGTAGTTACTTTGTACAAACAAATCTGATTGTACAGAGTATCTGAAGGAAAAAAAAAGAAAATGCATAGCCATTTCAACTTGGTATTGTGTTGAAAGAAATAACGTGCTAACTACTCATGTAATTCTGTGATGTAGGCACCAGGTAATATGATTTTCACTTTTGCAGCTCTTCTCCCTCTATAGGCTGTTCCTAGTCTTAACTTGGCTTCTTCATCTTGCAGTAACATCACATATGTCTTATAAATACAACAATGTTTTGATAATAATTAACAAAATACTTGGTTCCCAATGGATACCAGGCAGTATCTTGCATGTTAGATCAGTTTCAAATAGAACCAATGATAGAAAACTGGGGAGAATAAAGATACTGAATGTGCTCAGGCCCTATCAAAGGAATGGCAGATATTTTTTTAAAAAGCGAATACTCTAAACTACTATTAGCACTACCGTGACTGTGTATACACAGGTCACTTTTCAGACGTCACCGGCTGCTAATCTTTGCTAACAGAATATTCTGTCATTTACTACTTGGGGTTTATTTGAATTGACAAAGCAGCAAACATTTTTGCTTATCGCTGTCACTACAGTGCTTCAATTGAGTCTTGAAGAGCTTAATGCAGGAGAAAGAAAAACGATGACAGGTTAACTAATTACCAATGTTATCACCTATAAACTGTATTGCAGTTTTTCAATAATAATGATGTTATGATCTGAGGGACTTCGAAAGAAAAAAAACCATTTTTTTCTTTTTTACCAATTGGCAAATATATTAGAAGACATTGCAAGTTAAGAAAATATTTTTAAAATTATTTTGAAAACTATAAAACGTAACCAGAAATGATGAAAACTTCCATTTGGTTTAGTGACGATCATCTGATTAGAGAAAACATAATTGTGTCAGCTTTGAGAAGTAAGTCAACATCATGACCAGCAATCCGGATATAAAATTTGGGAGATATGTTTCCTCTCCCAGTCATCTCCACTCCAAGTGCTAGATTGAGAGTTTGAATCTTCATTTTTGTTTTAAGTTATATATGTACTGAAATCATCAAATGAAATAATTCAATAATTGAAGGTTAATAAAGTAAATCTCTATTTTTTTATACAAACGTAAGTCTACCTAAAATATCTATGATATTTATCCTGAGTCCATTGCTGCCTAAGATAATGTAACCCACATTGGAGACAATTGTAGTAGAAAGGGGATGGGAGCAAAGGCAGTGTTGGAGGTAGGGGTGTGTCAGTGTACATCAGTGTAGCTGCTGTTGGTTGTCCAGTTGTAATTGAGGACAGCTTCAACGAGGGTGGTGGCGATTCTTATGATGAAAAGACAATACCTTTAAGATATATTTTTTCTCATGCATAATTGACAGATCACCATAATTACCGTGACTGTACCCACTTCTTGGCTCACAGCATCAATGGTTTTCCCATTAATGCTTATTCATTTTAATTCCGCGAATGAAGTCTATTGAGGAAAGTTAGTGGGCTAATGGATTAAAAACACCTCTAATTAGATTAGTTTGCTTTCTGATATGATTGGCAAAAGGGATTGATTTGGAGAATTTGTGATATTTTTATTCTGTTTATTGACAGAGGTCAATGGGTGGTAGAGATGTATAAAATTAAATGTAATAATGTCAAAAATTGAAGTCAACTTAATCTATATCCAGCTAGTTAGGAGGTGCCAATTTTATACTAGGGTACAATCCTGGGTTCCCAGAATAAGCCATTAATCAAGGATAGCACACACACCTGTGAACTTCCCAGGGTCCTCTGATGACAGACAGGAAACTTGCTCATCCTTCCTTCCACCTTTGTTATCAAAGGCTGAGACACTTTTTTTTTTTTTGCAATAGTTTTTCAGAAAGAGGACTGTTGGATAACACCACTTGTGAAGGTTTGTAAAACAATTAAGTGTATCAATTTTCTATAAGTGTTACATACCAGCTGCAAACTTAGTGGCTTAAAACAGCAATCTTTCAGGTCACTCAGGAATTTGCCTTTGGGCAGGAACCTCTCTTCTCCGTTTCTCTTTTTTATTTTTCTTTTTACAAGTCTGCTTTGATTTTTTTTTTTTAACATCTTTATTGGAGTATAATTGCTTTACAATGGTGTGTTAGTTTCTGCTTTATAACAAGTGAATCAGCTATACATATACATATATCCCCATATCTCCTCCCTCTCGCGTCTGTTTCTCTTGACATTTGCTGGTGCACCTTCACTAGGGCTGAGCATGCCCTTCTGAGATACCTTGATCACAGGGCCCAATCACTTGCCAAGCTGGCACTGGCTGTCAGCTGGGGCTAGGTTCTGGGGGCCTGTGTTCCTCTTCCTTATGGCAAGGTGGCTGAGCTCCAAAGCAAGTGTCCGAAGAGAACCAGGCAAAACTTGTATAGTCTTCTGGCATTTAACCTCAGAGATCGCGTAATGTCACTTCCGTCACAGCCATACTCTGGCCAGGTTAGGAGACGGGAATGTCAAAGTCATATGATAGGTAGAGCATGTGGGGTGAGTGAAATTGTTGCAGCCATTTTCAGAAAATACAATCTGTCATAACTAACTTTTCTTAGATATTACCTAAAAGTTTTCATTTTTTATGATTAACAATTTCTCTCGAGGTGTTACCATTAGAGGCACACAGGCTAGATTTTCTGTAAGAAAACATAGTTATATTAGAAACTGGAAGTAGTATTACTTTCTTGTAATTGTTATTTGTATTTTTGGCATCATTCGTTATTGATTAAATGAAGATATATTAGGATTCTAAGAACTGCAAAGACATTATTAAGCAGCATTTCAGTCGGCTGCAGGCAAACACACATACCGGTCCCCACACAAGCAGGACCTCACATTACCCTCCCCCCACCACGTGCACACACAGACCCTGCAGCTGCTTTGAATTTCTGGGATGTCCTCCACCCTGGGACGTTCAGGTTGTGCTCTTGAGTGTCCCAAAGACCAAGAGCAGACAGGACGCCATCCCTACCTGCAGTACACATACCGATAACACTGACAGAGTTTCTGGAGCCCTGCAGACAAGGCTCCCAGGGGGGACAGGAGGCAGCAAAGAGAGAAGAGGTGGGGTAGGGTGTGGGACCAGGTGGCCGCAGCACCCGAAAGCCGAGAGGAAGGGTCGTTCGGGGCGGCGGCGCGTGCAATCCGTGCGCAGCCGGGGCCGCAGCTCCCTCCACTCCGGCCGCCCCGCCAGCCCGCGGTCCCTCCGCCGGTGCTTCCGTCCACCTCCAGGGCCCTTGGCGGCGGTGGGTCGTCCGTTCAAGGGGCGCCACCCGCCCCAGAACTGTCTTCGTTGGTGCCCCCTTCAACTTAATGGAACGGGGGGTCTAAGCGCCCTGCCCTAGGACCGCTCAGGGGAGATCGCTGCGTCGCCACTCAGGTTTGGGACCTCTCTCGGGTTCAACGATGGGGAAAGGTGGGAAAAGTTGGGAGGCGGCGGCGCCACTCTTCAGCCGGGCTGTGCGCCTTCCATCACCTGTGGGCTCGCGTTCCTCTGCGAGGCGGAAGGTTGAGGCTTCTGCGGCCTCAGCCACACCCGGGCTCGGAGCTGCTCTGCACCCTGCTCTAAGGAGGGTGGCGGGATTCCAACTTGGGGAGGCGAGGCTGGGCTCCTACCGCGCCTCCGCTTCGCCCAGGGCGCCCTCTAGAGGGACCAGTGGAGAAGAGAGGGGAACCTGAGCCCGGGCGGTAAATGCCCTGCCCTAGGGCGTGGACAAAACCTCTAGCTTGCCGGTGGAGGAGTTAAGGAGGATCCGCAGTGGTTTGCTCCAACAGGAGATTCAGCACCGGAGCAAGCCATGGTCGGTGGTTAAAAAAAAAAAAAAGCATAGTGAATAGAGACATGGTGATGGGCTGGGAGCCAAGAAATGAAGAGTGGAAAGGGTTAAAGTCAGCGGGGGATCAAAAGGGGAAGAGGTTGGATGAGGGCTTCTGGATTTGGGAGAAGCTATGAACTAGAGCCTACACCCATATTCCTTGGAAATAATAAAACTTGCTGAAAAAACTATCTCCATCCCATCTCATCCCCATCTCCTTCAAAATCCAAGTGTCCAGGAAACTTCCAAGCAAGAAGACAAATCTATTTCCTGGAGAGTGAGTGCACAGATTATCCAGCCTGGTACCTTTCCCTGTTTTCAGTTGTAATGTAATTGCCAGAAACCTTTTCCTGGAAGAAAAGTGCTACTTTAGTTACTTGTACTCATCTTTAGTTTTTTATTTAAAGTTGTACACATTTTAAAATAATAATCTCGTTTTTATTTCTTTGGTACACAGGTATATATTAGATTAAGACAAATCATAATAATAACATTTAGTATGATATCATCCACAGGGTTTACCCTACAATCCAACCTTTATGTCACAGGTTATGATTTTATATCATTCTCTGGATTGGTTTAATTAAATAATTGAATCAGATATTCTTTCCATTAGGGTTTGAGAGACTTTTGCCTTCACTTCGTAACTTAATTACCATATCTCTCATATCATAACCCTGAAAATTAATCCTCCAATTTGAACTTGAATCCTCTTATACTAATTGAATAAATTTCTTGCTGCTTTAAATAATTATCAAAGTTCTATATTTAAGCAGAAAGTTTAAATTCTTGAAACATGTAAGACTTGTTAAGCCAAAATTCAAAGAACTTTGGGCTTGAATTATTTCTGCCTTTTAATACTGTCCAAGTTGGAAACACCCCTTTGGGTTCTATATTTGTTCATCCTGAAATAAAAATCTTGGAAAGACTGAGGAGAAGAGAGCACATTTTTTTTGGCAAATCAGAAACTTCAGTTAAGAAATGGAACAAAATACTGCTGGGTTTTTGTCTAAAGTGCTCGAAATCTTAGTGGGGCTTATTTGGTTCAGGACACAAGAAGTGAATGACAGAATGAAATTTCTGTAGTAACCTATAATATTTGTTAAATATAAATATCAAAGCATGTTTATTAATGGAATTTCTTTTCTTTGAAGCCTTATATTCAATAATGACAACCCCCAAACACACTAAGAGATAGTTTTTTCCACTATGTGCATACTCGCTGAAAAGGAAGAATTTATTTTGTTCCCCTAAAATAATATGAAAATACAGTTCTACCTGTTTGTTTATCTTAATTACTGTGTTATTTCTCTACCTAAACAAAGATTCTGGGAAAGATTCCTTTCCCTTTCAGAAAGGGAAACACTGGACAAACAGCATTCCTGCAGCAAGCAAAAGTCATGGTAGACAAGAGTGTCAGGATGAAACACACCAGAGCGAGATTAATGGCCACCTTTGAGAAGCATGTTTCTCATTACTTTGGATGGGAAAGCTATTCGAAAGATGTACATGAGACAAAGAGCAACTTATTATATAATGTTTATCTGGAAAGAATAGGATCTATTCTGACATATAGGTAAGAAAAAAATAGGGTGTAAACGTTGTACACAAGAAGATTCATGTGTTTTTAAAATTCTCATGTTGGAATAATTTTAGATTCATAGAAGAGTTGCAGTGGATGTGGAGAGTTTCTGCATTCCATTCACCCAGATTTCACATTTCATATCATATGTTTGTAATAAAATAAGATAATTAGTTTGCATCCCTTCCTGAGATTTCATTATGGTTGACTTTTAACTTGTACTCTTTGTGATATACAGTTATATGAGTTTTGTTAGATGCATAGTCATATATCCACCACCTACTACTATAAAGAAGAGTTCCATCACCCTAAAATATTCTCTGTACTGCTGTTGTGTAGTCAGCACTTCCCCCTTCTCTCAGTACTCAGCATCCACTGATCATCATGCCATCTCACAGTTCTGTGTCTTTCTCAGTGTCATATAAATGCAGTCATGCAATATATATCCTTTGGGGTTTGACTTCTTTCACTTAGCAAAATGCTTCCAAGGTTCATCTATGTTTTTGCATGAGTTAATATAGCCCATTCCTTTTTATTGTTGAATATTATTCCATTGTATGGATGTACTATAATTTGTTTATCCATTACCCTGTTTCCAGGTTTTATGAATAAACCTACTATAAACTCTCTTCAGGGGATTTTTACAGAGATGGTAATGTTTGTGTTGGGTCTAGAAGACTAGATTGCAGCTCTCCAAGTAGAAACGCTAGATGAGAGACTTAGAGGTTGGAAAACTAATGAATAAAAATAAAAGAAAAACTTGAGTTTCAGCCCAGATTCTACCACCCAATGTTGGGAAGGACATTCTGAGTCTCAATTTCTTTATCTGTAATAGGGCTATTGCAGTAATCAAGGAGGATGCTGCACTTTTACATCCCATATGTGATAAGATGCTGTGCTGTATTGGCCATCATAGTAACTGCAGCTGAGTTCATCAAGCACTTTTTTTTTTTTTTTTGCGGTACACGGGCCTCTCACTGTTGTGGCCTCTCCCGTAGTGGAGCACAGGCTCCGGACGCGCAGGCTCAGTGGCCATGGCTCACGGGCCCAGCCACTCCGTGGCATGTGGGATCTTCCCGGACCGGGAAGGCGGACTCTCAACCACTGCGCCACCAGGGAAGCCCCCATCAAGCACTTTTTGAGCACACCCAGTGTGCCAAGCACTGTGTTGGTAGAAGCAGCAAGAACAGATGAGTCAGTTCCTAGATCTAAGCCCAATGTTTTATGGGAGACGGATCTGAAAAAGGAGGAACACAGAAGGTGTGTTAGGAAGACGGCATATAGATGTTAACGACAGCCTCTGCTGTGCGTGTTGGGCTGACTAGGAGATGGTGATGTGCACGGCAAATATGTAGATGTCAATCCTTAGAGTTAGTGTGGGGTACTGGAAAGAGCACGGACTTTGGGGTTAAAGAGAATACGTTCAATCTTATTATTCATGTGGCCATTAAATAAATCAATAGTCTTGAGCAAGCTTCCTTTCTTAGGGCAGTTATTAATCAAGATATAAAAGTACTTGACACATTCGCTCACTCACTCACTTATTCATTCAACCAATATTAACATTGCTTTTAATGCAATAGATTAGATAGCCAAGGAGAGGAAATAAAACCATAAATACATGAAATGAATAATGAATTCTGGATGATGATAAATCATGTAAATTTAATAGGGTGATGTGATAGGGAGTGACAGAAGAAGAGACATTAGATTGGGTGGATAAGGAAATGCTTTCAAAGGAGGGAATATTTTAGCTGAAATGTGAATGATGAGAAGGAGTTGGCTATGTTCAATGGACTGTTCCATAAACATAATGAATGCTTATTACAGAACCCATGTTTTTTATCTTAAAAAGTAGGTATCAAATTGTCAGATCAGGAAGGGGTTAGAGATAATCTAACGTGATTATTTTATCTTTAATTCTGAGGAGTGTGTTAAAATGCAGATCCCAGGACTCCAGGTCTCAGTTGCCCTCTTAGCCCAGCACAGAGCCAAGGTCTAATTTCTAAGCTTGGCAAAATTATCCAAGTCCAGCTTTCTTTCTAAGACCTCATTCTATTTGGCTTCCAAAGAGTCAACAGAGGGCTTCCCTGGTGGCGCAGTGGTTGAGAGTCCGCCTGCCGATACAGGGGACACGGATTCGAGCCCCGGTCTGGGAAGATCCCACATGCCGCGGAGCGGCTGGGCCCGTGAGCCATGGCCGCTGAGCCTGCGCGTCCGGAGCCTGTGCTCCACTACGGGAGAGGCCACAACAGTGAGAGGCCCGTGTACCGCAAAAAAAAAAAAAAAAAAAAAAAGAGCCAACAGATTTCTGTGCTTCTAGCAGCCTAATTAAAAGGAAAACTGACAGGCCCCGGAGGTCCTGAAGGGTAGAATTGGAAAGAATTCCCTGAACTTATGCTGGATGTTGACCATGAATCAGGCTCTTCCAACTGCAGCTTTTTCTTCTCTGCTGGCTTCCCTGCTACCTAAAAGACAAATTCTAGGAAAACACCATGGATTACTGTTGATTGGATAGTGAAAAATAATCTCATCTGCTTGGACCCTGCCTTGTATCAATGTTGCTATTAATACTATCGATTTAATCAAAGGGATTTGATTGGTACAGCCACTGTTACATGTTAACAGATTGCTGCTCTAAAAGATTGTCAGTTTATATTATTGCCAGCATTGGCTCAAGGGTCCAATAAACCCCAATTGTGAGTAAAAAAGAAGATTTTGAATCAATTTTTTAGCTTGAAAAAACTGATGCTTACTTTATATGCATACTTTTATTTAATATCCAACTTCATTTTTTCCCCTTCAAATAGCTTAAAAGAATTTTGAGATTTTGTTCCAGTTGTCTTTTCTTAGGCTCAGTTCTGCCCTCTCTTCCTCCCAGGAACTGGGTTATAGAATTGTATCTGCAAATCTTTAATGCCAGTGGCACGAAATATTGTGAAGCTATATACTGAGAGGGCTAAGTGCAAGTGCGAAGATGGTCCCTATATTGGGGACTTTTTCCTGGGCTGTGAGAGGGACTGTCCCTAAGAAAATGCAGTCTGAGACCCCTTTTCTCTGTTGCTCTTTCCTTCTTACTTCCATAACTATGGGAGATGCTGTCACATCAACATTCAGAGCAGGTTCAAAAATGTGAAAAAGCCCCTCAATGTTTTTCAGCCCAAGGCAGCCAACAGAGACTGAGGAGAATCCAATATCTCCCCTTTGCCTAGGGGATAGTAGGTGCTCACAGGTTTTCTGTTCTTATATGGAGTTTACTTGAGAGATAGAGGGGGCAGAAATAAATGTTTTACTAAATTAAAGAAAGGGAGTACACTGGAGTGTAAAAAGTAAAAATTAGTCCCTTCCAAATATCTGGGTTAAGTTTAACGTGTTTCTAATAGATTTACATTATTTTCTTTAAAAAATGAAATAATTCTAACAACATATAAAGTATTATAAAGTAACGTAATGGACTAGTGGACTCAAGAACCCATCTTTGAAACATTTTGCCAGTATTCACTTTTTATTTGCATATTAAAAATAAACTCATGATTAAGTTGGTTGATTTTTGTAACACAATTGGATCATACTGTTCATATTGTTCTTCACTTGTGTTTTTTTATTCAACAATAACTCACATTTTTGAATATATAGGATCATGTTTCTCAACATGGGAGGTTGCATCGTAAGCTTTGAGGAGCTTTGAAAACAACACACCCACACTCACACCCGCTGAGATTCTGAGTCAATTAGCTGGGGGAGGGGTAAAAGTCCCCAGATGATCTAATGGGTAGCCAGGCTTGGAAACTATTGATGTGAATATGCATCCTTTAAAACAATTTATGTTGGATGTGCATGAGTTTCTGTACTTTTCCATTACTTATTTATTGATGGATATTTAGTTAGGTCAGTTTAACAGCATCTGGCATAGTTTATCTTTTCTCCGTACATACATATGTACTCTGAGCCCTAATGCAGCTGGCAAGTCTCTGATTGATAGAAGTGCTCCTAAAATTGTAGGACACACACCTATTGACCTTGTTTGCCTTGGTTTGAAGCTAGCTTTGATAATTAGGAATCATGGTAAATGATGTGAGCTTAGACTTGATCCAGAAAAGGCAGGTAATGACCCAACAAATGGTGTGTACTACTCAGGGCCAATCTGCAAGTTACTTTACGGCAGGCCAGCGCTGTCATGATTTGTGCTATTTAAACTCATTACCACAGCACCGGGGTGCTCACACTTTTCTAGTAGCTCAACTGACCGTTCGACTTGCGTGATAGCATCACCAGTTTCCTGCCTCGTAGATTAGATGTTTGGTTGCCTGCTTTACGGCAGAGGCATCTCGTCAAAGATCCCGAGGAAGCAAAACATGGGACGAAGAAATATTAGCTCCTTCACTGTGTTCCTGGATATAAGGTAAGAGAAAATATTGAATTTTACTGTTCAGCCTTACCAGACTTGACACTGCGTTGCAAATGCGAGCTGATGTGACCTTATTCTTTAAAATGTTTGCCTGTGCTTTAAAAACAAAGCCTCTGAAAGAAATGCAAAGGAAGGGGATTAAATTTAAATGTAGAGAAGTGGAATTTGTATCTAGACTTTCGGTTTTTAGAAAGGCTGGTGTCAAAAGATAATTTATTGAAAAGAAATATTGGTTGCATAAAGATAGGCTGAAAGTGGTGTTTTCTCGGTGTTCTCTTATTCACCCCTGTTGCCCAGGGTCTCTCCTCTGCTGAGACTGCCTGGAACCAGGACTCTGGTTTTAAATTCCAGCCTGAGCTCCTTTTCAACAAAAAGAGCAATACTTCTAGTACATTGGTGATAATTGCTGGTAAAAAATATGTATTTGAGGCAAAATTCATCCTCTCAATCCTGGGCAAAGCTTGAATCTGTTTGACTTTTATTCATTTTTTTAACGTGTATTTACTGAGTGCCTGATATCAAACAAAGCACGTATGGTATCCTCTTTCATAAAGCTACAAGTCTGGTGGGGAAACAGATGGAAGCATTATAAAACATAATTCAGAAAACATTCCCCCCTTTCTCTCTGTTTTTACTCTCCTCTTTCTACCTCTCCGCTTCCCTTGATTCCCTCCTCCCTCTCTCTGCCCCACCCCCCACAATGAGGACACACACCTGAGGCTCCTGAAGATAAAGTATCTGAGTCCTGTGGGGAAATGATGTGATATATTCCCTTATACACCTGGACCAGGAAGTCTCCCACTTGTAAGAAAGAAAATAAAATTGTCCAGAGCGAGAGACCAGCAACTAGGACATGGGCATGAATGGCGGGGTGGGGGAAAGACGGAGCTAAGACCCAGGCTGGGAAGACGGTTGTGTGGATGCGTGTATGGGAGGATACTAGATTCGGAGATCTGAAATAATTCTGTACCTCATTTAGAAACTATGCTTTTAGAGTTATAATTCCTTACTGAAGAAATGAAAGCAAATACGTGGTACGAACTATCCTTGGATGTAGTGAGCACTTGGCTCAATTCATAGCTGAGGCTGAAAGAACTTAAAGACGAGTTTACAAATGTGTCGCTCCAAGAGGACATCTGGGATCATGACAGATTTTAAAACTGTTGTAACAGCAAATTGTTCTGTCTCAGGCCTCCCCTTGAGGCATTATCAGGGGTGGACCAAATACACACACACACACACACACACACACACACACACACACACACACACACTGTTTTCCTTGTCATCTAAGACTGTTGAACTGCATGAGGTAGAGGAAGATTCAGGAAGAGAAACACTTTATGTAGCTAGAGCTATAAAAATATCAATACACACCATATACATATATACAGAGACATACACACTACCTTTAAAAAATATATTTTGGTGCTGTCCTGGTTTTTCAAAATGGGAGAAAGGATCTAATTCCAATTAATGAGTCTGATGTGATTCAAAAGAAATATAATTTTTTTCTTTGGACAATATTAGTGACAGCACAAGGACTCTGCTGGATGGATTCACACTTGATTAGACTCAAATCGTGGCAACCTTGAAAGCTGTTTCTAAGATTTGCTCGAAGTTTCTTCACTTGACCATGTCTGGTACAACATTTTTTTCAGCACTTAAAAAAAAAGCTTTTTATCACCTTGAGATCATTTAAAACTAAGCTACACAGTCATTATATTATGAGGGGGAAAAAAGATTCAAAACAAAATACTTGAATAAGTAATTCAGCAAGAGGTACCCAAAATAAAGTTCTATAAACTATGCACACCTTTGCTCCCGAAATTCAAATTATACTTTTCATCCTAAGAAAAATTTAGGCAAGAGTCAGTGATACAGCACCACCATTTCTCATTACTGCTTTACGTAAAATAGTAAATTACAGAAACCTACATTCCCAAGACTACAGTATTAGTTTTGGCCTAACAAATTAATGAAATATTTTGAAAATCACATAAAATATGCTTTAGTAATTCCATAAATGACCATGATATTTTGAGAAGGTGGTGGGGGGGAGAATGTACAAAATATTAGAGTATGATGACATTTTTTTGTCTAAAAATGCACTGATTGACTGATTTACTAGGCACAACCACATAGCTCATGATTTCACGAACTTTTGTAAGTTGAACCTAATTAATTTAACTGGGAATTATCTTGTACTCAAGTAGGGGAGGGTGGAGGGAGTTCTGTTGGCTAAAATCCATAATGTTCACGAAGCAGCATCTTTATCAAGAGAAAAAGGAACTACAGTTGGAACTGGAAATCAAGAGTGGGAAGCAAAGTGAGCAGAGGTCTGGAAGAAAAATATAAAACAAAAATTTGTGGAACCCAGTGAAAACAACCTGGAGACCAGAACCTAGGAGACCCAAGGGTGAATAATGCCAGGTTCCACCAATAGGGGAGCCCCACTCATGACAGCACCTGGGCTGGGTGGCCTTTTCCCTCTCTCCTTCAGCACTATTTGCTGTTGGAAACAAAAAAAGAATGAGCCACTGATGTTGCCTTAAATCACAGAAGGAGGTAGTAAGTGAGGTGGGGAGTGTCAGGGGATATTCATTTGAAACAACGAATAAATGTATTAAATACAAGTATAAGGGATGATGTCTATATTTTAAGTTTGCATGACACTTTTTGATTTAAAACCTCAAATGGAATTTGTCCCACTTGAATCTAATGGGTTATGTGAACAAAGACATTATCGTGCCCATTCTACAGATGAGAAATGTCACTTGCTGTGTTACCCCCAATGATAAAAACAATGGCTCACTCTCACAACACAGGGAGAAACACCTTCCTGTGAGCTGGCCTGGAGAGCCTTTATGGAGGTCAGGTAATTTGCAACAGTCCAGATTGGTTGAGCTAGAATGTAAATTCCAGGAGAGTATGGACTGTAACTGTCCCATGCATAACTGAATCACCAGCACTGAAACAATGAATACTCAACAAATGCAGAATGAAGGAATAAATGAAAGAATACATGAATGGACTGCAGCTGAGGTGTGGTTGTCAGGCAGGTGTGGACTCCTACAGACTAGGGCCCAGCCAGCACTCTCTGACCAGGATGTTATGGGGCAGGGATTGGCCCTCTGGAGAGCTTTAGACCACACAGTTTGGACTCCTCCCTCTGAGGTGAGGATTGGTGGGCGGGGCATTCATCTTCTTCTATCAGCAAATATATATCTGACACCCACTGTGGGGCAGGTGCTGGCATGAATACCAGTCAATTTCCTGGCCTGGTTCAGGGCTTCTCACAGTTTCCCAGGCCCTTTAGCAAGTGCTTGGTTGCCCCGACAGGCCCCGTCCAACTCAGGCCTCCAGCCAGGAGAGGCTGAGTGAGTAAGGCTGCTCCATCAGGGTTCCCTGTCCTGGTGAGTTGACACTTCAACCTTACCCTTCTCTCCACCTACACACAGGGACCTTGAAATGGGATCAGTCTCTGGCAGGAAGCAGAGATGGAGTCTTAGTGTTTTCCCCACAGAGGCCAGAAGAGAGGCAAAGGAACATGAGGAGTTGGAAGCAATGTTACAGTTCCAAACCTCTCCTTCAGGAACAGAGGCCTGAGAGGGTAACAGGCTTTCCTAAAGCCCCAGCCAGTAAACAATAGCTCCTACCCTATATCCGAGCAACATGTTCCCCTTTCCCCTCCCCCAGTGAAGAACAGGTGCCACAGCAGTCTTGGGAGCACCAACCCTCTCAAAGGCAGGCCCTGACTCCCCAGGAGCAGAAGACTCCTCACTTAAAATGCTTGAGGTCGGTCTGGAAGCAGCTTCTTCCAGCCCTGTTCTCCAAGGCATAACGGACCCCTTGCTGCTCCCTCAGAACCGGAGAAGCATTAAAACACAAAGAAAACAGGATGTTTTAAAAGCTTCCCTGTCAAAAGTTATTTTACTTACCATTTATTTCTTTTTTTTATGGTGACAATGGGCAGAATATTTTTTAACACCTGTATTCGAATATAATTGCTTTACAATGTTGTGTTAGCTGCTGCTGTATAACAAAGTGAATCAGCTATACATATACATATATCCCATATATCCTCCCTCTTGCGTCTCCCTCCCACCCTCCCTGTCCCACCCCTCTAGGTGGTCACAAAGCACTGAGCTGATCTCCCTGTGCTATGTGGCTACTTCCCACTAGCTATTTATTTTATACTTGGTAGTATATATATGTCCATGCCACTCTCTCACTTCGTCCCAGCTTACCCTTCCCGCTACCCCATGTCCTCAGGTCCATTCTTTACTGCTGCGTCTTTATTCCTGAAATGCCCCTAGGCTCTTCAGAACACTTTTTTTTTTTTTAGATTCCATATATATGTATGTTTTTCTCTTTCTGACTCACTTCACTCGGTATGACAGGACTCTACGTCCATTCTACCTCACTACAAATAACTCAATTTCATTTCTTTTTATGGCTGAGTAATATTCCATTGTATATATGTGCCACATCTTCTTTATCCATTCATCTGTCGATGGACACTTAGGTTGTTTCTATGTCCTGGCTATTGTAAATAGAGCTGCAATGAACATTTTGGTACATGACTCTTTCTGAATTATGGTTTTCTCAGGGTATATGCCCAGTAGTGGGATTGCTGGGTCATATGCTAGTTCTTTTTTGAGTTTTTTAAGGAACCTCCATACTGTTTCTCCATAGTGGCTGTATCAATTTACATTCCCGCCAGCACTGCAAGAAGGTTCCCTTTTTCTCCACACCCTCTCCAGCATTTATTGTTTGTAGATTTGTTGATGATGACCTTTCTGACCAGTGTGAGGTGATATCTCATTGTAGTTTAGATTGTATTTCTCTAATGATTAGTGATGTCGAACATCCTTTCATGTGTTTGTTGGAAATCTGTATATCCTCTTTGGAGAAATGTCTATTTAGCCCTTCTGCCCATTTTTGGGTTGGGTTGTTTGTTTTTTTTTCATATTGAGCTCCAAGAGCTGCTTGTATATTTGGAGATTAGTCCTTTGTCAGTTGCTCCATTTGCAATATCTTCTCCCATTCTGAGGGTTGTCTTTTCATCTTGTTTATGGTTTCCTTTGCTGTGCAAAAGCTTTGAAGTTTCATTAGGTCTCATTTGTTTATTTTTGTTTTTATTTCCATTTCTCTAGGAAATGGGTCAAAAAGGATCTTGCTGTGATTTATGTCAAAGAGTGTTCTTCCTATATTTTCCTCTAAGAGTTCTATAGTGTCTGGCCTTCAGTTAAGGTCTTTAATCCATTTTGAGTTTATTTTTGTGTATGGTGTTAGGGAGTGTTCTAATTTCATTCTTTTACATGTAGCTTTCCAGTTTTCCCAGCACCACTTATTGAAGAGGTTGTCCTTTCTGCATTGTATATTCTTGCCTCCTTTATCAAAGATAAGTTGATCATATGTGCATGGGTTTATCTCTGGGCTTTCTATCCTGTTCCATTGATCTATATTTCTGTTTTTGTGCCAGTACTATACTGTCTTGATTACTGTAGCTTTGTAGTATAGTCTGAAGTTAGGGAGCATGATTCTGCCAGCTATGTTTTTCTTTCTCAAGATTCCTTTGGCTATTTGGGGTCTTTTGTGTTTCCATACAAATTGTGAAATTTGGGCTTCCCTGGTGGCACAGCAGTTGAGAGTCCGCCTGCCGATGCAGGGGACACGGTTTCATGCCCTGGTCCAGGAATATCCCGCATGCCACAGAGCGGCTGGGCCTGTGAGCCACGGCTGCTGAGCCTGCGCGTCCAGAGCCTGTGCTCCGCAATGGGAGAGGCCACAACAGTGAGAGGCCCGTGTACCGCAAAAAAAAAAAAAAAAATTGTGAAATTTTTTGTTCTAATTCTGTGAAAAATGCCATTGGTAGTTTCATAGGGATTGCACCCAATCTGTGGATTGCTTTCGGTAGTATAGTCATTTTCACAGTGTTGATTCTTCCAGTCCAGGAACATGGTATATCTCTCCATTTGTTTGTATCATCTTTAATTTCTTTCAAGAGTGTCTTATAGTTTTCTGCATACAGGTCTTCTGTCTCCCTAGGTAGGTTTATTCCTAGGTATTTTATTCTTTTTGTTGCAGTGGTAAATGGGAGTGTTTCCTTAATTTCTCTTTCAGATTTTTCATCATTAGTGTATAGGAATGCAAGAGATTTCTGTGCACTAATTTTTTACCCTGCACTGTTACCAAATTCATTGATTAGCTCTAGTAGTTTTCTGGTAGCATCTTTAGGATTCTCTATGTATAGTAGCATGTCATCTGCAAGCAGTGACAGCTTTACTTCTTCTTTTCCAGTTTGGATTCCTTTTATTTCTTTTTCTTCTTTGATTGCTGTGGCTAAAACTTGCAAAACTATGTTGAATAATAGTGATGAGAATGGGCAACGTTGTCTTGTTCCTGATCATAGTGGAAATGGTTTCAGTTTTTCACCATTGAGAACAATGTTGGCTGTGTGTTTGTCATATATGGCCTTTATTATGTTGAGGTAAGTTCCCTCTATACTACTTTCTTCAGGTTTTTTATCATAAATCGGTGTTGAAATTTGTTGAAAGCTTTTTCTGCATCTATTCAGATTATCATATGGTTTTTATCCTTCACTTTGTTAATATGGTTTCTCATTGCCGGATTTGTGTATATTGAAAAATCCTTGCATTCCTGGGATAAACCCCACTTAATCATGGTGTATGATCCTTTTAATGTGCTATTGGATTCTGTTTGCTAGAATTTTGTTGAGGAATTTTGCATCTATGTTCATCAGTGATATTGGCCTGTAGTTTTCTTTTTTTATGACATCTTTGTCTGGTTTTGGTATCAGGGTGATGGTGGCCTCATAGAATGTGTTGGGGAGTGTTCCTCCCTCTGCTATATTTTGGAAGAATTTGAGAATAATAATTCTTAGCTCTTCTCTAAATATTTGATAGAATTCACCTGTGAAGCTATCTGGTCCTGGGCTTTTGTTTGTTGGAAGATTTTAAACCACAGTTTCAATTTCAGTGCTTGTGATTGGTCTGTTTATATTTTCTATTCCTTCCTGGTCCAGTCTCGGAAGGTTGTGCTTTTCTAGGAATTTGTCCGTTTCTTGCAGGTTGTCCATTTTATTGGCATATAGTTGCTTGTAGTAATCTCTCATGATTCTGTATATTTCTGCAGTGTCACTTGTTACTTCTCCTTTTTCATTTCTAATTTTGTTGATTTGAGTCTCTTCCCTCTTTTTCTTGATGAGTCTGGCTAATGGTTTATCAATTTTTTTTTATCTTTTCAAAGAACCAGCTTTTAGTTTTATTGATCTTTGCTATTGTTTCCTTCATTCCTTTTTCATTTATATCTGATCTGATTTCTTTCCTTCAGCTAACTTTGGGGTTTTTTTGTTCTTCTTTCTCTAATTGCTTTAGGTGTAAGGTTAGGTTTTTTATTTGAGATTTTTCTTGTTTCTTGAGGTAGGATTGTTTTGCTATAAACTTCCCACTTAGAACTGCTTTTGTTGCATCCCATAGATTTTGGGCCATCGTGTTTTCATTGTCATCTGTTTCTAGGTATTTTTTTTATTTCCTCTTTGATTCATTGTTTATTTAGTAGCGTATTGTTTAGCCTCCATGTGTTTGTATGTTTTACAGCTTTTTTCTGGTAATTGATATCTAGTCTCATAGCGTTGTGGTTGGAAAAGATACTTGATACGATTTCAGTTTTCTTAAATTTAGCAAGGCTTGATTTGTGACCCAAGATATGATCTATCCTGGAGAATGTTCCATGAGCACTAGAGAAGAAATTGTATTCTGTTGTTTTTGGATGGAATGTCCTATAAATATCAATTAAGTGCCTCTTGTTTAATGTGTCATTTAAAGCTTGTGTTTCCTTATTTATTTTCATTTTGGTTGATCTTTACATTGGTGACAGTGGAGTATCAAAGTCCCCTATTATTACTGTGTTACTGTCAATTTCCCCTTATGGCTGTTAGCATTTACCTTATATATTGACCTCATATGTTGGGTGCATAAATATTTACAATTGTTATATCTTCTTCTTGGATTGATCCCTTGATCATTATGTAGTGTCCTTCTTTACCTCATGTAATAGTCTATTTGAAAATCAATTTTGTCTGATATGAGAATTGCCACTCCAGGTTTCTTTTGATTTCCATTTGCATGGAATATCTTTTTCTATCCCTTCACTTTCAGTCTGTATGTGTCCCTTGGTCTGAAGTGGGTCTCTTGTAGACAACATATATATGGGTCTTGTTTTTGTATCCATTTAGCCAGTCTATGTCTTTTGGTTGGAGCATTTAATCCATTTACATTTAAGGTAATTATCAATATGTATGTTCCTATTACCATTTTCTTAATTGTTTTGGGTTTGTTATTGTAGGTTTTTTCCTTCTCTTGTGTTTCCTGCCTAGAGAAGTTCCTTTAGCATTTGTTGTAAAGCTGGTTTGGTGGTGTTGAATTCTCTTAGCTTTTGCTTGTCTGCAAACGTTTTAATTTCTCTGTCAAATCTGAATGAGATCCTTACTGGGTAGAGTAATCTTGGTTGTAGGTTTTTCCCTTTGATCACTTTAAATATGTCCTGCCACTCCCCTGTGGCTTGCAGAATTTCTGCTGAAAGGTCAGCTGTTAACCTTATGGGGCTTCCCTTGTATGTTATTTGTTGCATTTCTCTTGCTGCTTTTAAAATTTTTTCTTTGCATTTAATTTTTGATAGTTTGATAATACGTGTCTTGGCATGTTTCTCCTTGGATTTATCCTGTATGGGACTCTCTGCAGTTCCTGGACTTGATTGACTATTTCCTTTCCCATATTAGGGAAGTTTTCAACTATAATCTCTTAAAATACTTTCTCAGTCCCTTTCTTTTTCTCTTCTTCTTCTGGGACTCCTATAATTCAAATGTTGCTGCGTTTAATGTTGTCCCAGAGGTCTCTAAGACTGTCCTCAATTCTTTGCATTCTTTTTTCTTTACTCTGCTCTGCAGTAGTTATTTCCACTATCTTATCTTCCAAGTCACTTATCCGCTCTTCTGCCTCAGTTGTTCTGCTATTGGTTCCTTCTAGAGAATTTTAAATTTCACTTATTGTGTTGTTCATCATTGTGTATTTGCTCTTTAGTTCTTCTAGGTCCTTGTTAAACGTTTCTTGTATTTTCTCCATTCTGTTTCCAAGATTTTGGATCATCTTTATCATTACTGTGAATTATTTTTCAGGTAGAATGCCTATTTCTTCTTCATTTGTTAGGTCTGGTGGGTTTTTAAGTTGCTCCTTCATTTGCTGCATATTTCTCTGTCTTCTCATTTTCCTTAACTTACTGTGTTTGGGGTCTACTTTTTGCAGGCTGCAGGTTCGTAGTTCCCGTTGTTTTTGGTGTCTTCCCCCAGTGGCTAAGGTTGGTTCAGTGGGCTGTGTAGGCTTCCTGGTGGAGGGGACTCGTGCCTGTGTTCTGGTGCATGAGGCTGGATCTTGTCTTTCTGCCGGGCAGGACCAAATCTGCTGGTGTGTTTTGGGGTGTCTGTGAACTTATTATGATTTTATGCAGCCTCTCTGCAATGGGTGGCGTTGTGTTCCTGTCTTGCTAGTTGTTTGGCATGGGGTGTCCAGCACTGGAGCTTGCTGGTTTTTGAGTGGAGGTGGGTCTTAGCGTTGAGACGGAGATCTCTGGGAGAGCTCTTGCCGATTATTACATGGGCCCTGGAGGTCTCCACTGGTCCAGTGTCCTGAACTCAGCTCTCCCACTTCAGAGGCTCAGGCCTGACACTAGGCTGGAGCACCAAGGCCCTGTCAGTCACACAACTCAGAAGAAAATGGAGGGAAAAAAAGAAACAAAATGAAGAATAAAATAAATAATGTTATTAAAATAAAGAATTAAAAAATTTAAGAAGTAACTGAGAAAAAGAAGAGAGCAACAAAACCAATAAACAAATCCACCAATGACAACAAGTGCTAAAAACTATACTAAGATAAACATAAAAATCAGAAACTAGGCAGTGGCATACAGCAAACCCCAAGTCTACAGTTGCTCCCTAAGTCCACCTCTTCAATTTGGGATGATTCGTTGTCTATTCAGGTCTTCCACAGATGCAGGGTACATCAAGTTGATCGTGGGGATTTAATCCGCTGCTCCTGAGGCTGCATGGAGAGATTTCCCTTTCTCTTCTTTGTTTGCACAGCTCAGGGGGTTCAGCTTTGGATTTGGCTCCGCCTCTGCGTGTAGGTCGCCGGAGGGCGTCTATTCCTGCCCAGATAGGACGGGGTTAAAGTAGCAGCTGATTCGGCAGCTCTGGCGCACTCAGGCCGGCGGGAGGGAGGGGCACGGAGTGCGGGGCGAGCCTGCGGCGGCAGAGGCCTGCGTGACCTTGCACCAGCCTGAGGTCCACCGTGCGTTCTCCCGGGGAAGTTGTCCCTGGATCCCGGGACCCTGGCAGTGGCGGGCTGCACAGGCTCCCGGGAGGGGCGGTGTGGATAGTGACCTGTGCTCGCACACAGGCTTCTTGGTGGCGGCAGCAGCAGCCTTAGCGTCTCCCGCCCGTCTCTGGGGTCCGCGCTTTTAGCCGCGGCTCGCGCCCGTCTCTGGAGCTCCTTTAAGCAGCGCTCTTAATCCCCTCTCCTCGTGCACCAGGAAACAAAGAGGGAAGAAAAAGTCTCTTGCCTCTTAGGCAGGTCCAGACTTTTCCCCGGACTCCCTCCCGGCCAGCCGTGGTGCACTAACCCCTTCAGGCTGTGTTCACGCCGCCAACCCCAGTCCTCTCCCTGAGCTCCGACCTCTGAAGCCCGAGCCTCAACTCCCAGCCCCGCCCGCCCCGGTGGTGAGCAGACAAGCCTCTCGGGCTGGTGAGTGCCGGTCGGCCCTGATCCTCTGTGCGGAAATCTCTCCGCTTTGCCCCCCGCACCGCTGTTGCTTTGCTCTCCTCCGCGGCTCTGAAGCTCCCCTTCTCCGCCAACCACAGTCTCCGCCCGCGAAGGGGCTTCCTAGTGTGTAGAAACCTTTCCTCCTTCACAGCTCCCTCCCACTGGTGCAGGTCCCATCCCTATTCTTTGTCTCTGTTTATTCTTTTTTCTTTTGCCCTGCCCAGGTACGTGGGGAGTTTCTTGCCTTTTGGGAGGTCTGAGGTCTTCTGCCAGCGTTCAGTAGGTGCTCAGTAGGAGTTGTTCCACGTGTAGATGTATTTCTGGTGTATCTGTGGGGAGGAAGGTGATCTCCATGACTTATTCCTCTGCCATCTTGAAGGCCCTCCTACCATTTATTTCTAAAAACAGTTTAACCACTCCACGCTAACAGCTGTAATCAAAGCAGATAAAATGGCTGCTCCTGTCAACCGGAAAGATGGGCTGTGGGAGAGAGTGGGGAACGTGTGGGAGCTACGTGGCCGCACATTAGCTCTCCCTTTGCGTGGTTGCAGGAGAGTTTACGTGCCGGCTGTGGGGCTTTAAGGAAAAGCTAATGTTTCCAGAGCTAAACTGGGACATCAGGACAAGAGAGGATGGAGACTGAACAGACTCACAGGAGGAAGGGAGCTGTGCTTCTGACTTTAGGGGGTGATGAAGATAGTGAGCAGTTCTTCCCATTCAGTAGGAAATCTTATGCATTAATGCCAAAGTCAAACAATAAAATATCACCTCTTTAGGACTGTACACAGCTTTTAAAATCCACCCTCCCCCAAAATATCCACAGTTGTGATTTCATATCATTCTCACCACAACCCGGAGAGCTGGAGCAGCTTTCATTATTACCCTTGGAAAAGACAGTATGCACAGCAATGCACTGTGTCCTGCCCAAGGTCACATCTCAGAAAGATAGTGGCAAAGCTTGGATTAACACCTACATCTCTTGCCTCCCAGACCTGTGTGTGTTCTTCCACTAGGGCAGGGGGTGACAAAGGATAGCACTGCAGCAGATCTGGCCCCTAATCTGTATTTGTAAATAAAGCCTTATTGGAACACAGCCACATCCAGGTTATAGCTGCTTCCGAGCTACAACAGAAGAAGTTAAATAACTGTGACAGAGACCATCTGGCCCACAGAGACTAAAATATTTACTAACTCGCACTTTACAGAAAAGTTTGTTTCCTCCTGTTCACCCACCCACTCCCTCTAGGGTCATTACATGGCCCTTTTAATCCAGAAGTCCACCCCTCATAACGCCTCAAGGGGAGATGTGAGACAGAACAATTTGCTGTTACAACAGTTTTAAAATCTGTCATGATCCCAGATGTCCTCTTGGAGCGACACATTTGTAAACTCGTCTTTAAGTTCTTTCAGCCTCAGCTATGAATTGAGCCAAGTGCTCACTGCATCCAAGGATAGTTCGTACCACGTACTTGCATTTCATTTCTTCAGTAAGGAATTATGACTCTAAAAGCATACTTTTTTAAACGAGGTACAGACATTATTTCACATCTCTGAATCTAGTATCCTCCCACACCCTCCCTCCCTTCCTTCCTTCGTACCTTCCTTCATAAGAAGTCTCATACCTCAGCTTAGTACTTCCTCGTAGACTTTGGCATGAACTTTGGAAAAATTTGGACCCATAATTTTGTAATTAGAGGACGGTTGATTACAATTGATTACTATGCATCATGGTGATATGTTGGGAAAAATAAAAAATTCGGGACTTTAGAATTTGGGGTCATAGAGATGAAAAGATAATGACAGGGACCTAAGAGAAACCTGGTCAACTTTATAATTTTGAGCCTCATTCCTTTATATTGTAGAGTTGGAAAACTTGAAAAGTTTAGTATTTTTCTTCTTTTCCTGCAAGCAGGCATTGCCCTTCCACTGCCCATTTACCTGTGGTAGTTTACCCAGTCCCGGTTTTGTGGGGAAACAGAATGCTGTAACATCCTGGTGCCATGGTAACCCTGGTCTCTCTTGAATAATCCAGCAATAGCATGGTGGTCCTTTTCAGAGCCAGGGAGACAAGATACAGGCAGTTAGGAGTATGTCACTTTGTTCCGTTTATCTTTCATTTTTTAAACAAGGGTTTGCATTGGCCAAGAACAGGAGCCAGGAAAGAAATAGCTTCCTCCTTATCAAAGTTCCTTATTTAGAGGGGCAGACGAGGTCCTGGCATGTCTTCCTTTCCCCACTCAAACCGAAGCCTAGCACTGCTTATTCCCTGCCTGAATTTGTGAGCTACCTAGGGGAAGTCCACACTGACACTGAGAAAATTGTTGACTAGAGACCCAGCTGGTGGACATGAAGTGTGAGTGAAAACTAAGTCTTTTAAGCCACCTAGATTTGGAAGTTGTTTGCTTTTGCGGTATAACCTAGGCTGTCCTCGTTTTCACAGCCACACAGGTGTGTGTGTGTGTGTGTGTGTGTGTCTGTCTGTCTATCTGTCTGTCTGTATGTCTGTGTGTGTAAGGGAGAAGTAGAGGATGAGGAAGGAGGAGTGTTGGAGTCCCTGTTTGGAGTCTTTTGCTTTTAGCTGAGAGAACAATTGGCAACTTTAAATGTGTATCTAAGCTAATGGGAAGCTTTAGCTGTGTCACATTATTTAATTCATACAAAAACTAATTAATCATATCCTACGCATAGCCTCATTTTACAAAACAAGATACTGAGACGTGGTTTGGTTAAATTATTTAATCAAGGTCTCACAGTAAGTAAGCAGAAACCCAAACCCTAAGGTTGCCAGTAAGGTTTACAATTTTTTTTTTTTTTTTTTTGGCTTTACGCTGGCCTCTCACTGCTGTGGCCTCTCCTGTTGTGGGGCACAGGCTCAGCGGCCATGGCTCACGGGCCCAGCCGCTCCATGGCATGTGGGACCTTCCCGGACCGGGGCACGAACCCGTGTCCCCTGCATCGGCAGGCGGACTCTCAACCACTGCGCCACCAGGGACGCCCAAGGTTTACATTTTAATTGCTAAACTATATTACTTTTCTAAGGCTTGAAGTCGTTTAAACGATAATTGTTCACCAACCTGATACTGACTATTAAATTATTGCATTTAGGGTTTCTGATTGAGCCAGAATAGAAACATTAGTTCTACTTGTTAGGTTCTGCTCTAGACATGGTAAAAACTAGGGAGATAAACAATTCCCAGTGTATTTTCAAAGAGGGTGTATCTTCTCTGACAGAAAAGAGAAGATAAAATGATAACATAAAAGCTCTACAGGACTTCCCTGGTGGCACGGTGGTTAAGAATCTGCCTGCCAATGCAGGGGACACAGGTTCGAGCCTTAGTCCAGAAAGATCCCACATGCTGCAGAGCAACTAAGCCCATGCTCCACAACTACTGAGCCCACATGCCACAACTACTGAGCCCACATGCCACAACTACTGAAGCCTTGCTCCTGGAGTCCGTGCTCCGCAACAAGAGAAGCCACCACAACGAGAAGCCCGAGCACCTCAATGAGGAGTAGCCCCTGTTTGCCACAACTGGAGAAAGCCTGCCCGCAGCAACAAAGACCCAACACAGCCAAAAATAAATAAATAATAAAATAAAAACGAAAAAAAAACTCCACTGTGGGGTAAATTATAAATGTCATAAGAAAAGAATATATAAAAGTCTGTGAATGTCTAGAGTTGTGAGGGATTTCTTCTGGAGAATATGAAGTCCCTTTATATTGTTAGTATGAGTTTGAACAATAAAAACTCATGAAAATTGTGAAACTAAGCATTAAAGATTCTAAATATCACCTTAAGAATATATATTTTGTCCAAAATGTTGTCATTAAATAAATGAATTTGGAGCACTTTATTATAAAGGCAAATTACTAGATGCATTGATAGTAGAGGTTTGTGAAGATGAAATGAGGTGAAGCTGGGAGATGAGGAGGGATCATAAAATTTTCAAAGAAGTCACTTCTAGGTCAATAAATTAGCAATGGCAGTACCAATGCCCTGATGACATTTCTCAGGAAACTTTTAAAATCCTGCCTATAGCTGTTTTTTATCAGAGACATGAAATTAGCATCACTAGAAACTGCAAACAGATGAAAGTGGACAGTATAGCTATGAAATATGGTCTGATCCTGGGTTATTTCCCAGTACCGTCATGAGGGAAAGGAGCTATCTTTTACCAGGAACTATTTCTGATTTCCAGAAAATAATTGGCAATAATTTGAATGTGTGGTTTCCCAGGATCAAAAGCAAGAGGAGCTCTTTACTTGACATTTTGTCCTGTGAACATAGCACAGGAAGACAAACTATCACTTTTCAGTGTGTTAAAACTTTTGACACTTACATTTGACTGGAATTTGAATTTAAATTTCTAGTAATTCCCTGCCTAAGCCATGCCCCAAATATGGGTTGTCACTGCCAGTTAAGCCTTCTCTTTGGTGGAGACACTAACTTGAGGCATCCTGATTGTACTGATTCTCCCCTTCGCCTCTTTAATGCCCCCGTCTTTCCCTCACCAACATCTCAGTGACAAGTCTGAAGAAGGGAGATTGTCTGAGTGAGTATGATTTTACTAGTCAGTCTAATGACAACCCCAGTGGGCTCTTTGGAGGCCCTAGTGGTGAGATAGTTAAGGGTGTGGGTGCTAAGCTCAGATTGCCTGGGCTAGAATCCCAATTCTACCTCTTAATAGAGCCAATGCCACGTCGTATTGATCTTTGGAGCAATTAAGAGAATACATGACCTTATGCCATATCAAGTCTCAAATCTAACCCTTAATAGCTGGATTTCTCTGGATAAGTGACTTGTCTCAGAGCCCGGAGCTAGGGGGTCCCAATAGACTTTACCTGGGCTCAGGCAGTTCTTTTTGAGCAGGTAATGCAAGGGGAATTCTAAGTCAGGGTAGATAGTCAAATGCTGTGTTTGGTGATCTATGGACCAATGGATCTGATTGATGTATGCTCTGGGGAAAAGAGGAAGTTTCATCAATTTGGCATTGAGAATTGGCATTCTCAACTTGGCATTGAGAATTTCTAATCTTCACCCTTATTTTCCCTTCTGACAAGTATATACTGGGGCTCATCCAGGCTCTAGGGGCTCCAGCCATTTGAGTGTTCTCCAATGGGCCCACAGACCCCAATGCCAGGCTGAGGAAGACAACCTTGGGAGAAAAGGATGGATAAATGTCTCTGATTAATCACTAGATTAATCAGAATTAACCTCCAGTTCCAGGGACTTCTGGCACTAGAAGCCTCTGGAGGAACCAGGTGTGTGTGTGTGTGTGTGTGTGTGTGTGTGTGTGTGTGTGTATTTACATTCATAGGGTCCAAAACCAAAGTTCTTATCTGCTTTCCTCGTTGCTGTAATGAATGTAGTAAAATGCTGCTAGGTCTTCTTGACAGCTAAAGAAATGGTCAGAGTTGGGTTTGCACATGCAAGAAAAAATTTGAGTCATATTGAAGAGTTCTGGCCGCTGAGTGCGCAAAAAGTTGTTAGATTGGACAATACCTAAATTGTGTCTCCCACAGAGACATTGGATTGGGCGAGGATTTCTGCTTGGGTTGTGTTGGAACCTTGAAAGGCTCTGTAAAGATATGACTGGTCTGCATACGTTTTGATATCTCTCTTTCCCCTGAACCAGAGAACAGTAGTAATAAGAAATCTCCTTTGGAAAACAAAGTTAATATATTCAGGTGAGAACATCTTTGGTGTTGTCTAACAAAGTTAGTATATTCAAGTGAGAACATCTTTGGTGTTGTCCATCAGCCTGCAGGTCATGAAGGTTGGGATTGATATTACTGAAGCCTAGGAGAACATTTGAGCCCATCTCTTCTTTTAAGACTCATATTTACTTCGGGATTGACAACTCTAGGATGGTGAATAGTGAGAATTGGGGAGGGTAGGAAAGGGTGTAAGATGAGAGTGGTCACAATTTCAGAGCTTTTCTACCTCTATGACTTTACTCTTCATCTTGAAAACTACTTGAAGAATAGGTATTTGGGGCAAGAGTAAAAGCACATGAAAACAGGCACTGAAATTAACAGGGGAGCTGGCTGCCTCCACTTACATAATCCATCAAAGGCTTGTCAAATAGTATTTATTTGCCATTAAGCAGTATTGTTCCATATTATAATTCTCCAGGTCAGTAGCTTGATATCCTGCTTTACCTGTGTGTGGTTACACTCATGTTTCTGTCACTTCTTTGTTAAATGACAGTTATATGATTGCTTACTCATTCCTGATTTATACTTTGTCCAAAGACAAAGAAAAGACAATATTTCAAATACTTTGGTGGACATCACAGTGAGCAATGAATGGAGATATCAATCATTTGAGATGATCTCTCCTAGGGAAATACCAGTAACCAACCAAAAACTGCTCTACAGTTTGTGCTAATGGGATGAGGAATGTACCTCAGAGTGGGGTCCATGGGTGTTACATAAAGCAATGGATCCCATAAACAAGTTATAAATAAATTAAATACATTTGGGAAACATTGGATAAAGAGTTTTTTGTTTTTATTACTACAGGATTACCAAAGTCTTTAATAGGGTAATGTGAATTAAAAAATTCTCTGATTAATTTTTTCTGTGTCATCTTTCAGGCTGATTGTTCTATGAAAACCCCTGGAAATAGCTTGTTAAGATGGATTTTTTCTTATTGTTATATTCATATTGATAAATAAGATGGGAACCCAGACATCATAGTTTGAGGGTGACAGTTTCATCTCAGTGGTTCCATCAGAGACAGTCTTGAATCAAAGGTAGTTTACTACCCAACAGTCATTCTTTGTTCTTTCCCAGAAATTATTTGCTAACAGACTTTGGCTTTTTTTAGAGGATGCGGTTTAATTTCTCTTACCTTTTGCTAGATATTTATTATACTATCCAAACTTTTCTTGCATTTAAGCATGTCCAAGTAACCTAATTCTAGAGAAAGAGAAATGAGGAGAAATCTGTTAGGAAGTTTCTGGGAAATATTGTAGTTTCTAGTAGGAGGCAGGAAGGCAGATAGGAAGGAAGAGCTCTTAGATAGCAACTGTTCCCCCTCCTTCTTGCCTTGAGTGTCTTTGGCATTTCTGAAGTGCCATCCTGGGAATGTAGGAAAAAGCCAACAAGAAGAGTAGAAAACTGTGAACTCTGACTATTTTGTTGAGGTACTGCACTAATTCTGGAACCACCTTCCTCCAAATGACTTGTTATATAAATGATGAATATCCTTAGGTTTAAGGAGCTACTCAATATCTTTCCTGTGACTTGCAGTTGAAAACACCCTGACTAATACATACTTTATTTTCTTTTGTTCTTTTTTTTTTTTAACATCCTTATTGGAGTATAACTGCTTTACAATGGTGTTTTAGTTTCTGCTTTATAACAAAGTGAGTCATACATATACGTATGTTCCCATATCTCTTCCCTGTTGCGTCTCCCTCCCACCCTCCCTGTCCCACCCCTCTAGGTGGTCACAAAGCACCGAGCTGATCTCCCTATGCTATGCAGCTGCTTCCCACTAGCTATCTATTTTACGTTTGGTAGTGTTTATATGTCCATACCACTCTCTCACTTTGTCCCAGCTTACCCTTCCCCCTCCCCATATCCTCAAGTCCATTCTCTAGTAGGTCTGTGTCTTTATTCCCATCTTGCCCCTAGGTTCTTCATGACCTTTTTTTTTTTTCTTTTTTTAGATTCCATATATATGTATTAGCATACAGTATTTGTTTTTCTCTTCTGACTTACTTCACTCTCTATGACAGACTCTAGGTCCATCCACCTCACTACAAATATCTCAATTTCGTTTCTTTTATGGCTGAGTAATATTCCATTGTATATATGTGCCACATCTTCTTTATCCATTCATCTGTTGATGGACACTTAGGTTGCTTCCATGTCCTGGCTATTGTAAATAGAGCTGCAATGAACATTTTGGTACATGACTCTTTTTGAACTATGGTTTTCTCGGGGTATATACGCAGTAGTGGGATTGCTGGGTCGTATGGTAGTTCAATTTGTAGTTTTTTAAGGAACCTCCATACTGTCCTCCATAGTGGCTGTACCAATTCACATTCCCACCAGCAGTGCAAGAGTGTTCCTTTTTTCCACACCCTCTCCAGTATTTATTGTTTCTAGATTTTTTGATGATGGCCATTCTGACTGGTGTGAGATGATATCTCATTGTAGTTTTGATTTGCATTTCTCTAATGATTAATAATGTTGAGCATTCTTTCATGTGTTTGTTGGCAATCTGTATATCTTCTTTGGAGAAATGTCTATTTAGGTCTTAATTGTTACCACTTCTCTCTAATTCATTTCTCAAATTTCTTCTCCTCAGGTTGAAAGCATTTCAAGGAAGCAAAGATCTTTCTTTGAATGTTTTTATAAAGTGCCAGAGTGTGGTTTGTTTTTGTTTGTTTTCTTTTTTCATAGACTGGTCAAACTGGAGAGTATTTTCTAAGAGTACTCTCCCCCCTCCCCCTATATTCCCTAAGATGCTTGAGGTAGGTCTTTGTCCCACCCCATAACAAGAAATAGACAAAAGAAAAAAATATGATGGCATACACTATATAGGTATAGCTAATTACACAGAGCCAATATTTACGTTATAATTGTAATTACTGTTAGATTAAGTCGTAAGCATCCTCCTGCACTTCCCATAGAGTTTTAGTAGCAAAAACTAAGCTTGCATGGGGCCTTTGAGGAACACCTCCACTGAATTGATTGAGGTTTGCCCTTTATTCTCTTTGCTATTGCTGTCTCCTAACAGCTGGGCAGCCTGTTGGCAAGAGGGTTGTGAAGAAGTGGGTTGCAGTTTCCCCAGGTCCTAAGGGAATCAGTGCATAATGGTGTATAATTTAGGATTCAGGGAATGCAAACTGAGATAAGCTAAAAAGCAATTGCAGCTACTTAGGACCTCTTAATTTATGGCCAGTTTGTGCATAGTGGATAATGCATCCCTTGCCACCTCTTACCAAATTAAGTAACGTTCGTATTCCCAATCCTCAACCTGGCACAGGATGGTCTTTTCCTACTTAGTGTACCTTGAAAGAACTTGGAGTGACCATAGCTGCTTTATAAGAGTTTGAAAAGCTAGGAAAATAGATGCAGAAGCATGGGTAAATTTCATCTCCCCATCTACCTACTACCCAATGGGACATCTAGTGTTTTTGACATCAGAGTGCATCATTTTTAGTAGCCCCCTTATCTATGTAACACAATTATTTTATTAATAATAATTACATAAAATAAGCAATAAAAATGATGGCCCAAAATACAGAGTGCATTTCTTCATTTATCAAATTTTAAATGTAGAATCGTAATGGTAAAAAAATGTTTATAATACAGAAAGTAAAAAGAAATAAATTAATACTTTTCAGTGACATTAATGTATTTCTTAAAAAGCTTACATCTGCATATGAACGTGTGATTAACACTGTATAAAAATATTATTTATTTTTTTCAAGATTTGGTTTCTGCAAATTTGTCGTTGACTATGTAAAGTTATTTTTCCTGTACAGTCTTCTTCAATTGTCTGTAATCCCATTTGGCACATGGCTACCTTTACTCGACTTCTGATAAACTTCTGTATTTTCATTTCAAAAAGTTCCTTCTATACTAGGCAACACGTATATAAATATCTGGAAAATATAAATGTCTTAATGGAAATTATTAAACCTAAAAATAAAGTTTGCCATAGATTATTAAATATCCCAGGTTACAAACAAATGGAGAAATCTCATGTCTTTGGTTGTCTGAGATTTATTTCTAGTGGCTTTCAAAGGTCTCTGCAGTTAAAAATTCTCTACTAAAATATCCTTACCAGAAAATTCATCATAAGTTAATTTTTTTGTAGTGTATGAATCTTTTCTTTCTGCAGTATTCATAGAAAATGACTAATTAATAGCAAACATTGAAATTTTATTCATTTATTTAGAATATCCAGTTCTAGAAGTAAGTAGTTAAAGCATACAAATGTTGCCTATTTGGATTCTTCTGCCAGTGTAAGTGGTTACTTTCTTACCAGGATCTCTTAAATCACTGCCAAGGTGTTGGCTTGCAAACCCTGGAATTTCCCAGGTGAAATCTGAAACTGACCTTCGAACACAGTGGACAATGAGAGCAAAGAAAGAGGCCACTCCAAATTGGTAGGTAGTGAATTTAATAAGGAAGGGAACTTACATGAGGGTTGTCCTACGCAGCCACAAGTCTTAAGATCTCTGTGTCTGCCTGTCAGAATGTTCATATAGAAGCCTTAACTGGGTTCAGTCACATACACCGTCCAGAAAACCTCAATAACACATTGCTCTCTCAAAGCTGTGTCCTTGGAGAGGGCTCCCACTGTGGGAATAATAGGCAGGATGTACATCCCTAGGACAGAGGAGGGGGTGAGGAGCCTCCAGTTGCCCAGGTCCAGCTCCTGGGTCAACCAGTGGTCACATCCTCTTGATGGCCTCCTCCAAAACTTGGCGTTTGCTTTCCTTCATCTCCGTGTCTGCAAATCCTGCACCGTTGCTTCTCAAAGCTGGTTTTCCAATACCAAGTCACAGCCTGATCTTATTGCCAATAGCCACACGTGGAAATACATCTGGTGTTGGTTGGTGGAGAGTATGAAGAGTACAAGAAGTAGACAAGACTGTGGGTCAGATAAAATGCTGTTGAATACATGTGCTAGCAGAATCACTTTAGCAGTTTGTGATACTAACTTCTAGTGGTGACTTTATTTAAATGATCAAATATTGTACAAACTTCTAGAACTTAGGATTTTATTTTTTGAGAAGCTTATTTATTTTTGGTTTGTTTCATTTTCTTCCTTTCATTCTTAGCAGAGGTTTAACTTCATCATAGGATATGGGCGTCTGTCATTTATTAGCCCCTCCACCACATAAATCCATCACTCTAAGTTGTAAGTCAAAGCAGTGCTGCAGGCTAAACACAACTTCTTTTTAGGGACTGTATTTGCATAACAATACCAGTAAACATTTACAGGTTACATAATAAATCATGAAGTGAGAGGAAAAGGGAGAAGGAGTCATTCTTGTTTCCCAAGGGGGAAGAAAATTATTTTGATCATTTTATTGATAAATTTGTTTCTGAACTGGAATTCGGGCTTTCTCACTTACATATCATCTGACCTTGGATGTGTTATTTGATCTTTTGGGCTTAGGTTTTCTCATCAGTGCAACTGGGATAACTAATACACCTGTCTCCTTAGGTAGTTGATACAAATGGAGACATTCCATAGAAATAGCATCTTTCTCATGCTTTTTCATGAATGTTTTGTTTCCAAGACATATTCCTGGGGTGATAACTGTGCTCATGTTACAAAGCTTCCCGTTGATTCTTTTCACTGGCTTCAGTCAAGAGAGCTTTATGAGTTGCTCTTTCAGTTCTGACAAGTTGTTAAACAGTAATCTATTCCTTTATCCCACAAATATTTATTCAGCACCTTACTGTGATACTCACAGCTTAATGCAATAGTGGAACTGAAGAATGTTTATACATCCAGTTTCCCTTTTGGGTAATCAAGTGTCGGTCCACCTGATTTCTTGTTTATGGGTGGCAGAACCCAAATGTTCAGTACCATGGAGAGCTCCAAAAGGGTGAGAGTCAGAGATGAGAGGAGGGCTACATGGACACCAGGCAGGCTGTCCCACTCTTGCAGGGATTCGGGGATGTTCACTAAAAAAGGATGTAAGCTGAGAATGTAAGCAGGGCTGAATCCTAGAGGAAAGCAGGATTTTGATTTGTGGAAAAGTATCTTTTAGGATAAAAGTGGCCCTGTCTCCCAGGTTAAACATCTGCAGTGTTTGTTTTTTTTTTTCCTTTCCAATGTTTTGATCCTCTCTCTCTCCTGTCCTTAAATCCCCATCCTTCAAGGCTATCAATTCTGTTCCATTTACTGCCCTTCCTCTTTTCATTACTATGTAAAGTATGCTCCAAAACATGCATTTAAATTTTTATGTAGTACTTATTTTATTAACTAATAAATTCCTTTTTTTTGCCAAAGGCCTGTAGGGGATGTGAAGAGCTTATATGTAAATTAAGAAAACACTTTTTCATTTTAATGATGCAGAGCTATATATAAGAACAAACAAGTGCTAGATAAAAGAGAAAGAGAGCTGGGAAGGAAGTTTCTCTTCAGTTATTTTCATAGGTCAATCCTCTAGGCTCCAGTGGATGGAGTACCTCCCAACTCAGCAGGAAAGGAAGGGATCTGTTCTCTTCTACATGAGACTTAAGTACTCTTTCCTACCGCAGCATGATGTAAGTAAAGACTCATATAGTTGAAGCAATTCAAGCTTTCCATGAAGAAATTCAGCCTTCTCACTGGTAGGGTCGTTTTGAAACCTGGCTTTATATTACAATCAGTAGGAAGGAAGTTAAAAATTGTCTGATGTCTGGACCTCATCCAAGAAAAGACTAAGTAATTAAAAATTGGTAGAAATAGGGTTTTATCATCAGAATGGTTTTAAAAGCATAAAGGTGATCCTGTTTTGCAGTCAAGTCCTGAAAAACTTGCTTTCCTATGGATTTGTTTGATAGCAACACAGAATAGTTTAGGAGCATAGCTGGACTGAGTAGAAGTTTCTCAATCCCTTCCTTTGTTACATACAAAAAAATAAGACACATACATATAGTTCAAAGATAGTTTCACTGACATAGACACACAGACATACTTGGAGACATACATGTAAACCCCCAGAAATACTTTAAGACAGAGATAAGACTGGCCTGATCTGGCTCAGAGACTCAGGGAGGCCTGGAGTCGGGACAGCCTGCGAAATACAGGCTCTAGTGCTGGAGCTTTGAGAACCACTCTGCTTTCATTTTCTGATCGAGCAGCCATTGCCACTGTCCTCTTTTCAAAGCTGTTACCTGGGTGAAAATAGCAGTTACAGATTCATGTGTAAGACACCATTCACGTATGGTTACAAAACATTATCTGAAGAAAGACTTTGCAGAGCAGCCAGCTCTGAGAGAGAGCCATTTTTCATTCTTCTTCACCTGGTGGGAAGGTTCAGAAACTCACTCAAGATCATTCACTCAATCAAAGAAACATTCCCTATTGCTTAGATGTTTTCAGTGGCCTCTCCCACTGCTCTTCCTGCCCTTTGTGGCTGCCCACAGCCTGCTGCCCTCTTAGCAGATGAGTTTCCTACCAGCATAGCTCTCAGTTTGCGCCCAGATTCTGCCCCCTCCCACGTGTGGCCCCAGCTTCTCTTGCTGGCCTTACCACCTGCTTACTCCCTTTCTTGAGGGGGGAGTGCCCTTCATCCTCTCTTTTTTTAACTGGTACAAATATTTAACTTTACACCTTTTATCCCATCCCTAAACCAAACCAACACAGCTGCCTTAACAGTGCTTCAGCACACAGCACTTTGTTTGTACCTTTAAGGTGTATATTATCTCTAGCATTCCTCTACAGCTGGGACAGGGATAAAGAAAATGATATTAATTCCCAAGTGTTTGAAATTGTCCCCCCTCCCTGCTGATTTTTATGGAGGGGTGACTTGATTTCTGTGTCCACTCCCAGGTCTTTCTTTATGGTGTAGAATCTGAGTAAAGAGGATTAGAAAATTTGGAAAGGGCCACAGGCTTAAGTTGATGTGAATGACAAATAACTAAGCTAGAGAAGGCAGAGGCTGGAGGATAACATCAAAGCCTGTTTGGGCTTATGGCTCTGATGTAGAAAAAGATGGTTTTTATTTGTATTTTAAGGAGATTTGGGGATGGAGGAAAGGAGAGACAGATTTTGAAAGTCCTGCAGCCATGCATGAGTGAGGGAGGCTGGGAGTGAGAGAATGTAAGGAGGTTTGCTGAGAGTGACGTACGGGATCCTCAGTTGGTATACATAGCTAGGCTTCAAGGAAAATAAATATTAAATTTCAATGATTTATGGTTGTCACATTGAGGTTTCTTAAAATATGAGTCTGTGGGGCTTCCCTGGTGGCGCAGTGGTCGAGAGTCCGCCTGCCGATGCGGGGGACGCGGGTTCGTGCCCCGGTCCGGAAGGATCCCACATGCCGCGGAGCGGCTGGGCCCGTGAGCCATGGCCGCTGAGCCTGCGCGTCCGGAGCCTGTGCTCCGCAACGGGAGAGGCCACAACAGTGAGAGGCCCGCGTACCGCAAAAAAAAAAAAAAAAAATATGAGTCTGTGCTAGGATTGAGCCAAAAGCTGTTTGGTTTGCTATGTTTTATACTGTTTTTTGTGGGGTTTTATTTGATATTTTTCTACTTCACCTCCCCACCCCCAATACAATGGGATGTTTCTGGAAGACAGAGGCTTGACATCTCCCATGTCTTGAACATATTGCTCATTTCATGATTGCTGAAAAATGATTTTATTATTATCATCACCTAATATATATGTGGATCACATATTGTCTATCATATATATTATATCTGTCAAGATTTAATTTCACAAGCAGCAATGCATGGATATGATTACCATTTCCACTTTTCAAGAGAAATCAGGGATTCTAGTTAAGTAACTGGCCCAAAGACATGCATCTTAAAAAATATTGTTAGTAAAAATAATCAGCCAAGAAAGTTGTTGTACTTTGGCCATTTCATTCATCGAAACATTTTTGCAAAGTGCAGCTCTCTGAAAGGCATTGTACTAGCCTGCTTTCTCCTACCAATTGAATGGGAGATACCAGAGGCTGCCAGGATGGCCTTGTTAGCTGTCAGTAGGTGAGCCTGTAGTCATTTCCCAGGATATTTCAGCCGGTAGGTTGGAGATATTAGAACCCCTTCTATTTTCTTCATTTATTGGCAAATCCTTCATCTACCTCTGCCTCTCCCCGCAATCCCCAAACTGCTAGAAGTTGATGGCCCAGAGAAAATGCACCTATCTTATTCTTTTTGTGAAATGACTTTCTGCTGTCATTGGCTTTTTTTTTTTCTAGCCATCAGAAAACTTACTTTTGTGAAGTACTGGGTAAAGGACTTTGTGAATTTGTGTGGAGAAGCTGTTCATGGTAAAGGATGTAAGATTGTGCTGAAATAATTGGCTGAAAAAAATTGAGGGAAAAATAAGAGACACAAGAAGCAGCCTCTCTGCTGGATATAATGATGTAACTTGGTGGAGGGAGGTCATGGGGAGTGGGAGACAGGTTTCTCAGTGAGATGCAGGCAGAAATTATTATCCAAGAGCACTTGCTCTCCTCGTTAGCGCCCCCTGCCTGTCTCCAGCTCAGAGATTCACCTTCACGTTGGCAAAGGGAGAGGCATTTCAAGATATTTGGTTCTCAGCATCAGGAAGAGATCAAACTCTTAATATGTGGTGAGTCATCGAATAAAAGAATCCAGGAATAAATTCACAGAAAAATGGTTAGATCAGAGGGAGTATTATCAGAAATAACAATCACATTGCTGCCACCACCATAGTTGATGAAAATATGCCATGTGCCAGACCCTGTGCTAAGCGCTCATCCATCTCTTCATCAATGCATTACAGTAACCACCGAGGTAAATAGTACTGCTATATTTATGTCACTAATGAAGCTATGGAGGCTTAAGAGGGTTAAGAAATGTGCTCAAGTTTGATAGGGTGGTAAGTAGGAGGTCTGAGATTTGAACTCAGGTCTGTCTGCTTACGCTAAAATGTCAGACTTCAGAGAAACCTAGTGTAGGCCTTGTGGTCATTATTTTGATTATACAGATGAGCAAACAGAGGTTTAAAGAGATTGACTACGTTTCTCATCAGGGATACAAGTTGCTGGAGTCACTTTGACTCAGGTTTGACTCCCAAATTTGCCTTTTAAAAGTTGCATGATCTTGGGCATTTGTTTAATGTCCAAAAGTAGGCTTTTGGAGCCTAACTTATTATAATTTCTATAAAATGGGGTAGAAATAGTATCTAACTCATAGGGTTGTTGAGAGCTTTTGAATTAGATAATCTATGCAAACTCCCTAACACAGGGTAGTGCTTAGAAAACTCAATAAATGTTTCACTTTTGTTTCTCAGCATATTCACACATCCAAACACACACATAGTGAAAAGGGGGTTGTCAATGGCTGTATAAAGGAGGCTGAGGATTGAGGGAGGCCACTGTTGGGGTGGCAGTATAATTCCCAAATGTTCCTTGAGAATTGACTCTGTGTATCTCATCATCCATTCAACACAGTCCTGGGTGTGTAGCAGGAGCTAAATAAATCCATGTTAAATTGAGTAGAGTTTGGATCAAAAAAAAAGTTGAATTTAAATAAATAAATCCTGGAGACTTTATTTTTTTAATTTATTTTTTATTAGAGTATAGTTGATTACAATGTTGTGTTAGTTTCAGGAATACAGCAAAGTGATTCAGTTATACATACATATATATCTTTTTCAGATTCTATTCCCTTGTAGGTTACATATAGTAGTGTGTGTATGTTAATCCCAAACTCCTAATTTATCCCCCCTTTCCCCTTTGGTAACCATAAGTTTGTTTTCTATATCTGTGGGTCTATTTCTATTTTATATATAAGTTCATTTCTATCTTTTTTTTTTAGATTTTACATATGAGTGATATCATATGATATTTATCTTTGTCTGGCTTCACTTTGTGTGATAATTTCTAGCTCCACCCATGTTGCTGCAAATGACATTATTTCATTCTTTTTTATGGCTGAGTAATATTACATTGTATATATGTACCACACCTCCTTTATCCATTCCTCTGTCGATGGGCACTTAGGTTGCTTCCATGTCTTGGTTATTATAAATAAGGCTGTACTGAATATTGGGGTGCAGGTATCTTTTCAAATTATCATTTTCTCTGGATATATTCCCAGGAGTGGGATTGCTGGATCATATGCTTGGAGACTTTAAACCCTTACCAGGATACATTGCAGATTTTCCTGCAGAGGTCACATTGAGGGACAGGGCTAAATTTTTTTCTGGGTTGGTATCTGGAGAAAAGAGATTAAATCAAAGCCTTCTTGATACCGTTTCTAACTCTGAAAGTACTGATATTTCCACAAAAGGAGCCGGGAGATAACTGACTTTTGCAATATATACCAACTGCCATGTCCTCTGCATCTACCTACATTGTCTCATTTAATCACAGTTCCTGCATAACAAACCACCCATCATGGAACTTAAAATGATGACAGTTATAATATTTTGTTCATAAATCTGAGGGTTGACTGGGCCCAGCAGACACAGGATTTCTCATTAGGCTAGAGTTAGAGGCTGGCTCTGGGGTCATAACAAAAGCTTCTCGACTGTATGTATGGCATCTTGGTTGGAAAGTTCAGGTAGCTGGGAGCTGTTCTCCCTTCTCCTCTCCTCTCTTCC